>NW_008351649.1:290487-318167 GCF_000622305.1 Nannospalax galili | reverse complement strand
TTCAAAGTCCATAGTCTCTTTTAAACATCTCTTAACTGTGGGTGGGCCTCTGTAAAATCCAAAACAAGTACTGCCTTATTTCAAAGGGAAGAATCAGGCACACCTAAGCAAAACCAAGGTCCAGCAAAGTAGCTCAAGGTTGGACATCTGGGATTCATTCAGGGTCTTCTGGGCTCCATAGGGTTCTGGCATCTCCACTTCTCTGGCTCTGCCATCCGCAACACACACAGCTCATCTCACAGACCAGGCCGGCTCCATTCCACACCTGCCCCTGCCCTTGGTGGTCATCGCTTGGTCCTGGCATCTCCAAAAAGCTGGGGTCTCCACTGAAACTGAGGCCACACCTTCACCAATGGCTTCTTCTTGCCTCTCCGCGTGCAAAGCCTCAGATTCTCTGAATGACCCCTTTGATCCTGGGGTCTTAACTGCAGCTGAAGCTGCCACACCTATATGGCCTTTCCTGGCCTCTGCTTGCCAAGCCTCAGCTGCTCTCTGTGACCTCTTCGCGACTTCAACACCAGAACCATGCAGGAGACTCTTACACATTACCAAGTCCTGCTTCCAGCTTGAAATAGAGGTGCGGGTCCCCTCTGTGTGCTGACCCTGAGGAAATACCTCCCAGAAGCAAATTGCATAACTCTTATCTCTAAGGGAAGAAGAAAGTGCTTGAATCATGAATAGGAGATGTGAAGGAGAAGTAAAGACAAGAGTAATTAGCATGATAAGCTCTAGCAAGAGAACTAGAAAAAAGTCAGAACAGGGCAATTTTCAAATGCTCGTATGAGAGTCCATTGGAGTTTCTTGACAAGGGCTTCCAAAAGCATCCCTCTGTTGGGTTCTGCCTCATTTTCTTTTGTCTTCCAAGGCTGAACTAGTTGATTGAAGCTTCACAAACCAGGCCTCCATCGTCTACAACTCTTTCAGCATAACTATTCCAAGGTCCACAGCAACAAACTCTGAACATGCAATGAGGGTCCAGTGACCCTGTTTGGCACTCCTTTAATGAATGAGCACAACCATCAACAAGCCCAATTGTGACTAGGTTTAGCAATCAGGCTCAGCTGAAATTGTGGTGATGGTATTTCATGTAGAAGGGACTGCTGTTTATCATCATCTTATTAAAAGGACCTGGAATTTAAAAGGATTTGGTGCTAGGATCCACATATGAGGGAGAACATACGTCATATATTTTTCTGAGTTTGTGTTACTTCACTTAGTATAACAGTTTCTAGATCCATCCATTTACCTGCAAATTTCATTAATTCATCTTTCTTTACTACTGAATAGAACTCCATTGTGTAAATATACCACATTTTTGTTAACCACTCGTCAGTTGAGGTTGTACGATCATCAAGAAGATGCCCCTCAGACATGGCCACAGGCCAGTCCAATAGAGGCAATTCCCCGATTGAGGCTCCCTCAACCCAGGTGTGTCAAGTTGACACTAAAGCTATCCAGCACACCCCCAAACTGTCAAAAGTCCAAAGTGTCTTCTGAGACTCAAGGCAAAATCAAAACCAAAAACTCCAAGTTACATGCTTCCTATACACAATGGCACAGAATAAACATTCCCATTTCAAAAGTAAGAAATGGAAGCATAGTAAGGAAAGTTTGAACTACATCAGAACCAAAACCCAGTAGAATAAACACCAAACCCTGTATCCTCATGTCTAGCATCCAGGCTCATAATGGCATCATCTGGGCTCCAACAGGCTTGGGTAGCCCTGCTTCTCCATCGCTGCCAGCTGAAGCATGCATGCCCTCTCTCTTAGGCTGGCTCCACTCACTGTTTACAGCTTTCCCCAGCAGATCTACAACACCCTAGGTTCCTCATTGCAACACAGACTTCCCCATTGCAGTTTCATACAGCTGCCTCTCAGGGCCTCCTGGCAGGAAATTCAAGTCTGCCAGACATTACCTGGGCTCACAGGCTTTTTCTGGAACCTTGGCGCAAACCTCCATGACCTTATAACTCTTGCATTCTGCACGTCTGAAAAGCAGTATCATGTGAAAGACATCAAATTCTGCTGCCCACTCAAGATGTAGCCTGGCTGCACTGGCCTCTGTGTGCCTTCACAGCTGAACCCGAGAAAACACTCCCCCAGGGGACTGTTTTCCAGGCACCTGGAGCCTCTATCTTTTCTTTCAAAGGAATGCTTTTCAAATGGGTTTTCAGTTTTACAACCTGAAGTTTTTGGTGAGGGGGAGTCTCGCCCTAAGTCTTCTGTTGTCCTAATGCTGAGTGCAAAGCTTCTCTTTAATTGCACTGATCTCCCAATGATCACTGCTTTGCCCACAGCTTTAAATTCATCCACCCCCCTTTCCTTGCCAAAGTATTCATTTTTCACATCTCTCTGCTCCACTTTCTACTCAAAATTCTCACTATAACCTGCAATGAGCAGTAATCATGCCACAACCTGAATGTTGTGCTGTCTTGATGTTTCCTCTAACAAACAAGTTAGGCCAACACTTTTTGATTCAACCTCACTGAGATTTTCAGGATGTGGGCAGGACACTGCCAGATACTTTGCTAAAATGTAACACAGATGGCCCCTAGTCCAGTTCTTCCCTCCCCCTGCCCCAGACGTCCAGCACGATCCATACTGTCCATATTTCAATAGGCACTCTGGTCTTCCAAGTTCCCACCATAATGGCCCATTAAGCTCTGCTTACAACCTTCCAGGCTACATTAATTACTTTTCTTACTACCACAACAAATACCTGACAAACACAACTTAGGAAAGGAGGGTTAATGTGGGCTCACAGTTTGCGGGTAAAGTCTGTCATAGAAGCTGGGGTTCTGCTTAACTCTCTCCTTTCCATTCGGCCTGGGATCCCAGTCCACGGGATACCATGAACATCGAGGGTGGGTCTTCCCTCCCCAGCTAAATCTTTGTGGAAACACCCTCATAAACATATCCAGGGGTGTTTCCATGGTGACTCTAAATTCTGTCAAGTTGACAATCAAAATTAGCCATCTCATATGCTCCTCTAGCCCATAGCTCCAAATTCTTCCACATCCTTCCTGCAAACCAGTTCCAAAGGCTTAAGAATGACAGGACATGTCAGGTTTATCACAGCAATGACCCAACTTTTGGGACCCATTTTCTATATTAGTTACTTTTCTCATTGTGGTGACAAAATACCTAGTAGATACAACTTAAGAGAGGAAGGATTTAATTTGTTCACGGTTTGAGACAATAGAGCCCATCACGGTTGGGACAGCGTGGTAACAGGCTTGAGCTGTGGCAGGGGAGCATGAGGTGACTGATTACATCACATTAACACTCAGGAAGCAGAGGCCAGGTGTGGTGGCACACACCTTTAGTCCCAGCACTTGGGAGGCAGAGGTAGAAGGATTTCTGTGAGGCTGAGGTCAGCCTGGTCTACATAATGAGTTCCAGGCCAGCTTGGGCTATAAGGAGACCCTGTCTCAACAAGACAAAAAACAAACAACAAACAAACAAGCAAATAACAGGAAGAGAGAGCTCAGGCCAGAACTGGGGCTGTATAGCACATAAGCCCTGTGCACATGCCAGTTAGGTTCCATCTCCTGAAGGTTCCAGAACCTCCCCAAACAGCACCATCAACTGGTGACCAAGTGTTCAAACACATGAGCCTATGGGAGACATTTCAGATTCAAACCACAACACTCTACCTCTCTTACTACCAAGAATCAATCATTAGGACAACATCTACCAGACTTACCATGGCCCTGAGTTGACTGTCATTACCCAAGACTCATTTGTTACAAGTGACTAAAATGAGGTTTAAAAGGAAGTGATTGTTGGGGCTGAGGAGATAGTTCAGTCAGTGATGTACTGACCACACAAGCATGAGGGCCTGAATTTGAACCCCAGAACCCACATTAAAAATGTCAGACACAGGGCTGGAGAGACAGCTCAGCAGTTAAGAGCACTGGCTGCTCTTATAGAGGACCCAGGTTTGGATCCCAGCACCCACATGGCAACTAACAGCTGTCTGTAACTCCAGTTCCAGAGGATCTGATGCCCTCTTCTGACTTTCATTGGCACTGCATGACATGTGTGCACCTACCTACATGTAGGCAATATACTCATACACATAAAATAAAAATAATAATTTAAAAAATGCCAGACATGGTGGCAAGGCTGTAATCTCAGTACTGAGAAAGTAGAAACAAGGGAATCCCTGGGGCTTGCAGGTCAGATAGCCACAGGACTCAGGAAGCAGAGGCAGATGGATCTCTGTGAGTTCAAGACCAGCCTGGTCTATATAGTGAGTTCCAGGCCAGCTGGGGCTACAAGGAGACCCTGTCTCAAAAACAATGTGGAGACTGGAGAAATGGCTCAGCAGTTAGAGCACTGGCTGATCTTGCAGAGGACCTAGGTTTGGTTCCCTGCATCCACATGGTGGCTAACAGTGGTCCATAACTCTAGTTCCAGGGGATCCAACACCATCTTCTGGCCTCTGTAGGCATTGCACAGCTTGGGTGCACTTACACACATGCAGGCAAAACATTCATACACATACAATAAAAATAATAAATAAAATATTTAAAAAGGGAAAGCAAGGTAGACAGCTCTTAATGACACCCAATATTGACTTCTGACCAAATATCTATGCACAGAAACCACACACACACACACACAAAGTAATTGTTGATTGATATACTCAAGTCTGCTCAGACTTCAGGTATGGCTGGCTAGAAAGATGAATGACTTCAGACCTCAGCCTCACTCCCCCCACCCTGGACCAGCCTGACCCTTGAGGAAAGTCTCTTCTTTCTAAGACACCGGGGGCTCCAAGCTGACATCTTATCCTCCAGGAGAAATGGCTTCTCTTTCCTAGTGGTTCCAATGAAAGCCCCCGAATATGGTCCTATTAACCAAGCCAGGGTCACATAAATAAACTGAGCTTATTACTGGTCAGAGTGGTGGAGTTCTCTAATTGGTCAGGCCTGGTCACGTGTCCCCTTCTTGTGAAAGTAGACTGTAGACCCGTTATGCTGGCCACATTGGGGGAAGCCTTCATGAACTGTGATAACAGCAGAGGCACTCACCACAGGCCCTGCTCAGTGCAGACCTGGGCTTCCAGTCCCCATCTGTCCTCTGTTTCACCTCCCAGGGATCCCACAGGCCAGGACTGTGATCTCCATCTTAGGGACAAAAACAGAGCTCTGAGCAGGGAGTGACTTCCAAGGTCAGTAGGGGCAGCAGAAAAAGTGCCTGACTGTCAAGTTAACAGCTTTAGTTGAGCAGCCTCCCTCTGCCTCCCTGCCCCATCCTCCTCTCCCCACAGCCCATGTGCCAGCCACCTAGCCTCTGCCGGCATCCAGGACTCCTCAAGAGAGCACCCCACAAAAAGTGTGCTCAGCGAAAACAGGCTTGTCCTCCACCTACCTGTGCTCACAGGTCTCCAGCTCAACCAAGCCAGCTGGAGCGGGACACAAGCAGCCACTGTGATCGGCTATGACTACTACTGTGCTGCTCCTGTTCCCACCTGTCCTAGGGCCAGCTGCCAGGGCTGGGAGCAGGGGTCTAATGAGCTGTCTAGACAGCTGAGGGGCTCCTATGATCTCCAGCACTGTTGGAAGGGCACAGCTGCCCTGAGGGGCGGGGCGGGGGCTGGTTCCCATCACTGCCACAGAAGAATGGGGGAAGCTGAGCTGTGCTCTTTCATTTTCCCTATTTCTGTGGTAAAATACTCCGACAAAAGCAACTTAAGAGGAAAGGCATTATTTCGACTTACAGTTTTAGGGTACAGGCCATCATGGTGGGGAAGTCAAGGCAGCATGACCTTAAGCAGCTGGTCAGATGACATCCACAATCAGGAAGCAGAGAGCCATGAAGGCAAAGCAGGTGCCCAGGCCACTTTCTCTTTTAAAATATTTTTAAGTCTTTGAGAATTTCACACAATGTATTTTCATCCTATTTGCCCCCAACTCCTCCCTTTAACACTTCCCAGATCCACCACTCCTCCCTACACCTCAACTTTTTGTCCCTTTTTAATTGTTTAATAACCCATCAGCTCCAATTTTTGATGTTCATATGCTTCTAGGTATGAGGCCATCCACTGGAGTGTAGTCAATCTACCAGGAGCCACATCCTTAAAGAAAACTGAGTCTCCCTCCCCTAAGAAGCTATTAACTGTCCGTGGCTCCTCAGTTAGGGCTGAGGGCTTTCTCACCTCTCTTTGGTGCACTCCAGAGTCTAAGCCCAAGGAACTGTGGGATAGGTCTTCCCATCTCAGTTAACCCAATCAACATAATCTTTCACAGACATGGCTAGATAATTCCATGAAAGTGTGTCTAGAAGCTTATCTCCTAAGTGATTGTAGATCCTGTCAAACTGGCCACACTAACCCTAACCTGAGTTAAGCCAATCAAACAGCAGGATGGGTGGGATTTAGAAGCAGTTGCTTTTGCAAATCCTTGCTCAAACCATGACACTCCCCACATCTCTGTTACATCTTTCCTTGAACTAAGCCACTCCTCTCTCCAGCCACAACTGTAGGCTTGCCCTTTTTCCTCATTTCTTTGCCTGTTGCTGTGATAAAATATCCTGAAAAAAGCGAGTTAAGGGAGAAAGAACTTATTTCAGTTTACAGTTCAAGTGTACAATCCATCACAGCAAGGAAGTCACAGAGACAAGAGCTTGCGACAGCTGATCACACCAGACCCACAGCCAAGAGGAGAAAGCAATGAATTCATGCATGCATGCTAGTGCTCGACTCGCTTTCTCCATTCTATACAGTCTGGGATCCCAGTCCCATGAATGGTCCTGCCCACAGTTGAGATGGGTCTTCCCATATCAGTTAACATAAGTAAAACGATCCCTCATAGACATTCTCATAGGCTAGACTCAATCTACATAACCCCTCATAGGTGTGCAAGGAGACCCTCCTCCTAGCTATCGAGTTGATGATGATTAAAACTGAGCATCACACCTTCTGATGATAATAAAAACAGCAACAGTGCCCTCCCCCCTCCCCCACTGCTGCAACAGCCCCATGCCAGATGCTGGTGAGAATCACTCATACAATTTCACTCATCAACTCTGTAAGGTACAGATTACTATGCACTCGTTTTGCAAATGAGGAAACTGAGGCACAAGTGAGCACCAGAAAGCTGTCCTTTGACCTTGTCATGGTCAGCGATCTATGTTACTGCGGCACTAGACTGCCAAGGAACCTACAGAATAGCCCAACGGGCCAGGCTGTTGTCAAGATCAATGTATTCCTGCTGCATTTTCATCTTGAACTATCTGTTTCCATCAAGTTCTGTTCCACAAACTACGCCCAGAATTTTGGGATGTAGACCTGGTAAAAATCTTCAGTGATTCTTGAAATTATTAATAATTTCTTTTTCCTTCTTTCTTTTACCAAAGCAGGGTTTTGTGTAGTCTAGGCTAACCTCCAATTCACTATGACCTTAAACACCTGATTCTCCTGCCTCCAATTCCCAAGTGTTGGGATTATAGGCCTACACCATCACACCCTGTTTATTCAGTGCTAGGAATCTAACCCAGGACTTCATGCTAGGCAAGCACTCTACCAGCTAAGGTACATCCCTAGCCTGAAACTATCATATTTAAATCATTTTGACAATTTATCCAACAAACAACAGGGTTTACAGGAGAATATAAGGAGTAAAATGGGGAGGCCCGGCACACACACACACACACACACACACACACACACACACACACAGGCAGGCAGGGTAGGGCAGGGCACACAAGACCCAAAGACCACAGAAAGGAAAGGGGGCCTTCATCCCATGGCCATAGAAGCTGATCAAAAAGGCCCCAGGTGGGAAGGCTGAGGGAGGAGGATTAACATGCACCTGAGGTCAGTCTGGACTACCTAGTGAGACTCTGACTCAAAAGCAAAAAAAAAAAAGGAACATGGGCCTTACAGACAGAGGTCTGGGTTCAAGTCCTGGCTCACCACCCACCAGCTGCAGGACCTTGGAGGAGCCACCTGACTTCTCTGGGTCTCAGTTTCCCTAGGTGACAAATGGAACTTGAAATAGTAGAAATCAGGAAGAGAAGTTGTGAAGATTGAGTCCGCACATGAGAAACGTTAGAACAGGGCCTGCATACAGTAAGTGCTCAACAAATGCTTGCCCTTAAGGACTTTAGGCCATCACTGCTGGAGGGAGAAAGAATCCCCATCTTGCAGCTGAGAGTCTGAGACCAAAGTGATAGGACAGTCTCCAAAGTGATACAAGCAGTTACTTCTTAGCCATGTGCAAGGGCTCCTGAGTGCAGGGCCCGAGCTGGTACCAGGGCATCAAAGTACCACACCTTCTGCCAGGTAAGACTCAAGAGACCACTGGCTCCCAAGCTCTTGGGGAAACTGAGGCCCAGCTAGCCCAGTGACAGGGGAAGCTGTGGTTTGGTCTCCAGTCCATGGGCCACACCAGCACATCTGAGCGAGGAGAGCCTCAGCAACCACCTATTGTGCCTCCAGCTCTGGGAAGGGGCCAAGAGCCACCCCCAACCCCACTTGCAAAGAAGTCCCCCAAGTCCTGCAATACAAGGTGCTCACAAGTTGCAAGCCATGGTGAGTGCACAGCAGGCATTGTATAGGAAGTTAGCTAATTTGTGCAAGGAGCATCAGGGGACAAGTGCCAATATAGATCACGCCATCCAGAGGACAGCATCCCAGAAATGGGATGCAGGTGCTTGGGACTAAATGTTGGCTTGTGCTGCTAATTCACTTTGAGACTTTGGGCCTCTGTGTTCCTTGTGGGTAGAGGGTCTGTGAGCTCTCACAAGCATATGGCCCTCACAGCCAAGGCCCTTTCACAGGAGTCTCACTCTACGCCAGGACCTTGACTCTGCCCTACAACACTGGAGGGGAGCACTGCCAGGACACAGAGCAAAATCATTGGGCCAATAGGGTGGTTTGAATGAGATGTCCACCCCATAGGTCAAGTATTTGAACATTTGGTCAGTTGGTGGTGCTGTTTGCAGAGATTTAGGAGGTGTGATCTTGCTAGAGGAAGCTCATCACTGGGGTGGGCTTTGAGAGTTCACTCTCCGTTTCCTGTGCCTATTTGAAGACAAACTCTCAGCTTTCTGCTCTGCTGCCCCCTGCCACGCCTCGTCCATCACGATGGACTCTCATCCCTCTGGAACTGTAAGCACAATAAACCTTCTTTATGTATGTTGCCTTGGTTCATGGTGTTCTATCAATAGCAACAGAAAAGTAATAAATACAGTTGATCCAGGAGGGCTTGCTGGAGGGGGTGGGGCTGGGCTGCATCGCATAGGATGCATAGGAGTTGGGAAGATAAACAAGTGAGCATCCAGTTGTGGCACTGAGTGGTCCCAGAGGAGGATGACAAGCTCTAGCAGTGCTTGGGCAACTCTGTGGAGCTCGGGCAATTCTGAGGAGCTATGACAGGACAGGGTGACTGGAGTCCAGAGAACAGTCAGGGGCAGATGGTGGGATCCACATAGCCTGTGTGCACCCTAGGCTGCAAGCTCATCATGGACAGTGCTAGATTGAGAGCTGGGGTGTCTACAGGCTGCAGCTGCTCCAAACCCATGGGAGCAGGTAAGACTGTGAAGAAGACAGCTTGCAGCCACCAGGGAAAGCAGGGAAGGGAGGTGACGGCTGGGGACAGTCCACTGTGCTCCACACACAGGACAGGGACTACCTACCATACACATCCCTGCTCAGCACAGTATGACTACATGGCAGATGCTCAGCTAGAACTGGAAATGTGACTGTTGGTAGAGTGCTTGCTTAGCATGCTTGAAACCCTGGCTTCCGTCTCTAGCACCGCATAAAGCAGATGAGGTGGGGCACACCTGTAATCCCAGGACTTAGGAGGTAGAGGCAGGAGGATGAGAAGTGAAGTTCAAGGTCATCCTTGGTGAGTTCAAGGCCAACCTAGAGTACAAGAGACCCTGTTTCAATAAGAAAAGAAAAATCAGCCTTTAATCCCAGCACTCTGGAGGCAGAGGCAGTCGAATCTCTGTGAGTTCAAGGCCAGCGTGGTCCATAGCGAGTTCCAGGCCAGTTGGGGCTAAAAAGACCAAAAAGAAAAAAAGAAAAGAAAAATATTTGAGTCTAGCACTGTGCGGTAGTACACAATTGGAATCCAGAATTGAGCTACAAACCGAGACCCTGCCTATAAATTAGACCAAAAATAAATAAATAAATAAATAAATAAATAAATAAATAAATAAATAAATAAATCCTTTACATTTAGAGTGGAAGAAAACACAGAAAAGGCTGGGGAAAATAAGATCCAGGACGAGGGGGGCTGCCAGGAGCTACCACCAAAATTAAGATCAAGCCATTGTATTCTGAGGTTGAAGAGATAACTCAGCAATTAAGAGCATTTTCTACCCTTACAGAGGACCAAAGTTCCTAAACTCAGGTCAGGCAGCTCACAACTGCTGGTAACTCTAAATCCAGGAGATCTGACACCCTCTTCTGGCCTCCATGAATGCACCACCATTCATGTATGTGCATAAGTAGAGAGAGAGAGAGAGAGAGAGAGAGAGAGAGAGAGAGAGAATAAATCTTTGAAAACAACACTGTGTTCTGTTCTTAAAAGTCTTGGGATAACCTTGGCAAAGCTGGAGGATGGAGACTAAAGAATAAGCCATGGAGCCAGCACATGCAGCATCTCCAGACCTTTAGTGACAAAAAGGTGATGAAAACAGGGTGAGGAAGAGAAGGAGTATGGTGGCCTGAGGGCACACAGTCCAGGGAGGTTCAAACCCCACTAGGGTTTCCTGCTCTCCTGTGAGTTGTCATCTGAGTCTCAGTTTCCTCAACTTGCAAGTATTAAGAGCATCAAGTGGGGCTCCGGTCCTCCGTGAACCCTGGCTGAGAGAAGAGTTTGGGCTGGACATCTGCAGTGCAGACCCTTGACCTGCTTTGGAGGCCTTTAGGGGGACATTACCTGGCCCTACCTGGCCTCCATGCTGGAGGGACCCTAAGAGCATCAAGTGGGGCTCCGGTCCTCCGTGAACCCTGGCTGAGAGAAGAGATTTGGGCTGGACATCTGCAGTGCAGACCCTTGACCTGCTTTGGAGGCCTTTGGGGGGACATTACCTGGCCCTACCTGGCCTCCATGCTGGAGGGACCCTGAACCCAGCACCACAACCAACTGAATGAGTAACTATGCACAGCATCCAGCCTGGCGCCTGACTTGTCTCATGTCCCCAGGGTGTCCTTGCCATCTCTGCCTAAGCCCCACCCCTACTACACAGAGCAGCCCTAGGTTTTCACTGGTAAGAGCCAGGTGAGGCTTGCGACAGCATCCAGCCTGGCGCCTGACTTGTCTCATGTCCCCAGGGTGTCCTTGCCATCTCTGCCTAAGCCCCACCCCTACTATATAGAGCAGCCCTAGGTTTTCACTGGTAAGAGCCAGGTGAGGCCTGCGTCCCTGTTCAGCATGGAAGAAGCCAGAGTGGTCAGGGTCCCTATTCCCTATTGGCAATTTGGGTAACCCTTTCAGAGGATGGTGTGATAAGACTAGGAGATAGGAACTGGCTAGGCAGTTAGGGTAGAAAAACTCCAAAGAAATGTAGCTGGTTTCTTGGCTAAAAGTCAAAATGTCCTTGGGCCTGTTAGCAACATACTCTGTTCCAATGGCTAAAAATGTTAAAAGTATTTGGAAGCTTGTATCTAATCCTTAAAACATTTTAGGGTTACCTTTTCAGAGGGGGGAATGTTGGAGGGGAGGGAGTGGACATGGATTTGATCGAAACACCTTATGTGCATGTATGAAATTCTCAATAAAGTTTTTGTAAAAATAAAAAAATTAAAAAAAAAAAAATAAGAGCCAGGCGAGGATCTCACCAGGGCTGAGAAGCCTCTGCTGACTGAGGGATGGAGCCAGGTGGAAGGTGGAGGAAAGCTGAACTGGCCTGGAGGCCAGGACTGCTGTAAAACCAAAGGCCAGAAAGTAGCCAGACAGAGCCAGGTACATGAGTCCTGACAGCCAATCAGAGGTAAGCACTTGATCCAATCAGAGTCAGGTACCTGAGTCCAACAGCCAATCAGAGGCAAGCACTTGGGTCTCAAAAGTCAATTAGAATCAGGCACATAGATCTGTGGACCAATCAGAGCCAGGCAGATGAGCCTCAGGGACCATATACTTCAGGAGTGTGCTTAGTGAGTGTGCCTCGGGTTCACTTGAACAACCTGTTCAAGGTTAGATCCTGCGCCACCTCAGAATCACAGGACTGAAATGGAGGTGACCCACACACTTTCAACCTGTCTCCCAGGTGACACTGATGCAGATGGTCCTGGGCCATTGGAGAGAGAGGACTCTCCTAGAGAGCACTGGCCAAAGCCATCATTAGGACCTGAGGGTCAGCTGGTGTCCAGGTTCCAGGCCCCTGTCCCTTCCTGGGCCTGCATGTGGAAGATAGAAAGGGGGTGCAGCAGAGAAGACAGCAGACCCAGGGGCTGACACGCTCCCAGCTGGGCTGCTGGCCAAGTCCATTTGACAGCTGAGGCCAGGAAGGTTCACAAGGTGAGGATACAGCTGGTATGGGGCAGAGGGGAGCCAGACCTCTCAGGGCACACTACCCCCCTGAATAAGGAAGAGAGGAGGAAGGATGGAAAGACTGAGCGAGAACAGGCCAGCAATAGAGGGTCTTGCAGGGTGCCCGCCAGGGTGGCCCAGCCAGGCTGGCTGCTGTAGGCTGAGTTCCTGCCTGTCCCTGTCCCTGTACCCCACGGTTGCCATGCCGACCCCCAGGCTGTGTTTGTGATGTTGTATTTGATTTCACAAGTTTGGAACTCCAATTACGTCATTTCGCAACACAGGGTTGCTATGACAGCAAGCCCCGTGTCCCCGGGTGGCTCACACCTTGGAAGAAAGGGAGGGGCCCAAACAGCTCCTCCAGCAAAGCTGGACTGCGGACCCCCATGAGGAGTCAGGCCAGAAAGGTGGGGTCCCACCACCCATCAGGGATGGATCAGCATCTATGTCGGAGGGGGGCATTCATCTCCTGACCCCATACCTTACCTCCTGCAAAAGGAGGCTTTCACACCTGACTGACACATACTGACACCAGGCCTCCAGCAACCAGTCTGGCCATCTGCCCCCGCTTGTCAGGGCTCCCCAGTGGCCAATGCTCTGGTATATATGAGACTTCTCACAAGCCACACCCAGAGGCTGTGTGGAGGCAGCAGTGTGGCAGAGAACACTGATTTTGGCGTTGGGCCTGGGTTCAAGTGCTGGCTTCCCACTCACCAAGTGTGTGTGGTCTGAACAAGTGAGCTGCACCCTGAACTTCTATAGATGGGGATGAAAGTGGGTCACCCCACCTTCTAGAGGCTGGGAAGGGTCACAGTCAGTGCACAAGCAGTGCCTGTTACAGCACAGATAGAAGAGACAGGTGCCATGCCTTGTTTCCCTCCCTTCCTCATTGTAACCAACCAACCTTCCTTCCATCTTTCTTTCCTTCCTCTTTCCTATTACCCTGTTGTACCTAAGTTCTTGCTGTGTGGTTTTGGGCAACTGACCTTCCCTCTCGGATCTGCTACACTTAATAACAATTTTTTTTTCTCCCATACTCACTTCCTCATGTCTAATCTCTCCTTGCCTTGGTCCTAAATTAAGTCAGTTGGAAAGGTTGCTGGGCACATTTCAGCACCCCAGGACCACACCAATAGGTCTGGCTCCCTCTTGATTGCTACGTCAACAGCAAGTGCAGAGAAGGCACAAATGTCTGCCTGGCTCCCTAACTCTGAGGGACTTTGAGCTGTGTGCTCAGAGCAGAGTTGCCCGATTAGACACTGTGATGGTTAGTTTTTATTGTCAACTTGACACAGTCTAAGATCCCCTGGGAACCTCATCTGACCAATCATTCAGATCAAGTTGGCCTGTGGGCATATCTTCGAGAGATCATCTTGATTTCCGAGATGTGAAGACCCACCTGAAAGGGGTGGCACTGTTTCATGGGCTGAGCCCTAGACTGTGCAGGGATGAAGAAAGTCAGCTGAGAGGTGATTAGAGAGATGGCTCTGGGGTTAAGAGCACTGGCTGCTCTTGCAGAGGACCTGGGTTTGATTCCCAGCACTCATGTGATAGCTACCAACCATCTGTAACTGCAGACACCCTCTTCTGTTCTCTGTAGGCATTGCACACTCGTGGTGCAATTACATACATGCAGACAAAACACTCATACACATAAAAAATAAACAAATAAGGGGCTGGAGAGATGGCTCAGCAGTTCAGAATACTGTTTGTTCTTTCAGAAGACCCAGGTTCGAATCCCAGCACCCACATGGCCGCTAACAACTGTCCATAACTCCAGTCCCAGGGGATCCGACAGCCTGGTCTTACACAACACAGGTGCACTCACAATTTTTAAAGAGCTCGTGGTAATCACCAGCTCCGCTTCAAAACTTGTGTATTATCATAAAGCAAGGGGAGGGTAGAGGCAGGAGAACATGACTTTGCAGGAACGCGGCCCCAGAAAGGACCCTGGAAGGAGTGGGAAGGCCGATGTGCCCCAGACTGGGGAAAGTGAAGAAGCTCAGGAGGAAGATGCTGGGGGCCCTGAGAGGGTGTGGGTGAGGCTGGTGGTGGCCTGAGAGGGACCATCCACAGCCAGGGAAGCAACTGACGGTGGTGCAGGTGTTTCCAGACAGGAAATCGGGCAGCTGTGGCCTATGGAGTGCAGAAGCAATCATGACCCAGCTCAGCTTTAGAGCTCAGAGCAGGCAGCCCTGGGGTGGCTAGCCCAGGGTGACCATGAGCAGTAAAGGGTGTGAGGTCATTAGAGATGAAGGTTCAGGAAGCAGCTGGATGCTAGACGGGCACCCACAAAGCCCCAAAGTCACCAAGATGATGGTGCAATTGTGGAGGGCAGTGAGAGCTTACTATATCTTCATGGGATGTGGCAGGTGCCAGGGAGATAGTGGGAACAGCATAGAGGATCATGGCAGAGCTAAAGCAAGCCCCTAGAGAAATCAGGAACCTACGAGCAGTAAACAGCCAGGAGAGAGCTCAGTTGGTAAATTTCTGGCCTTGCAAGCATTAGGACCTGAGTTCCAGTCACAGAATTCACGGGGGGGGGGGGACCTAGTATGGTAGTATACACTTGTAATCTCAGAGCAGGGTAGGTGGAGACAGGGAGGTCTCTGGGGCTGGCTGGCCAACCTAGCCTGCTTTGTGAGTTCCAGGCCAGTGAGAGACCCTGCCTCAAAACACCAAAGTGGACGCTATCCCTCAAGGAGACAGAAGGATGGTGTCTGGAGCAGGAAGGTCAGGTAAGGGAGAAGGAGAGAGCAGAGTCTGGGGACAGGCTTCATTAGCCCATAAATTCCCCTACTTGGCCTTGGTCACACAGCCTGCATGAATGTGGCCCCTCCCTAGGCCTCAGTTTCCCTATCTGTAAGAGGGTGAGCTGGTATGGTGACTGTGACCATGAAGATTTGGAGACTGTGCACAAAGGCTCTCAGGCTATGGGGTGCCCTCCTCAGTCCTGACCTCCTGAGTCACCTCAAAAACCCAAAACTTCCCAAATTCTCTAAACCCTGCTTTGGGTTCTGGGGGTGGGCAAGGCTGAGTCAAAGGAAAGTCAGGGATGGGAGGGAAGCCATGATGGATAAGTGACGCTGGGGAAGGACTAGCTACTGCCCCCAGGCCCAACACCCAGGTGCTGTCTTTACTCAGAGGCTGTTCATATCCACCCTGGGTACCCTGAGCCCACCTGTGCTGATCTCTGCTGGGAACCCTAACACCCACTGCTCTTCCTCCCTTCCCACCTCCCTGCCTTACCATCTCCAGTCCACTGACCACCTGCTTTGGGAGCCATCTTCCCTGGGCTTGCTTGTCCCCAACCCTCTCCTGCTCTCCAGCCTGCCATGACCCCCCATTACCTATAGAACCAACTGAATCCTGACATAGCCTATAATGTCCTTCATGACCCAGCCTCACTGTCCTCCTCAACATCACCTCCACAAGGCCCCAGCTTCAATCTCACAGTGCTCAACCCCAAACCCTCAATCATACCACTCCCCGACCCCAACCCATCCTATCAGGAGTGTCTTTTCCTCCTGTCAATCAAATGATACCAACGCCAGTCAGAACCCTGCTGTCCCATGTTCTCTGGGTTCACCATGCCCTTGATTTCAATTAATAGTGATAATACATGTCCCATTCCATAGTAAATCCAGTACCCATCCAGGTCTGCCCCCACCGTGTGTGTGTGTGTGTGTGTGTGTGTGTGTGTGTGTACATGTGTACATGGAGGACAGAGGACAACCTCAGGTGTTGTTCCTCAGGTGGAGTCCACCCTGGAGTTTAAGTGACAGGGTCTCTCACTGGCCTGGAACTCACCAAGCAAGCTAGACTGAGCTGGCCAGCGAGCTCTAGAAATCTCCATCTCCATCCATTCTGTGCTGGGATTACAAGTGTGGAATTACTACCACACTAGGCACTTTGTCCACGGATTCTGGGACTCGAACTCATGTCTTCATGCTTACAAAGCCAGCACTTTACCTAAGTTATCTCCCTAATCCCCAGCCCCCAAGCCCAGTGTTTCTGAAGCCTCCTGAGAAGGCCAAGGTCCTACCTCTTTTGAAGCCAGTTCCTCCAGTGATACCTGCCATCTGCCAGTCCTACCTGTTCTCTGACTCCTCACTGCCTAGTGTCCCTCAGACTCAAGGGCGTGTGTCCACAGCCTTCTCGGAGTAGAGAAGCCATTTCAGGCTGTAACCCTGCATGTCACTTACCATCCGGAACATCCCTGACATGCCCCTCACGAGGATCCCGTTCACATCCTCTGCTTGGTCCCCAAGTCTCACTCTCCAGCTGTCACAACTCTGTTGTTCCTCCACACACAGAGCTGTGGCCTGGCCTTCACTTCATGACCTTCTCACTCGGGACACCCCAGGTTTGAGGCAGTATCTGCCTCCTGTAACCAAAGGGCCTCTTGAGGGGTTTTCCCCATGGCAGAGGCAGCCTATCACAGGCCCCTGCAGGCAGACAGCAGCTGCCTCTGTCATGGGGGGGGCAGAGGGGCAGTGTATGTATTGCCTGCATGTATGTAGGTGCACCCGTGTCATGCAGTGTCCATGGAGATCAGAAGAGAGTGCCAGATCCCCTGGAACTGGAGTTATGGATGATTATTAGCTGCCATGTGGGTGCTGGGAATTGAACCTGGGTCCTCTGCAAGAGCAGCCAGTGCTCCTAACCACTGAGCCATCTCTCCAGGCCCAGCTGCCTCTGCCTTTACTAAAGCAGCCACAGGACTTTTCAGAGGCATTTCCCTTCACAGTGTGGCACCTTAGAGTCAGAGGTGGGACCATCAGTCACCACTTAACAGATAAAAGTCCACTGGTGACCCCAAGGTCAGGATCCCACAGAAGACAGCTTAGCCATTCAGGGCACACCCCGGGCAGAGCCAGACCTCTGAGCCAAGGCTGGGACTTCTTAGTTCTCACCACATCTGCTTGTCCATGCCCAGCACTGACAGCCAGGAAGGAGAGCAGATGCCAGGCCTGGTACCCAGAACTCAGCATGTTCACCGAGTCAGACAATCATGTTGGCACCTCTGTTGTTACCATTTCACAGAGGAGCAAACTGGCACCCGAGAAGGAAGCCCAGTCCGTGCCTAGGCTCAGCATTGCAACTGCAGCCAGAGCCAAATGTTTTTTCTTTTGAATTTTTTTCTTTTGAGGCAGGATGACAGTATGTTGCCCAGGCTGACCTTGAACTCCTGGTTTCAAGGAATCCTCCTACCTCAGCCACAAAGTTAGCTAGGCCTGCAGACTCATACTATAGTGCCTAGCTAAGACTGATTCTTCAAGGATTAAGCCACGGGCTCTGTAGCGGGCTCTTATTCTAAGAGCGAAGGCAGGTGTTCCCGCACCCTCTGCTTGGACCTTTGACATGATTTTTTGTTTAATCATCACAATAATCATAGAAGCAGGTAGGATCCTTCCTGTTTACACTCAAGGACAGGAAACTGAGAGGTGAGGTGGAGGGGCTTCAGCTGGTTATGCACAGCCTTAAAGAGCCCATGCTCTTCTGCTCCTCCACCCCCAGGGTCTCAGCCCGGTTTGTGTGAGGGAAGGACAGGCATGCCCCCAGCCTCCCTCCCTCTGAGTCCCCAGCATGACTCTGTGGCTACGCTCTATACACTGGGGACCCACCCTTGAGGCTGCCATTCTGCCCATGGTGCCCACTCAGGGGCAGGCCCTCCCACTGCCACTCCCAGGACTCCAGAGTCTCTCTGGGCAGTACCCCTACACAGGGACCAGCTGCTTCTCAAGCTGACCACTGGGTAGCCCCCAGGGACAGAGCCAGCTGATCTCAGGGCATTGGACTAGGACAGGGTTTCCTCAGTCACACACCTGCACTCTTCTCCATCAGGCCTGGCTCCCAGCTTCCTCCAGCCTCAACTTCAGAGCTCAGCCCAGTACCTGGCTGGAAGAGGGTGCCCCTGGAGCTCTGACTGGGCCTTCCTATGCTCAAGGGATATTTTCTGGGGGATGCAGAGCCCATGAGGTAGAGGGCAGGTGGAAACTAGAGCCAACCCCTTTGGTAGGAGGAAGAGGGCCTGTCACAGCATCCCAGCTCATGATGACCCCCTTGACTGGGACACAGGACAATCCAAACCCAATACTCAGTCTCTGCAGTGGGCCACAGGTACTGTCCCAACCCTCCACATTGAGGCTTCTCCTGGTGGTCTATGCTTCTTCCTCTAGATGGGGGAGGGTACTGCACCCTCACAGAGGGACAGCAAGAGGCAGGAAGCTCTTCAGGGTGGACTGTGGTTAGTCCAGCCTCTGGGCGCTCTCACAGGTTACCCCACAACTGAGGAAAGGCCACCCTAGCAGGCAGAAGGTGGCCTTGGCAGACTGAAGGTATGACACAGTTTCATGGCAGCTCATGGCTGGGGGCAACAAGGGCAGAGAAGTGGGAGCTGATTTGGACTTATGTGGTGTCCTAGTCTGCTCTCTATTGCTGTGATAAAACATTGATCAAACCAACTGAGGGAGGAAAAGGTTTATTGCATCTTATACTTCCAAGTGACAGTCCATCATTAAGTGAAGAGAGATGGGAACCTGAGGCAGGAGCTGAAACACAAACCACAGACCAACACTGCTTACTGGCTTGTTCCTCTGGCCTGTGCTCAGCGTGCAGGTGACGCCTGCCCAGGGTGACGTCACCCACAGTGGGCTGGGCCCTCCCACATCATTCAACAATCAAGAAATGCCTCACAGACACGCCCACAGGCCAGTCCAATAGAGGAAATTCCCCAGCCGAGGGTCCCTCTTCCCAGGGGTGTCAACTTGACAGCTGAAGCCAACCTTGACAACTAGGAAGAAAGTTAAACCAAGGACTAGTCACTCACTAAAGTACCTCAGCCCCTGGGCTCCCTCTGGGGCCCAGGATCCAGCCCCAGCTACTTCCACAAAGTGGGATCTCCAGAGCAATGCTGTGCTTCAGCCCAGACTGCTCTTCAGGAAAGTACCCAATGCTAGAATTCAAGTCCTTCATCAGGGCCCATTCTTGGGCCATCCCAATACACCAGTGCTAGGCTGCAAGAACCCCCAGGCCCTGGTGCCCCCTGGCCAGGCTACAAATGGGGGAAGAGGGAGCACTCAGCAGAGACAAAAAGACAAGGGCGTTGATTTTAGACTTATTTCATAGAGTTAAGAGTGAGAACGGCAAAAAATGATCCTCACACTTTAGTTAGAAAAACACACACACACACACACTTTGTTTATTCTTGGCAGTACACACACACACACACACACACACACACACACACACACACACTTTGTTTATTCTTGGCACTGCTGGAGTCAAACCCAGGGCTTTATCCATCCTAGGCAACAACTCTACTGCTGAGCTACATTATCAAGCCCTTTTTGTTCTCTTTTCTTTTGCTTTTTCCTTTCCTGTTTCTCTCTGCAGCCCAAGCTGGCCTCAGACTCAAGATCCTCCTGCCTCAGCCTCTTAAGTGCTGGGATTGCAGGCCTGCACCACCACACCCAGATCCTCTTTTTTCTTCTTTTTAACTCAAGTCAAGGCTCCCTGCCTAGGGACCACAGATTCGGTATATGGTATGGAGGTGTGCTGGTTATCACTGCCCCAAATCCTCCTCTCTCTCTCTCTCCCTCTCTCTCACACACACATTTTTATTTGGGGGAGGGGTTGCCCGAGGAGGCTAGATGGTGTCAGATCCCCTGGAGCTGGAGTTTCAGGTGGTTATGAACCGCCTCACATGAGTGCTGGGTACTGAACTTGGGTGCCTTGCAAGAGCAGGAAGCACTTTCAACTGCTGAGCCATCTCTCTAGCCCCCTCACCATCTCCTGGTCAGGTCTGTCTGCCAACCAGGAAATGCACCACCACAACCACACAACTGACTGATTCAGAGTAGGAAGGCTGTGGGTACAGAAGGACCGAGGTTTGGATGGGCTCTGAGAGAGAGGCTGTGGGACATACTGAGCCAAGTGAATGACCAGGGAGCAAGCTGGATTCAAACCCCCACTCCATCTACAAGCCCAGAAACTATGTCTCCTGCTTCCTGAGTTTCACCTGAGTTTTCATGGTTTCTGGACTGTGGTGATAACACCACTGGCCCCAAGGACAGCAGGAACAATGAGAAACATGTGACGTCGATGGCCATGGTGGCGCATGCCGGTAGTCCCAGCACCTGGGAGGCTGGAGCAGGATAATCCTGACTTTGAGCCCAACCTGGGCTATGTGGTAAGACTCTGTCTCAAAATAAGTCAACAACCACAAAAAAAAATTTTTTTTGGTCTTTTTAGACAGGGTCTCTCTGTAGCCCCAGCTGGTCTGGAACTCACTCTGTAGATCAGGCTGGCCTCTGCCTGCCTCTGCCTCCTGAGTGCTGGGAATAAAGGTGTGTGCCACCCATGCTTGACAATTCAACAAAATAATTTTAATTAAAAATAAAAATCATGGAACTGAAGAGATATCAAGCAATTAAGAGCACTGGCTACTCTTGCAGAGGACCAGGGTTCAGTTCCCACCACACATATGGTAGATAACAACAGTCCATAACTTCAGTTCCAAGGGATCTGACGCCCTCTTCTGGCCTTCACAGGCATTGCACATGAGGTGTACTTAACACACATGCAGGTAAAACACTCATACACATAAAAATTAATTTTTAAAAAATCAATGCAAAGGCACTGAGCACAGTTCATTGCACATAGTAGGCCCACAGAAAACAGCCCCTTCTGCTCCTCAATCCATCAAGCCAGGCTAGAGGAAGCTTTTCTCTTGCCTATTACCCAGAATACCCCAGGCAGTATCCTTGAAGCTAGAGCAGGCTCTCTGGGTGGGTGGGTGGATGGGTGCCACAAGTGGGTGGGGGTCTGGTCTGGGTGGGTCAGTGTTTCCCATAGTCAGGATCTGAGCAGGGAGTTTCCAGATCCTTGGCCTCTTTCTCAAGGGACTGAAATAAAGGCTCATACATACTGCAAAGCAGCAAGGAAACTTTATTCAGAGGAAAGCAGTAGAACGAGTCGGATACACTGTCAAAACTAACAGTGGTCACATGGAGTGAGGATGCTCAAAGGCCCCCAATAATTGTTTGGTGCTTCTGTTTATGGATCTCAGGAGGAGGAGTTTGGTTGTTGGGGCAGAAGTAGAGAGGGTAGATCGCTGTTTCGATTAACAGATTAAGTCATATAATTTTTTCTATTGTGTGTATCTCTTGTCACAACGCATCTGGTTTTAACCATATGTGTGTCCACTTATACACAGGCATAAGATGGTAAACAGAGGATTCTCCCTAGAAAAGATTCACTTTGAGGATGCAGTTTGCCATACTGCACATGTACCCAAAACCAGTTCAGGTCAAGTCAGCCCACTACCTTCAGTACTTGGACACAGCAGGATGATGATCTAAGTTTGATGGTTGTTAAGAGAGGAGAAACTTATTCCACTGTTCAGAGAGGGGTGCTGTGTGCAACTCGATACGAGTGGGGGCCCTGGGTTACTAACATGTTGCTAGGAAAACTGTTTAAAGAGGGGATGTGTATACAGTACCTACAGGCCAGGCTTCCAGATTGCCAAATGCATTATAAGAAGAGGGGTGTGTGCATAATCCAAACCAAGGGGAGTCCCAGGTTGCTAAACTATTCCCTACACTTGCCTGACTCATGGGAACAACTCTCAGGTAGAAAGAGACATGAGGTGCCCCAAGTCAGAGCAATGAGCAAAGCTCACAGCCTCCCTGATAACAGTGCTGTCAAATGAGACCCATGTGTCTGCAGCATGATAGCCAGGACACCAGCTTGCTAATGAAGACACAAGTCTGAACCTTTGTACTAGGAGTCCAGCAGGGTGCTGGGCTTCCCACTACAGCCCTGGGAGATTATGACTCTAGGAACCCCTGTCCTTCCCAGCCTCAGCCTCCCCTTCGCAGACCCTCCCATCTCTAGCTCACCCCATCACCACTTGCCACCAGTGGTACATTGCTGCTAGGTGCCAGGGTCAGTGGTGGCCATGAGTCAGAGCTGGACTCTATGGCTGACCTCCCTGGACTGCATTTAAGTATGGCACTTACTAGCTGTGTGGTCTTAGATAAGTTACTCAACCTCTCTGTGCCTGTCTCCTTGCAGCATCACGGTCCTAAGATTACTGTGGGGATCAGGAACCCAGAACAGTGCATATGAAACACTCCTTAAATTTGCCTGGTTTTAAAAGTTGAGTCAACATTTAAATACCAGGAGAAATTATAGGGAAAAAATGCTAGTTTCTGGATTTTCTTAAAAAACATCAAAAGATTCAGGATGACACATGCTTGCAAGTTACCAACAGTCATTTTAGCCCACTGGTTCTCAGGCTGGACTTTACCTCAAGAGTCCAGTTAGCATCACCTAGACAGCTATTAAAACTTTTGCTGACCAATGAGGTCAGCATCCTTAAGGTGGGGCCAGGTATCCTGGCTGGAAAAGAGGCTGAGAGATCCAGTGAGGAACCAGCTGAGCCTCACCTCACTGCACTGCACTCTGTGTGTGTGTGTGTGTGTATGTGTGTGTGTGTGTGTGTGTGTGTGTTATGCATGTGAAGGTGTGTATAGAGGCCAAGAGCTGACATCAGGGGATGTCTCCCTCAATCATTTCTTGACCTTATTTGTTGAGACAGGGTCTCTCTCACTGAACTGGCTGGCCAGCAAGCTCTCCCTCCCCCACCAGAACCTTCCTGTCTCCACTCCCCGAACCAGTACTGGGATTACAGGTACAAGCCTTGCCCAGCTTTTATATGGGTGCTGGGGATCCAAGCTCAGATACTCAAGGATTCAAGTATCTGAATCATTTCCCAGCCTCTATTTTGTTTGTGAGACAGGATTTCACTGGGACCTGGGGCTAATTGATTGGACTAGTCTAGCTGGTCATTGAGCCCCAGGGATCTACCTGCCTCCACCTCTCCGGTGCTGGAATTACAAGCACCACCATGCTTGGTTTTTATGTATGTGCTGGGGATCGAACTCAGTTCCTCATGCTTGAGAAACAAGCACTTTATCAATAACCATTGTTGTAGCCCCTGTGCTGGCCCTCTTTAAATTAGAGAGCAGTTACCAGATCTTTGTCCTTTTAAGAAGTGAGAAGCAGAAGCCACATCCAGAAAGATCCATGACATCCTGCTCCCATCTAACATCCTGAGCTCCTTCATGCAGCAGGATGTGGCTCTGGTCTCCACCCCTTCCTTGACCAAGCCTCATCCACCTGCCACCTCGGGACCCCCAAGTCCCAAGCCCCGACCTATCCAGCCTTTTCTCTTCCCCATTCTCCCTCCCCTGCCCAGCAGATCTTTGTACACCCTCCAGGGCCTCCTCCAGAGCCACCTCCTCCAGAAAGCCCTCCTCCACCTGCCAGATCAAACTGGAGTCAGCCTCCTCCCTGTCTCTGCAGCACCCGGTGCCTCTCCCCTGCTCGGCACCAGGACCCCACTCATGTTCTTGAAGGGTCTGCTCTCCACAAGACAGGAACCTCTCAAAAGTGGGGTCGACTGGATCCTCCCAAGACCTACTTTGGGACTCAGCTATGGGCAGGATATCTGTGAGAACAGGCTGGATTTTCACAGGGTCCCAGGCCAATATCTAAGGAAACCTCACCGGAAGCTTCCTTGAGTCACTCTCCAGACCAAGCTAAGCTGCTGCCTGAAAGGTCTGTGCAGAGAAGCCAGGGTCAAGCCAGCCAGGCATTCCCCTGGCCTCTTGTTGGCTTCGGTAGGCCATTTCTCTGTCCCTAAGCCAATCACAGAGCCAAGGGAAACCCAGTGTTCTGATTGGCAGATGGAGCCATAGGCCTCCAGGAGGGGACTAGCTCCTACTCGCACCCTCCACTATCAGGGCAGGGTTTGGGGGAGGGGGGGGCTGGCAGATAAGAACAGATAATTACCCTGGTCCTCCAAGACACATCTCTGCCCAGAATATACTCCCTGAGGTAGAGCTTTTCCCTGTAAACATCTGGCTGGATGGGATGGGATGGGAAACTGCCTGGTGAGGCTTTTTGATTCATGTGAATTCAAGAATGGCTTGAAACTGTTTCATGTTTTAGTCAACATTTTAGTGTGTGTTTGTGGTGTGTGTGTGTGTCTTTCGGGGGTGTGTGTGTCTATGTGTGTATATCTGGGGGAGTTGTCTGTGTCAGTGTCTGTGTATGTGTCTGTGTATATGTGTACATGTCTCTGTGTCTATAAGGGGGGTGTGTATTGGTGCATGTCTGTGTGTGTCTATCGGGGGTGTGTATCAGTGTGTGTGTATGTGTCTGTGTATATGTGTATATATCTCTGTGTCTATAAGGGGGGTGTGTATCGGTGTGCGTGTCTATGTGTATCTATCTGGAGGTGTTGTCTGTGTCAGTGTCTGTGTATATGTCTGTGTGTATCTGTATATGTCTCGTGTCTATGGGGGGGTGTCGGTGTGCGTCTGTGTCTATGGGGGGGAGGTGTCTATGGTCTGTATCAGTGTGTATGTGTCTATGTCTATGTGGGTGTGACTGTGTCAGTGTATATGTGGTGGGGGTTGTATTCAGCTTACAGACAGAGCCTGAAGTCCTGTGATAGGTGGGGGCCCCCTTACAATCCCTCCAGTTGGGCCTTCCCACGAATGAGCTTGATGGCACATAGCCAGAGCCTCATGGGAAATAGCCAGCTTACATTTGACAAGGCTTCTCTGTGAATGACAAGCCAAGCCCCTCGTCTCAGCCCCCCGGCAGGTGTTTCACTACATTCTTGGGACACAGGCAGCAGGAGTGATCTTTGCTAATTTCAGCGAAAGGAAGGCTCCTGGGGGCTCTCCGGACCCACAGAGGAGGGAGCACCAGGCCTGGGAGCCAAGGACACCAGACGTGAGAAGCAGCAGGCTCATGCTGTTCCTGACTGGAAGACAGAGCGTGGATCCTACCTGGGGGATGACGGTGGAATCCAGTGAAGGAACCCACATCTAGCCCACCTTGAGCTGAGAGACCCCTGGGATGGTTCCAGGAAATGAGAGGCCTGACTGCCAGGGTGGGTGCTGGGGTGGAGGCCGAGACATTCCTTGCTGGGACACTCAGGTGGCTCCCACGGGGCACACCGTCCTCCAGCTGAAGCTTCCCCACCCTGAGTGTGGGCTCAGTTATTTTGCTATGAGAGTTGCCACCGTGTTGTTGTTTTTTTTCTTTCTTTCTTTTTGGTTATTCTGGAAGCATTCACTTAGATTTTTCCCTGCTCTGGTTTTCTTTATGTTTCCATAATCTCGAGGCTCCTGGGTGGTCTGGTTTCCGACAGGCAGCAGCGTCAGCTGGTTCTCACAGTCCGTGTGCTCATGGAGGAAATGTGACCTGAGCCGATGTCACCCCACCCACAGAAAGGAAGTGACAGCTAACCCACTGTGCAGAAATGTATAGGCTGTACCTGTCATGATGATTTTGGTCACAGGGAAGAGAAAAGCCCATTCAGACAGTTTTAAACAATAAAGATGATTTATTGGTTTGCATTATTGAAAAGTCCTTCAGGAAAGGCTTGATCCAGCAGCTTAACAGTACCAGCAGGGGCCTCATTGCTTTCTCTCATTTGCCATTATCAAGACTGGCTGTCCTTACGGTAAAGACGTCTGCCAGGAATTCTTAAGACAAAGTTAGTAATCTTGAAGTAGCATCTTTGCCCGAAATTCCCAGCAAAGGTCCTGGAGTTCCAGCTTAGGGTGACTCAGAGTTCCTCTATCATGTGCCAGGCCCTGGGTTCAACCCCATGGATCATGTGCTCAACCCTAAACCAATCACCAACCCAAGAGCCGAAGTTACTGACTCCCTCCTGCCTATTCTTTTGGTATCACACATGGAGTTGTCCCTGGGTCCCCAGATACAAACCAGATCTACCCAGGAGGTGAGGAGGAGGGGACAGACAACAGGCATGCCACTTACACGGGCCCACTGCACAGGGGGCCACAGACATGAGCATTACCCACTTCTGTCATGTTCTGTACCAAAGATGGCACATGCCTGAGTCACGTGATTTTGTAAACCCAAGCAGGATCTCAGGAGGTAGCCTGTTAATCTATTTAATAGATAAGGACACAGATTAGGAAAAGAAATGACTTATGGCCTCGGACGCAGGACTTGAACCCAGGCCCGTGCTACCCTAAGTTCTTGTATCCCATGCTTTTCTCATTGCTGTAACAAAACACCTGACTTGTGAACGCTGGTGAACGCTTGTGAACACTTGTGCTCAGCTTGCTTTCTCTTTTTAATTGAGTCCGGGATCCCAGCCCATGGTGGGTCTTCCCACCTCAGTTAACCCAATCTAGAAACTTCCTCCAGACATGCACAGAGGCTTGTCATACAGGTGATTGTAGATCCTGTCCAGTTGACAATATTAACCACAACATCTATTCTGACATTCCCCCTAGTGCCTCTATGTCCTGCACAAGGCCCTGCTTGGATGTGGGTAGGAAGGAGCACTTTTAATGTCTGTCATCCTGCTGGGCTCCAAAACTCCATTGATCATTGGGAACCATGCTATTTTCTATGGGTCTGGGGTCTAGGAGGTCCCAGTTGCAGTGCTGGCCCTCTGGGAAGTCCCATGTGTTGTGTGCACCACTTCACTGAGTCCTGACAAGCTCTGGGGAGACAGATGCCAGATCTCTTATCTCTGTGGGATCCCCGAGGGATCAGAGACAAAGCGAGGCTGAGTAACTCCAGGTCACTCAGCTGGTTGGGCAGCTCCACCCAGCCTCACCCTTTTGGAACCAAAGAGGCATCCTTGAAGGCTTGATTACCCAGGAGGCCGCTGTACCCAGCCCAGGGGTATCTGGGCCCCATGCCCAGAGAAGGGAGGTACACAGTGGGGTGCAGTGGGCAGGGAGGGCTCCCTGGAGAAGAGCTGAGATGTGGAGAATAGAGACTCAGATTGAAGGTACCCAGGCTGGTGCAGTGTCAACCATTTGTCTCTAGGATGTGCCACACCCAGGAATTCTTGGCTCAGAGGCCCAGCAGGGCAACTTGTATGGCTCTCTGGAGTCTCTCCAAGACTAGGTTGGCAGCATGTGGCCTTCCCCAGGGAATCTTAGCCTGGCAGTCATCCTGTGAGTGGACTCTGCAGATGCCCCAGAACCAAGGAGTTCAGGAGGGTGCCACCATCTAGAGGCCAAGGAGTCAGGACCCCACCTACAGGCCTCACTCCAGAGGCTCTGCTTGTCTCAAACACACACACACACACACATCACACACACACACA
>NW_008351649.1:273497-289601 GCF_000622305.1 Nannospalax galili | reverse complement strand
ACACATCATATACATACATCACATACATGCATGTGCATACATGTATACACATCCAACTGCACATGCTCTGCCCTCAGAGTGGCTCACACTGGTGTCTTCCTGAGTCCCCCACCCCAAGACTTCTCTCCCACCAACCGACTTACCTGGGTTCCTAGCTGTGGACTGGAACCCACACTACTCACTTGTCTGAGGACATGAAACCAGTTCCCCTAGCCCCTCTAAACATTTCACTCACTTCTCAGAAATGGAGGAAAGACACAGAGAAAATAGCAAGGATGACGAATGTGTTTTAGAAGCAAGCGGACTTGAGTTTGAACCCAGACTCAGACACTCGTGTTGTGTGAGCTGAGGAGAGGCACCTCTGTCTCTGGCATGTTTCCAGGTTGATCCTCTGCTAAATGAGAATCAACCTACAGTGTGGGTTCAAGATCAGCCTGGGAAACTTAGACCTTTTCTCAATATAAAAAAAAATTAAATAAGGATAGGGGGCCGTTAAGATGGCTCAGTGGGTAAAGAAGTATGCTGCCAAACCTGATGAACTGAGTTAGAGCCTCAGAATCCACATGGTAGAAAGAGAAAAACAACTCCCAAACGTTGTTCTCTGATCTCCATACATGCACCATGGCTCAAGTATACACACATACACACACACACACCACTAAATAGATGGTACATAGATAGATGATACATAGATGAGAGAATAATTTAAAAAACTAAATAAATAAATAAATAAATAATGGGATGCAGCTGGGAGTGGTAGCACATGCCTTTAATCTCAGCACCCAGGAGGCAGAGGCAGGTAGATCTCTGTTAGTTCAAGGCTAACCTGGTCTATGTAGTGAGTTCCAGGCCAGCTGGGGCTACAGGGAGACCCTGTCTCAAAAAAACCAAAAGAAGTAATAATAATAATAAGTAATATAGCTCAGTGAGGAGTGCTTGTCTGGCATGTGCAAGGCCTTAGGTTCAACCCTCAGTACTCCAAAAGGGAAAGGGAGCATCATCCCTACTCTATGGAATTGTTCTGCATATCAGAAATCTTGAAGCATTCCTCCTCACCTCACATCTTCTCCATCCAACCAGGTACCAGGTCCAACTCATTGAATCTCCACATTGTACTTCCGATTCACCCACCTCTCCCTGTCTCTTGGTTCACCTCCCTCACTCAAGCCATCTCTCCCCTGACTGCCAACACCTGCTCTCCTGGAGCCTGCCTGGCCCCTCACTCCGTTCTTAGTAGCACAGTCAGAGAGCTCTACAGCACAAGCATTCAACAACGACGCCATTCCTCAGCTAAAATCCTCAGCGGCTCCCTATTACCAATGAGGAAACTCTAGCCTTTCCACAGAGATGCCCACATGGGCTGAGCTGCAAACTACCTTGCCACTCATCTCTTATCCCCTCTCCTGATCCTCTGTGCCCAGCCTGGAGCTGCTCGACTCCCCTTGCTTGGTGCACCTGTCCTAATCCAGTATCTCTGCTCAAAAGCCATGTGAACCCTTCCTTGCCTTACATGCCAGACCAGATCCCCCAGTTACTGATCTCATACCACCATAGAGTACCTGTATTCCCTGTCAGGAAAACATTCTTGCTCTGCCCCAGGACAGTGGCATCTCTCCCTAAGCCCTTTGGTCCCACTGGACATACATGTGTTGGTAGGGGAGTGACAGCTGTAGGGACATGGGTTGAGGCAGCCATCATTTCTGCCATGTGGAACAGGTCCAGATGAGAAGGAAACCTAGAGAAAGCAGAGAGAGGAGACAGAAGGCACAGGTGAGCCTGAAACCACTCTACTGGTCTCTCACCTGGAGCCAGCCATGCCTGAAAGCCTCCCCAACACATGACCCACCCCTGCTCTGTTTTATCCTGTTTCATTTTTGCTTAAGCTCCATTCATCTTGCAGACAAAAGATGGAAGGGACCCATTCGACCTCTGAGACCCAAGTAAGTGATGGCAGCAGTTCCCATTCCTCACTGCTGTGCCCCGAGGCTTTGCGTCAAGATGAAGATGCCCAGCTGAAGTAAAAGGAGGCCAGGACACCTGTGTGGCCATCCAGGAGGAGTGACTGCTAAGAAGTGCCATGGAAATGCCTTAGTCGGTAAAGTGCTTGCCTTACAAGCCTGAGGACCTGAATTCGATCCTCAAAACCCATGTAAAAAAGCCAGGTGTGAGCTGGGGAACATAGCTTACCTAGCATGCCCAAATCCCTGGGTTCCATCCCCAGCACCATATAAACCAGTGGTATGGTGCTGCACACCTGTGACCCCAGCACTCAGAAGGTGGAGGTGGATCAGGAATACAAGGTCATCCCTGGCACACAGCGAGTTCAAGGCCAGCCTGGGCTACATAAATCCCTGCCAAAAATGAAAAGCCAGGGGCTAGAGAGATAGCTCAGCAGTTAAGAGCCCTGCTGCTCTTGCAGAGGACCCGGGTTCAATTCCCAGCACCCACATGGTGGCTAACAATCATCTGTAACTCCAGTTCCAGGAAAATCCAATGCTGTCTTCTGACCTCCTTGGGTATTGCACAACACAGGAGCACCTACCTACATTCAGGCAATACACTCATACACATAAAATAAAAATAATAAAATATTAATAAAATAAAATATTTTTTAGTGAAAAGCCAGGTGTAGTGGTGCATGCTTCTAATCTCAGAGCTGGGGAGGTGGAGCAGGGAGATTTTCTGGGGCTCAACGACCGAAGTTCCAGGCCAGTTAGAGATCCTATTCCCAAAAAACTAAAAGCGGATGGCACCTGAGGAACAACACTAAAGGTTTCTTCTGGCCTATACACATATGCACACACTCGGGCACACACACACACACACACACACACACACACACACATGCACGCATACACACACGCAGCTCTGTGCTCTCCCACTGCTCAGGATGCCACCAATTGAACCATAGAGGAACCTCTGCCAGGACCCTCTTCCTGGGAGGAGGTGATCCCTTCTCCCAAAGGGAGGAAGCTTCTGGAACAGCAGGCCCCTCCCCAGGCCACAACTCCTGCCTCTACCTGCTCTTGGAACCTGAGGCCTCCAGTTTCCTTCCTTTCTTCCTGGAATATTCCAGAAAAGACCCATTACCCCCAAGGCACGCCCAAGTCACCAATGTGACTGTTTACCCCTCTGCCCTTAGAAACCATCTCCGGCCAGCGGCACAGCTGCCCCACACAACCGCCCTCTGCCCGCAGCCTGGTCAGGCAAGCAAAGGTGTTTCCTGCCAGTGTTGGCATCTGCTGGTCTGGGTTTCCTACCCCTCCAGCCACTCCTGTCCACCCGGATCCCAATGGCCGCACACTTACCTTTGGGCCAGGCTGGGAGCCAAGGGTAGCCACAGTCAAAACTCATCTCTCCAGCTTCTCGCCTATATTCTGGCCAAGACAGGAGCAGACGTTTAGGCAGAGATGGAGCCCTTGGGCTCTGGGCTTAGAGAGACATATGGCCAAATCCCATTTTGGCCTCTTGCAGCTATGTGACCTCAGGCAAGTTGCTTCATCTCTCTGGGTCTCAGATGCTCCATAGATAGCAGGCAGATAAGCAATGCTCCCTAGGACTGTTGTACCAAGGAAAGTGGCATCCTGCTTGGGCCTGGTCACATCCTGACTGACCGGAGGACTCACCCTGTCCTGAGGGAGACCCTGAGGAGCTCACCCCCTTCCTGACCTCTCATGCCCCACTGGGCTGGAAGATCTTGCTTCACCCAGGACTGTGTCCCACTCTGGGGACAGCCACCTGCTTGGACAGGTGCCAAAGAGTTTGTGCTGATGCTGTACTGGCACAGCCAGTCTCCTGTCACCCTGATGCTGTACCGGCACAGCCAGTCCCCTGTCACCCTGGCTTGTGCTTGTTTGGTGAGGCCTTGGGAAGGTGGTTACGACACTTAACAGGCCCCAAGCTGTCCCTTGATACCATTGCTATGCTGGTGGTTATAGTCCTCCCTACGTGACCCGTCCTCACCCTCTTGGGGACAAGCTTCCTCCCCCATGGCTACATCTGTCACTCTGGAATTGGACTCCATCCGCAGGTGCACCTCACAGACTGTCTGCTGAGAAATGAGCCATCAACCTGGGCACCTAGGCTTTGGGGTCAGAGCAGTACAGGTGTCTGACCAACTGTGTGGCCTTGGATATGTCATATTTTCACTCTGAGACTCTGAGGATGAGAAAATGTGACCTAACCCCCCCGACACAAGGAGGACCAGGCATGGAAACTGAGGAAGGCCTGGCTGCAACAGCAGGCCTCTAAGACAGGGAGTTTACACAGTGCTGTGGTTTGTGAACCTGTGTTATCTACCCCTGAGATGCCCAGGTTGGAAACCCCACTCCCAGGCAACAGCCTAGGAGGTAGGGCCTTAAGAGGGGTTCACTTAGGAGGCTCCACACTTACAAATGGACCCTGGATGTTATTAAAGGGCCTTGGCTCTCTCCATAACAGGAGGAGCGGCCTCAGCTCCCTTGTATATTTGTATCCTTCACCATGTGAAGATGCAGCAGGAGGCCCCTCACTCACACCACCAATGCCAGACCTTCTGTTTCTTATACACAATCCAGCCTCAGCAATTTTGTCTTAGCAGCACCAATGGACTGAGATACAACAGCAAGAAAACAACATAACTGCCTTCCTCCAGCCCTGGCCTGGCTTGTTTTCAAACATATGGGCTAGCTCTGAAGGAAGCAAGAAGAGATGGAGTCAGGGCCAGACCCCCAGAATCAAGACAAAAGCAACATGAAGACCCCAGATATGACCTGTCTTCCCCTGCCCATGGAGGATTCAGTATGTGGACCCCAGCCTGCATGGCCATGCCCTGGCCTGCCCCCAGCATTGCTCCAAGGCAACCCACTAGTGTTCCACCTTGCAACAAAGCCAACCTCAGCAGAGTGGGTCCAGGATGAGACCAGCAGGGCCTGGAGCAGGGTCTACCAGTAGCTCTGGTAGGCAGTTCCCCTGAGTCCTGTACCCTGTGGGAGGTGACTCAGGGCCAAATTGAGGGCCTACACTGCCCAGATCTGGAGCAGTTGAAGAGTATGTGCTTCCTGCTCTCAGAACATTCAAAGTCCAGCCAAGAGAGTAGGCCTTAAACAGAATTTCAGGAGAACTGCCCTGCTCCAATGCCTACGGAAAGCCCGGCTTTACCAGGCTGAGAAGGGAAAGGGGGGTCCACACTCTCATGCCCCAAATCGAAGCTCCTAAGACCCTTCCTGCTGCCAGAGCTGTCCCTGAGCCCTGCCTCCTTCCCTGACAAAGCATTTATGGAGTCTCACTGACAGCAACTGGTCCTGCCATGCTCTGGGGCCCTGAGAGGCAGGATCCCAGTAGCCAGCACTATTTCCTAAAAGCCAGTCCAGCCCAGCTGCAGATCTTCTGGGTGTGGGCTGCCTACCCCTTCCCCCAGCATCCTTAACAAGCACTCATGGGCATTCCAGGACTCCTTAAGATTTAAGAATCACTGTGAAAGGGGACACACCCTATTCCTGAACTCACTCAACATCTTTTTATTGAGCACTTACTGCGTGTCTGTTACAGGTCTAACCATGCAGCGGCACTGCATTCCTCTATCTTGTAGAAGCCCTGCTCTAAGCAACTGGGAAGAACAAGGACAAGAGTAGAGAGAGGCCCAGCCTCCTCCCCCAGAGAAAACTCTTCACTAGCGAAGCATGGAGGGAAGTGGCAATGGAACAGCCACATGTAAATAGCCTGTCCGCCCTGGAGCCTCCCTGGAAATGCTCGGTCAGCTGGAACTTTGCTTAAGGCCAAGCTCCTGGCCACCAGGAGCCCAAAACGGCTGAACAAACTTCAAGCAACACGTGGGGCCAAACCGGCGATGAGTTCAAGGCTGAGTATTTCTGCAAAGTCAAACCACAACAGGAAGGTACAGAAACAGGCTCTGAGGCCGCTGGCCTGACACAAGGCACCAGCCAGCATCCCACAGGTGGTCCTGAAGCAGGGTTGGGGGAGTCACGAATGTCTCCTGCCTCTGCACTCCACCTGCCCATGAGCCACTGCCCATGAACCCTCTCCTGAGGGTTCCCCAGGAGAACAAGGTGGAGCGGCCTGGGGGAGCTTCAAAGTCCCTGGAAGAAGCCATGTTCTCAGACTTCTGTTGCTGTGACAAAACATCCTGACCAAATGCAACATGTGGGAGGAAAGGGCTTATTTATTCGGCTTACAATCCCAGGTCACAGTCCATCACTGAGGAAGTCAAGACAGGAATTTAGAGCGTCACATCCACAGTCAAGAACAGGGAGAAGTAACTGCACACATGCTGCCCACCTGCACCTGCCCACCTACAGCTACCCATGCTCAGCTGGCTTTCTTCACATGGTTCAAGGCCCCGCCCAAGACGTGGTGTCACCCACATTCAAGGATGTCTTCTTGTCTGCTAACAATCAAGACAATCCCCCACACACAAGCCCACAGGCCAATCTGACCTAGATAATTCCTTACTGAGAACTGAAACTCCCTTCCCAGCTAACTAGCCCAGTCCCTAACACAGAATAGGATCTGAGGATGAGGGCATTTTCTAGACAAGTTCTGAGTTCAGATCCATGTGGTAATGAGGTGGGAAGTATAAACCTTCAAGCATCCACTAGAGGAGCCCAGAAGGGAGTTCTGAACCTTGGTTCCAGCCCTGCTACTTGGACATGGTTCCCTTCTGACCCTGAGACCTCAGTTATTCCACCCACATTGTGGGGAGTGGGTGTCACCAGAAGCTAACACCTACCTGGGCCTGCTGTACTCCTGATCACAGGGAGGGGTGGGCTCCAAGCAAATGATGGCATCCAGAACAGGACTCTGGGGAAGCCTGAGAGGTGCTGGAACACACAGGACTCCGGGGAAGTGTGAGAGGTGCTGGATCATGGCCCACAGACCCTCTGGAGCCACCGCCACCTGCTGCCCACTGTCCCTCACCTGCCTCCTTCCTTTGGCCCTTGGACCCCCAGGGATCAGTCACCTGTGAGCAGACTTCAGCCCATACTCAGACCAGCTGGCAGCCAGAGCTGAGGGTGCAGGAGAAGGCTTTCCCAAAGCTCCAGAGACTGTCACATGGGACCCTGGCTGGCAGTTGAAGCCACAGAGGCTAGAGCACTGTCCACATAGGAAGAATGTAGCAGCCCAACTGGGCAGGGCCTGCCTGGGAACTGCACTTTCTTTTATTCATATTGTGATCACAACCATTCTAGCCCTCAGTCCCTCAGAACTTCAGCTGTTCATCCATAGTAGGGGCCAGGTATTCCAACATGGGACAGCTTCTCTACACACGGTGGAGTTCTTCACATACAGTCAGGGTGCTCCACACGTTAGCAGGATGCTCCACAGATAAGTGTGGTATATCATACACAAACCTGGTCCTCCACATGAGGGCAGGGTACTCCACATGTAGGCAGCATGCTCCACACACAGATGAGATCCTCTACAGCCCTTCACTACCCCATCTTAGCACAACCTCTTCAGCTTAAGAAACCCCCATTTTACAGATATGCAAATGGAGGCCCAGAGAGGTTCCTGCCAGGGGCCACACAGAAACAGCGAATATCTCAGTCTGCTTGTCATGCCCATGTGCTAACACCTAGACTCCCCTGCCTCTCAGGCTGAGGGGGAGCTCAAGTGAGGGCTGATGGGGAAAGGCTGGAGGGGGCAGCCGAGGACCAAGGATGGATGGATGGATGGATGGATGGATGGATGGATGGATGGGACGGATGGGTGGATGGATGGATGGATGGATGGATGGATGGATGGATGGATGGATGGATGTGAAGACAGGTGGATGAGTAAGTGTGTGGATGGATGGATAAATCCATGAAAACATGAAGGAAAGAAGGAGGGAAGCAGGAAAGAAACGATGAGCTTAGAACATTCAGTCTACAAAGGCCCTGGAACACCAAAGTCCAGCAACAGTGTAGCTGCTACTGTCACCCCTCATTAAGTGCTCTATTGCAGAGCTGTGAGCGATCCTGCAGGCTTCAGAAGACTGGGGAGGGCCCCAGCTGGGTCCAATGTACCCCAGATGGCACTCACCTTGAAGACCTAGGCCATGCCTCCAATTCCAATTCAGCCTCCCTAAAATGGCTCTCCTCACATTTGGATGAACAATTGCTCCAAGTAACACAGCACCTAAGAGAGCACCTAAGATAGCCCAATAGCTTGTCCCAAGTGTCCACGGATCCCCAGCCAGCCCTTTGCCCAAGTGACACTTGCCTGGCCTCATGTCATCATCCAATCTCACAGGCGTGGGAACAAAGGCTCACCAAAAATAGGGCCGGTGACAGGACCCAGAGCCCCATAGTAGCAAAGGGACACCTCTGCCCCAACCAGGACCTTGGCCTCTGTCCCCATGCCACCCTAGGGGCTGAAAGGGGAGCTGCAGCCTGGCTGCCCTCCACACCGCAAAAGTGCCCAGTGTCTGCACCTCAACCTCCATGCTCACAGTGCCAGGAAAGCTCAGCAGAGCCAGTGAGTTAAGAAGGAACGTGTAGAAAAACTCCTCCATCTGTTTACCCAACAAGGCTGGTCTGCTGGCCACTTGCAGCCCGCCAGCCACAGACAGACCCTCGTAGCCGCCTCGTCTATTTTTTCCTCCCCACTTAATTTTGCATCATCCTAGCTTCCAAAATAAACTTCCCCCAAGCCAGTCGTGCTCCTTCTGGTCTGAGATCCCTCCGAGAGAGCCCCCTTCAGCCCCTGCCCCCACTTCAGCCGAGGCAGAGCCACAAAACCCAGCCTGGCCCCTTGGCTGCCTCTGGCCTTGATTTAGAAGCAGCTGTGCCTTCCCGGACGGTTTCTGACACCCTAGTGCCGGGACGTCTGCATCTGTGGGGACGCCGGCTGGGCATCTGTGTGCATGGTCCTGGCTGGAGGCTAAGGATGCTGTCCCTACCCCCATCTGACTACACATGTGTGCGTGCATGCACGCACAGATACACACAGGGTTACAGAGCTTCCTGGAGCAGGGGTGGGGCCTCCTCGTCCTCTTGGTTCACACTCTGGCTCCTGCCCTCATCCAGCTCCATCATGTGACACTCTCTTCCTCATTTGCCCACCACCCTCAACCCCTTTCATCTCACAGACCCACCATGCGACCTCGCCAACAGACCTTTGCATGTGTTGTTCCCTCAGCCTAGAAACCGTGTCCTCTCAGAACTGGAGAGATGGCTCAGTGGTTAAGAACACTGGCTGTTCTTGCAGAAGACCCAGGTTCAAATCCCAGCACCCACATGGCAGCTAACAACTGTCCGTAACTCCAGTTCCAGCGGAGCCAACAGCCTCTTCTGTCCTCCAAGGGCATTGCACGACACAGGTGCACTTACCTACACGCAGGCAATACATGCATACACATAAAATAAAAATAATAAAAAAAAGAAATCTTGTCCTCTCTACATTTGCCGATCTAACCTTCCCAATCCCTTAGTCCTAAATGTGCATGTCACCTGCCCTGACCAGCACAAGAAAGCAGGTGTCTAGGCCAGCCCACCTTCCACCATGGTCACAGCCAGGGTAGGATGAAGCCTCCATTCTCCATGGGCTCCTCAGCCCTGCCCTGGTTTCTACAAACAGGCCAGCCAGCCTCATCCCACAAAAAGGGCTCCTTCATCCATGGTGGGAGAGGGCCACACAATTAATCCCCCTGATACAGATGCCAAGGGTACAGTTATTCTAGAATCACAATTCCATCTCAGTGTGTGAGCCCTTGAACTTCCGTTCTTCAGACCTGCAATTCTAAAGGCCATTTATTCTGACGTCTTTACAACATACAGGGGTGAAAGAGGAATCAATGCTTACTAGGTATATATCTATTCCCATTTAAAACACAGGTCCTAGGCTAGACAGATGGCTCACTGGGGAGACCTGTTGCCACCCCTACCCACCCACATTTGGTCCCTGGGACTCACACAGTAGAAGGAGAGAACCAACTCCTGTGGGTTGTCCTCTGACCTCCACACTTGCATCATGGTACGTGTGTAAATAAATAAATGTACCGGGCATGGTGGCACACGTCTTTGATCCCAGCACTTGGAGGCAGAGGCAAGCAGATCTCTGAGTTCAAGGTCAGTCTGGTCTACATAGTGAGTTCCAGGCCAACTGGGGCTACAGGGAGATCCTGTCTCAGAAAGACTAAAAATAATAAATAAATAAATAAATTTTAATTTAAAAAAAAAAGCCAGGCATGGTGGCACATGCCTTTAATCCCAGAATTTGGTAGGCAGAGGCAGACATTCTCTGAGACTAAGGCCAGTCTGATCTACATAGTGAGTTCCAGGCCAGCTGGGGCTACAGGAGACCCTGACTCAAAAAAAATTTTTTTAAAGGAACTAACAAAGGAAGGAAGGAAAGGAGGAAGGGAGGGAGGGAGGGAGGGAGAGAGGGCGGGAGGGAGAGAGGAAGAAAGGGATATAAAGAGAGATCCTAACCAGGTGTTGTGGTACATACCCCATAGTCCCAGCAGTCAGGAGGCTAATGCAGGAAAGTTGCAAGAGAGGGAGAAAGAAAACCACTTGGAGGGGGCTCTGAGAAAGTTAAAAGCATAGTTCCCAGTAAAGGAAACAAATGTAACAACATGTGCAAAGGACTAAGGAGAGATGGCAGACAGAACCCACAACTGCCAACCACCTAGCCCTCGAGGAACAGGCTGGAGCACTTGTGCTTCAGCATATGAGAACGATGCTGGAAGATGCCCCTGTAGAAAGAAAACCACTTGGAGGGGGCTCTGAGAAAGTTAAAAGCATAGTTCCCAGTAAAGGAAACAAATGTAACAACATGTGCAAAGGACTAAGGAGAGATGGCAGACAGAACCCACAACTGCCAACCACCTAGCCCTCGAGGAACAGGCTGGAGCACTTGTGCTTCAGCATATGAGAACGATGCTGGAAGATGCCCCTGTCACCATCTTCTGGTCCAGAAAGGCAGGTTCCGGCCACAAGTGTGACAGACAGCACCATTCATTCTACTTGGAAGTGATAAGAAATTAAGTCCTCTATGAAACACCTTAGCAGTTCATTTTCTTTAAGCTTCTAAGAAAAACAAGTCAAAAAAAAAAAAAAACCCTGCACTCGATCCTCAGTACCCAGTAAAGCCAGATGCAGTACCCAGTAAAGTCAGGTGCAGTACCCAGTAAAGCCAGGTATAGTACCCAGTAAAGCCAGGTTCAGTACCCAGTAAAGACAGGTGCAGTACCCAGTAAAGCCAGATGCAGCTTGTACCTGCAACCCAGGACTGAAAGGGCAAAGACAGGCAGATAGATCTGCCAGAGTTCATTGGCCAGTCAGTCTGGTCAATTCAATGAGTTCCAGGTTCAGTGAGAGACCCTGTCTCAAAAAATAGTGGAGAGCAATTGAGGAAGACACCTGAGGTCTCCATGTGCACTGGCACATACATGTGCACACACCCACATGAACAATTACATAGGAAAGGAAGGATGGAAGGAAGAGAGAAGGTGGGAGAGAGGGAGAAGAAAGAGAAAGAAAGAAAGAAAGAAAGAGAGAGAGAGAGAGAGAGAAAGAAAGAGAAAGAAAGAAAGAAAGAAAGAAAGAAAGAAAGAAAGAAAGAAAGAAAGAAAGAAAGAAAGAAAGAAAAGAAAGGAGGGAGGGAAAGAGGGAGGTTGGGAGGGGGAATCAATGTCTAAGAGAAACTTGGTACGTCTATGGCAATTCTTTGTGCCAGTTACATTTCCTGTTACATGAACTTGGCAGAGTGACTCCTCTGCAAGTGAGACCTCTCCTGTAGACTCCAGGATCACAGGTATCTTTGGCTATCCAGGTTGTGTGTGTCCCCCTTTAAAGTCACTACAGACTAGTAACTCTTCCAAGTACCCCTGAACTCTTTTCCTAAAGAAAATGTGAATTACCTTTGAGGAAGAGGTCAAGTTCACACTGCTCATCCCCAAGTTCCCTTCTAGGCCATGAGCAGCTTTCATGATTTGCCATGTGGAAGAGTGGGTCTAACAGGTCACTGCCCCCACCCCGAGTAATTTCCTCTTGAGGGTTCTGGAGTCCTGCTGAACACAGCTTTCCTTAACAGCTGTACCCAAAGGTCACTCAAGCCATCTTCAGGGTGTCAACAGAAGGTTCACCTGCTTCACACTGCCCTGCTTCTTTCTAGAAGAGGGCACCACCAGCTGACTGGGTGCCCTGGCAAAGAGATGGAGCCCACAGGGATTGGCATCCAGGACTGAATCCAGTTTGGTGGACAAGGATGAGGGATCAGAACCACAGCCTGTGGGGAGAGACCCCACACCTTCCAGTCAGGGTGCAGAGAGACAAGGGCAAAGGTGAACACCCTCTACCCTGAGCTTTGAAAGGCCTCAGCCATGGAGGTGTGCCTAGCTTCTCCTGGGCAGTGGCTACGAACACTTGCCCAGGAAAATCCTGAAAAATACTATGCTTGTGTTGTGTGACACTCTTCCTGGGGAGACGTGAACAAACATCTGCTCATCTTAGAGAGAGAACCCATGACAGACCAAAGTAAGGAGACCACCAAAGTCCAACTTGGTGAATCCATGAGTTTACTGGGGTTACTTACAGGATTGTGGGTTAGGGGTCACTTATAGGAGCAGAAATGACACACAGACAGCAGCATCACCAAAGCCCACCCCAGCATGGGTGACAGCTCCCGAAAACAGGAAACCTGGGGTTCATTGCACAGCCTACAGGCAGCTCAACAGGTTAGAGTGTCCATTCTAGGTAGCTCACTGATCTGAGAGTGTATCTCAGCAGTCCTTAGGGCTTGTATATGCTTGGGAAGGAAGGAGCCTAGTGAACCTGGTTAGTTTCAGGGACTTCCTGAAGCTATTGAGTTGTTACTTCCTTAAGAGCTTCCCTGCAGGATGGAAAGCTTTTTGTTTGTTTGTTTTTGGTTGGTGGTGGTGGTGGTATGGTGTGCGTGTGTTTTGTTTTGTTTTGTTTTTTGTTTTGAGACAGGGTCTCACTATGTAGCTCTAGCTGGCCTGGAACTCACAGAGATCTGTCTGCCTCTGTGCCTCCTCTCACGCCCCCAAGTGCTGGAATTAAAGGTGAGCACCACCATAACTGGCTAAAATGGAAGGTTTTATCTCAGAAGAAATTGCTACTCAACAGCTTAGAGCCATGATCACCACTTAGAATACCGGACTCAGAGTCCCGCAGCCCTCGGATGTCCAGCTCATTTTCCTTCTTGGTATTAGAAGAAACTTGAGAGAAGTTGAAAAGTCCCAGTATTCTAAGTTCAGAAAACAGGCTTCACCTAAAGCAGGAAAGACTTCAGTTAGACACAGGATAGGGATACTTGGCCCAGTCATGTGGCACATGAACTCCAGAAAGACCTACTCTGGCTAGTGAGAACCAATCAGAAGGGTCCAGGAGACAATGATCACCCTTCCCAAATGCAAAAGATTTCATAATGAGTATACTTGAGCTATATAATGAAGCAAAAACAAAATCTTAGATATAAAAATGCTTTCTAATGAGTTCATATTTCATTTGTCACAAAAATCACCTAAGAACTTTAAAAATCAGAGTTAGGGATGCAGCTCTGTGGGTAGCATGCTTACCTTAACATGCACAAAACCCTGCAGTCAATCCCCAGAAACACATAAACTAAGTGTGGTGCCACACACTTGTAATTCCCGGACTCATAAGGTAGAGGCTGGAAGATCAGAAGTTCAAGGTCATCCTTGGCTACAAAGGGAGTTGGAGGCCAGCCTGAGCCACATGAAACCCTGTCTCAAAAAAAAAAAAATACCACCAAATATTTTGAAAATTGATTATGCAAGCCAGCACCATCTATGAATCTAAAGATGAAGCTGGATCCCCCAGAGTTTAGAAGAGACACAGGAGGCATAGGGAAGAAGGGCATGCCTGCCAGCAGCACAAACAAGCATGTAGAACAGACGCTCAGATCAACCAGAAATCTGCAGGGCATAAAAAAAGTCATGGGTGGAAAGAGGGACACTGCTCTAGTTTAGGAAGAATGAAGACACATAGTATTCTAGTTAGCTTTCTATTGCTGTGATAAAACACTGTCCAAAAACAACTTGGGAAGGAAAGGGTTGATTTTATCTTACATCTCACAGGTCATGGTTCATTGCTGAGGGAAGTCAGGGCAGTAACTCAGAACAGGAACCTGGAGGTAGAAACTGAAGGACAGATCACAGAGAAGTGCTGCTTATTGGCTTGCCTTCCTGCCTGGCTCGGCTTGCTTTCTTATACAGCCTAGGACCACTTGCCCAAGGGTGGTACCACAGTGAACTGGGCCCTCCCACATCACTTGGCCCACAGGCCAGTTTGAGAGAGGAAAATCCCCAACTGAGGTTCCCTCTTCCCAGGTGTGTTAAGCTCACAAGTGAAGCCAACCATGGTACATAGGAAGCCCATATAGGATGAAGGAGGATCCAAGTTCAAAACCAGGCTAGGTTACGAAGTGAGACCATGTCCAGAAAAAAAAAAAGACATACACCAAGCAGACATTAATGTTATGAGTATATCTTTTCTTGAGTCCTGGATGAGATGAGCCATCTGTAAAAAGACGTTTTTGCAGCTACTAGAGACATTTGATTAGTGTGGTGAGCTGTGTATGCCTTGTGTTTTCATGGGTATTATAGGCTGTCTGGAGTGGAGGGGCCATGGTTGGTAGTGTCTGCCCATTTCCATGGTATAAATATTCCCATCATGGTTTCAAACTATCATCATGATGTCACTGAACTCAGAATTGGGAGGAACCCAGCACAATCAGGTCTGAGCAGCCAGAACCAGCTGGTTCTTTCTGGCAATCTCTGGTCCTAGAAATGAACAGATGAGACCTCAACAGCTTTGGCAGGGCTTATAAAATAGTCCAGCTAAGGTTTTTTAAGGACTTATTCTTAATATTTTCAATTATGTTTATGTGTATCTCTGTGTAGGCATGTGCACCTGAGGGTAGGTGTTTGCAGAGACCAGAGACATCAGATGCCCTGGAGCTAGAGTTAGTGGTGGTTGTGAATAGCCTAATGTAAATGTTGGAACTCGGGTCCTCTGCAAGAGCAGAAAGTGTTCTTAACCACTGAACCATCTCTCTCACACCCCAAGTCAAGGTTTCAAAATTTACAGGATGGGCTGGAGAGATGGCTCAGCAGTTAACAGCATATATTGCAGAGAGCCTGAGTTCAGTTCCACGAGCAGCTTACAATTGCTTATAACTCCAGTTCAAGGGGGATCCAGAGCCTCTGGCCCCCTACAAATGGTGTACTCATGTGTGCGTGCACAGACACACACACACACACACACACACACACACACCACACAAAACTAAAAATAAATCTTTAAAAAATACTAGAGGAGGGCTGGAGAGATGGCTCAGTGGTTAAGAACACTGGTTGTTCTTGCAGAAGACCCAGGTTCACATCCCAGCACCCACATGGCATCTAACAACTGTCTGTAACTCCAGTCCCAGGGGATCCAATAGCCTCTTCTGACCTCCGTGGGCACTGCACGACACAGGTGCACTTATCTACACGCAGGCAATACACGCATACACATAAAATTTTTAAAAAATACTAGAGGAAGTAGTTGAGCATGAGGACACACACTTGTGGGAGGCTCAGAAGAGGAAGGAGAACTGCTGTGGAGTACAAAGAAGCCTGGGCTACAAAGAGGCAGGAGGGCTGCTGTGAGCTGGAAGACCAGCCTGGGCTACATAGTGAGTCCTAGGACAACCTAGGCTAGAGAGTGAAACCCTGTCTCAAAATAAAATTTAGAAAAACAAAGGAATAAAAACAGAACAAAATAGTAATTGTGGCTGAATCTGGATGATGTGGAGTACAAAGAAGCCTGGGCTACAAAGAGGCAGGAGGGCTGCTGTGAGCTGGAAGACCAGCCTGGGCTACATAGTGAGTCCTAGGACAACCTAGGCTAGAGAGTGAAACCCTGTCTCAAAATAAAATTTAGAAAAACAAAGGAATAAAAACAGAACAAAATAGTAATTGTGGCTGAATCTGGATGATGCATATGTGCTGGATAGCTTTAGTGTCAACTTGACACACCTGGGTTGAGGGAGCCTCAATTGGGAAAATGCCTCTATTGGACTGGCCTGTGGCCATGTCTGAAGGGCATCTTCTTGATGAGTGATGTGGGAGGGCCCAGCCCACTGTGGGTG
>NW_008351649.1:264853-272061 GCF_000622305.1 Nannospalax galili | reverse complement strand
TGAATAAACCCTTTCCTCCCCAAGTTGGTAGTGGTCAGAGTGTTTTGTCACAGTGATGAAGAACAAACTAAGACAGCATATATGGATTTTTTTTGTACAAGCACTCTCTTGTACAAGAGAATTGTGCATATTTGAATAGTTTTATAATAAGAAATTTAAAACCACAACCATCTTATATATAGAGGAGAGAAACTTTCATTCTAAGATTTCTAGTTGTCCCCATTGACCCCAGAACCCCTGAGGAACCCCACTTTCCTACTGTGGTCTGAGAGAGAAGAAGAGGAATGACAGATACTTGTGATCACAGGCCTAAATCCATCTTCTGGGCCTCAGTGGGTCATAACCATGGATTCTCCCTGGTTACATGACCCTGTGCCAGGTGGAAAATAGGAAGACAGCCCATTCTAGCTTGCTTTCTGTTTCTGTGATAAAAACACTGAGCAAGGGGCTACAAAGATGGTTTGGTGGTTAAGAGTGCTTGCTACTGTCCCAGAAGATCCAAATTGGGTTCCCAGCACCCACGTTGGGCAGCATACAACCATCTTTGATGCCAGCTCCTGGGGATCTGATGCCCTCTTCCGGCCTCTACAGGCAACTGCACTCACCTGCACATATACATATGCATACACAATTAAAAATAAAATAAACCACTTTTAAAAAACAACAATCAAGGCCAACTTGGGCAGGGTTTATTTCAGCCTACAGCTTATGATAACAGTTCATCACTGAGGGCAGAAACTCAAGACAGGAACCTGGAGGCAGGAACTGAAGCAGAGGCCACAGAGGAATGCTGCTTTCTGGCTGGCTACCCCTGGCTTGCTCAACTACCCTTCTTATACAGCCTAGGCCCACCTGCTCAGAGATGGCACCACCCACAGTGGGCTGGGCCCACCTACATCAATTAGCAATTTACAAAATACACCACAGACATGGCCACAGAGCAGTCTGATGAAGGAAAGTCCTCAGTTGAGGTTCCCTCTTCACAGATATGTCTAGGTTTGCATCAAGTTGACAAAAACTAACCAGTATAGTCCCCAAAAGAAACGGTGACCTGGGGTCTAACTGGACATCCTGGGGTTCCACCTGCTGACAGCATGACCTTGGGCAACTCCCGCAGTGTTCCAAGTCTCAGCCTCCTGATTAGTAATGTAGTGTACTGACAATTTCTGCCAAGGATGGAGGGTCTACCCTAGGCACTGGCACACTGTTGCCTAGGGAACAGGGCTTCCTTCCTTCCCAGAAGGCCCTTCTAGGGCTGCAGGGACAGCAGTAAGCCCCTAAAGTATGGCTCCTGGGCTGAGGGTGGAGCTCAGTTGTAAAGTGCTTGCCTAACATGTGCAAAGACACCCCCCCACACACTCAAAAAAGAAGGGGTCCCTATGTACAATTGCTCCTCTTCTCTCAAAATAGTGGGACTCGGGTTGCCAAATGTGTCCATTTTTCAAGAGAAGTTGAGGCTCCAACTCCCCCTGTGAAATCTCTCTTGAAAGGCCATCAGAAAATCCATTTATTTATTTATTTATTTATTTACTTAATTTATTTATTATGTGTATGAGTGTTTTGCTTACATGTATGTAAGTACACCTCTGTCATGCAATGCTCACTGAGGCCAGAAGAGGGTGTTGGATCCCCTGGAACTGGAGTTACAGATGGCTGCTAACCACCATGTAGGTTCTGGGAACCAAACCCCAGTCCTCTGCAAGAGCAGCCAGCACTCTGAACTGCTAAGCCATCTCTCCAGCCCCAAATCCCAGGTATTTAAAAGTCCTGAGGAGGCCTAGCAGAAGCCCTTTGCAGATTAGGTATGGGTGACCTCTGGTGTACCTGTGGAAAAGGAGGAAGGGATTATGGTCCCTGGACGCCTTACTCAATCTCCCCCTAAAGCCTTACTCACAGTCCCCTTCTGTGTTCCAGAGTCTCTACCCACACTGCCTCACTGAACTCCACCACAGCACTTATGATCCATTGTACAGATGAGGAAACAGGCTCAGAGAGGCAGGGCTGGAACCAAATGCAGGTCTCCCGAAGGACTTACCACTCTGGTTTGTGGCACCTCTAGGATCATTCAGATTCATTAGGGAGCAAATGCCAGGCCAGGAGAGGAGCAGGGACTTGCCCAGGACTGGACACATGTGAACGACTAGCTGGGGCTAACCAGGTGACCAGGTCTCCCTTTCTGGTCAGGGACCCAGCATGGCTGGCTGTGCAGATCCACCCAGCCCCACCTGGCAGTGAGGCCTCAGGAACAGGGAAAGAAGCCTTCCTCCTGCTTTCTTGGAAATGCATGCACAGACATGAGAGTGTTCTTGCCCCAAGCCCAGGCCCTCACTTTCCCCACTCCAAAAATGCTTGAAATTAGACTAAAAATCCCAGACGCCAGCTCTGCAGTCACTAGCTCCATTATCAGGTGCCTCTAGGATTGAGCTGAGACAAGTCGAACCACATGGTTTTGGAACTGTTCCCCAGAAGCTAAGGATAATGCAGACTCAGGCACATGATTCTTTCTGATTAAGCCCTGGCCAACGGGGTACAGTTGGTAAAGTGCCTGCCACACAAACATGAGGACCTGAGTTCTGATCCCCAGCACCCACATAAAAACCAGATGTGGCATAACATGCTTATAATCTCAGCACCAGAGAGGTAGAAAGGAGCAGAGTTGGCTAGCCAGCCTTGCTAAAATGTCCCAGTTCAGTGAGAGACTATCTCAAAAAATGAGGTGCAGAGGCCAGAGAGATGGCTCAGCGGTTAAGAGCGCTGGCTGCTCCTGCAGAGGACTAGGATTCAATTCCCAGAACCCGAGCCAGGCATGGTGGTGCATGCCTTTAATACCAGCACTCAGGAACAGAAGTATGCAGATCTCTGTGAGTTCAAGGCCAGCTGGAGCTACAGGGAGACCCTGTTTCAATAAAGACAAAAAAAAAAAAAAAGTTGTGTAGAAAGGTAAGGAATGGTTCCCTTTGGGGAAAGAAGTGCTCATGCCCTCCTATGTGTAGGATGTGCAAGTCTCTGGGTACAGGGAGGGGCTACACAGTGGGCTAGCACCATGTAGGCCTCAAGGACTCATGGCTTCCCATTGCAGACCCAGATTCTAATCCTCACATGTGAACCAGGACAGCAAACCTGCAGCTAATCCCTGACTGTGCTGCTTGCTGGTCATGTGTCGTGACAACCCATTTAGCCCCATCTTTCCATGTGCAAACAATGGTCCCCAGGTCCGGATGCTGGTCTGTCTTAGAGCATAGTGCTTCATCACTTGCTAGACAGGACTAAAAGTATCTCTTTTCAGGGCTGGGGCAAAAATGAGTCAATTGGGGGCAGGGACTGTACCTCCGTGGTCGAACACTTGCCAGGCATGTGGAAAGGCCTGGGTTCAATCCCCAGCACTGCCAACCAAACAAAAAGTTACTAGAAGCAAAGTCCTTGAGAGTGGCTAGTACCGATATTAAAGAGCTACTGGGCTCAGTCAGTAAAGTGCTTGCCTTGTAAGGACAAGGATCTGAGTTTGAGTCCCAAAATTCCATAAAAAAAAAAAATAAAAAAAAAAAACAGGCATGGTAGTACATGTCTGTAAATCCCAGTGCTGGGAAAGCAGAGACAGGTGGATCCCTGGGACTCACTAGCCAGCCAGTGTAGCCTTTCCAGGACAATGAGAGAACCTATCTCAAAAATAAAGTGGAAGCCAGGGATGGCTAGGCAGTTAGGGTAAAAAGACCCTGAAGAAAAATAGCCAGTTTCTTGGCTAAAAGTCAAAATGTCCTTGGGCCTCTTAGCAACATACTGTGTTCCAAAGGCCAAAAATGACAGAAGTATTTGGGAGCTCTTATGTAATCCCTGAAAGATTTTAGGGTTACCTCTTCAGGGGGTAATGTTAGAGTAGCGAAGGAAGGAAGGAAGGAAGAAAGAAAGAAAGAAAGAAAGAAAGAAAGAAAGAAAGAAAGAAAGAAAGAAAGAGGACAGTTTTCCTGAGAAAGGACAACTGTGGTTGTCCTCTGGCCTCCACACACATGTGTATGCGTACATGTGAACACACACAAAGAGCTATTGGGGGTTGGGGGCTGGGGCTATAGCTCAATGGTAAAGCCCTTGCTCAGTATGTGTGAGGCCCAGGGTTCCATCCCCAGTACCACCAAACAAACAAAAAGTTCACAGAGGCAAAGCCCTTGGGACAGGGGCTGCCACTGATATTGAAGAGCGACTGGCAATTGAACTCTTTAACTAGTCTGTGTTTATGTCTTCATGGTTGAACTGGTCTCGAAAGTTAGAAGAACACACTTCCTCAAAGAGATTTTTCCCATTAAGACTTTCCACTGACTCAGATGAGTCTCTCCTCTCCCTTATCACAGATCAGGGTGAGCCTCCGTGGCCCGGCCCCAGCACTCCTCTTTTAGGGAAACTTCAGCTTACAGGGTTCACTCACCCCCATTGCTCCAGGTGGGGTGCCTATTCCAGCACTGGGCGGGGGGGAGAAGGGGAGGAGGAAGAAAAGGAGGAGGAGGAGGAGGAGGAGGAGGAGGAGGAGAAATAGGGAGCCAGGGAATGTCACCCCCACCTGATGGGTGCTGATGCTTAGAGTCCTGGGCTCAAACCCAGATTCCTAAGTCCTGGGACCACCACTTTCCTTAGTCAAATCACTTCCTCCTATTGCTTCCTCATCTGTAAAGTGGGGGAAATGACCGTAGCTACTAGATCTGGGTGTTGCAAGGCTTAGATGACAGAGACCTCAGAACAGTGCTTGATACAGGAGGGCTGGGTATGTCAGAACAATGCATCCTTGATCCTAGGCGGCCTGGCACAGTCCTGGTTTATGCCTGATCTCCCATCAAATCTTCTGGCTAGGGTCCCCTTAAAAAATATCCTGATTTGGGAGAAAGTGAGATGGTTCATTGGTAAAGGGGCTTGCTGCCAAGTTTGACAACCTGAGTTTGATCCTAGAACCCACATGATGAAAGGAGAAAACTGACTGCTGCAAGGGGTCCTCGGACTGCTATGGTGCATCCTGGAGTGTGTGCCTCTGTGCACATACACACAAAAAATAAACAAATGATGGGCTACAGAGATGCTTCAGCAGGTAAGGGTTTATACTGCTCTTGCAGAGGATCCAAGTTCAGTTCCCAGCACCCACATTGGGCAGCTCACAGCTGCCTTTAACTCTAGTTCCAGGGAGGATTGTATTCATTTGCACACACCCACACAGACACACAGAGCTACATAATAAAAAAATAAAACAAATATTACTTATTAAGATTTGTATGCGTGTGTGTGTGTGTGTGTGTGTGTGTGTGTGTGTATAAATGTGGTGGGGGGGTGCCCACAGAGGCCAGAAGAGGGTATCAGATTCCCTGGAGCTGGAGTTACAGGCTGTTTTAAGTTGCCTGACATGGGTGCTGGGGACCTGAACTCTGGTCCTCTGGAAGAGCAGCAAATGCTCTTAAACACTGAGCCATCACTGCAGCCCACAAAATAAAATAAATCTTAAATAAATGCAAACAATTTTTAAGATGAAGCATAGACTGCCAACAGAAAATCAGTAAAATAAATGTCCTGATTCAGAAGAAAACTGTAATAGCCACTCTAAACTACCTACTATTATTTAAATTATTTATTATTTATTTATTTTCTGTCAATGCCACACTGGGTCTGCAGGAAGTGAACAGGTCAATTCAAAATAATTTCAGTAAGTCAGCACCTGCTTACACCCAGGTGACAGTAGCCCTCCTCCAGAGCCTGTCCTCTCCTGGGGTCTCACTCTGGATATTCAGGCCCCTAGGCTTCCCTGCAGAGGTGACCCTGGCCTACTTCCAGAATGGGTGAATCCCTCTCACAGATCCACCCTGAGAGAGGAGCTACACCCCTGATACCTAAAGCTGAGGGGTAGCCAAGGGTCAGCTTTCAGGTGGGTGGAAGGCTGGGGGCTAGGACCGGGGAGGGGAGACAGAGCTTGCCTATGCAAGCTGAAATGTTTGCATGTGTGCTCAAGAGTCCCAGGAAGGCAGGACAGAGGCAGAGGTAGGGAAAAGTGGGACCCCGGGCCAGGTACCAGGGCCCCTCTCCCTGCACCACCGTGCTTGGTCCATGCAGGGTGGTGCACTCAAAGCAAGCTTGGCATGTTGTTATGAAAGCATGTTTGTCAAAGCAGAAGACTAGAACATATTTTATTCCTCATTTTGTTAGCTTGATTAATCACCTGCAAATATTTAGACATATGGTACATGAACTTATATCTGCACTTTTGCCAAGCTCCACGGAGCTCTGCCACCTTCTGCCCAGTCTCCGTGCCAAATGCTTACCTAGCCTGTGTTAACCCAGGCAACTCCAGTCAAATATGGCCATCTCTGAGGCAGCCAAACTCACACACAGAAAACAGTGGGATCATAGGGGACCCAAAAGCAGAAAGGCCAGGCTCTTGCCTCTGTCCCCTGCTCCTAGTGGGGCGGGGCCCTGAGCTTTTGGTTCCACTTTTAGACAAGAGGTTCCCCTGGCTGCGCAGGATATAGCCCCAGGCAGGGCAAGAGGAGCCTGGACTAGATCAGTGCACTGGGGAGGGTGTGGCCGGGCCATGGCAGGTAACTATTATTAGGCAATTGAGCGTCTGCATCAGCCAGACACAGGTTTGTGCAGCGATTCCATTCCATCCATTCATTCCAGAAACGTGGCGGCCACCCACTCTGTGCCAGGCACCAAGCTAGGGGCTCAATCTCCTGGTGTGGGAGGAGAAATCAAAGAAGCGCACAGAAACCCAAGCGCAAACCAAGAATCGGTGGCTGAAAACAGACCTTCCAGGGCTCCTTCCCGGGCTCCCAGTCCTTGGGTAGAAGGTCTGCCTCCCTAAGGAGAACATGAGGCTCAGAAAGGCGAGGGCTTACTCTAGAGCTCGCTACTAGAACCCGGGCTAGCCAGAAACGAGGTTTCGGATTCCCCAGTCTCAGGCCACTGCCCCAAGCTGCCCGAAGCTGGGAGGCCCGGTCCAGCTGGAGGGAGGTGAGCGCCTGGGAGGAGCTGGGCCGCAGGACAAGCGGGCCTGCAGGCCGGGAGGGGTCTGGCGGGGACAACCGGGTGGAACCGCAGCCTGGTGCGCAGCCCGGGGCGCCCAGAGCGCCAGCGCCTGAGTGCGCGCGAGTGGCAGCCGCGCTCGGGTGGCTGCGCCAGGGTCGGCCGGGGATCCCGGCTCCCAGGCGCCGGCGGGGGGGCGCCCGGGGCGGGGGGGGGGG
>NW_008351649.1:200801-264095 GCF_000622305.1 Nannospalax galili | reverse complement strand
CGGGGCGGGGCGGCTGGGGCAGCGGCCGGTGCCAGGAGGCGCGGGGCAGCGGGCGCGGGGGACGCCCAGCAGGTGTCTCCGCCGCGGAACCCGCGGCTCGCCGGTCCGCCAGCTCTGCTGCCGCCGCTTCCCTCTAGAGGTCCCGGGTCCCCTACTGCCCAGTCCAGCTTCCTGGCCTGGGGAGGCAGGACTGGCATGTCCGCACCCGGAGGCGGCCCTGGGTGGCCGAGGGCGCGAGGGGGTGAGCGCGCGGGGCGGCGGCCCCGGAGGAGTGCCGGGTGCAACCCACCCGGGGGCTGACAGGTCGCGGAGGAAGCCGGTTCCAGGGAAAGACTCCCGGACATAATAGCAGGTTAATCCTGAGAAGTCTGGGCGCGAGCTCCCCAGCGCAGAGCTGCACCGAGCTGCGGGCTGGAGGCGTGCAGGGACCTGCTTCTGCTTGAGGGGCGGGAGCCAGGCACAGAAGGAAAAGGACCGGGACACCGAGCCTCTGAGAGCCCGCGGCTGGCTCTGGCCGGATCTCAGTGTTCCTTGGGGCAAGAAGAAACTTCTCCTAGACCTTAAAAAAGAGGACACCTCCCACCCACCTCCTAGGGTCTTGCCTAAGGAGCAATGGTGTGGTAAGGGTACAGGGTGGCCTGTACGTTGTTTTTCCTTGAGTGGGTCTGAGCCCAGGAGGATCCCAGGGAAGAAGGGCTAAGGGGATGAGCTAGGGAGTAAGAGACCAAGGAACAATACCTCTGCCTCCATCCCTCCTCAGTGACACTTCCCCGTGGCCCAGGCTTAACCCTGGCCCCAACTTCTCGGGGGGCCCAGAGCTCTACCCCCATCCGCTGTGGGCAGCCAGTGGGGAGCCAGAGCTCCAGTATTGATCTGAAAAGCATGAGGTAGGAAGGGGGGATAGCCAACAGTGTAGCTGGGGTTTCCATGGAGACAGTGGGAAAGGAAAAAATTCTCTCTGCATCAAGACCAAAGAACAAATATCTCCCATGAAATTGCCCCGAGTGTCCAATGGCTGTTGCTATGAGGTCATTGTGGCCAGCCAGGGCCCTGTAGGCTGGAAGGAGTGTGTTCCTTGGGGTCAGAGCCACCCAGGGCTTGGGGAACTGAGGTGATGTGGAATTCTCCCAGCTGTTCTGAGAGCTAGTGACACAGAGGCCCAAAGTGGCTGCAGAGCTTTTGTTTTTCTTGGAGTCTTAATTTGATTAACACTTCAGGAGCAGTGGCAGAGTGGACAGAAACCAGGGCACAGCCACCACCCTCTCCACCCCCTGCAGGCCACCCCCCTGAGCTCTGTGCTACAGAACTGAGAAGGGGAGCTGCTTTGGACATGGGGTAGCCTGGGGTCTCTGAAGCTGTACCTTAAATGTATAGGTTCAGAGACCAGTGTCTATAAAACAGGTCTGAACATCAAAAGGAAAAGAACTGGGTCTGACCTGCCCCATGCCAAGTACTACCAAAGAATGGGAAGGGGGTTAAAGATTGGAATATGTGAGCCAGGCCTGCAACAAACACGGAGCTCTGAAACAGAAAGCCTTCAGGAGCACCTGGCCCATTTTCTCCCTCTACAGATGAGAAAACTGAGGCCCAGGGAGGGGGAGCTACTTGCCAAACTTGGGGCAGAAGACAGCCCAGATGCCCAGACTCCAAGTGTACTCTCCTTGCCTGAGGTTGCCCTGAAGTTGACTCAGTATGGCCCAGGTGGAATTGCCGTACACCTCCAGCCACTTTCATGCCCCCAGTCCCCAATTAGGGAGGCAGCCCCAGCCTTAGGTCTTGCAAAGCACCAGGGAATTCCAACAGCTCAGTTCTGGAGCCTGGAGCCTCCACGGTAAGGGGTAGGTGAGGAGGGGCGGCCTGGAGGAGGGAAGAGGTTGGCAAACCTGTTCTCTGCAACTGCAATGGCTCCAATTGCTGTGCAGCTGGGCTCTGACAACCCAGTTCAGTCCTGTTCCACCAGGGCTTCCAGCCAGAGGGTCTCTACTCAGCCCAAAGAGAGAGGAAGAAGGGGTTCACATGACCCTGCCCAAACAGAAGGACTCTGAAGGGAAAGAGACCCCAGGTACAGCACCCCACCCCTCCCAAACTGGATCACTGTCTTGTACTTAAACATCTCCATCCTCAGCCAGGGACTAGACCAGCCCTGAGAGAAACAGGTGCCACAGCCCAGCCTCCCAGCTGCTTGGGTCTAGGTAGAAGGACACAATAGAAGGTAAAACAGAAGTAGAGTGGACAGTGTTTGTGCTCCATGGCAGAGCTCAGCTCCAATTGGGGCCTTAGGGACTTGGCCTGAAGGCCGGAGAAACCTGACCTATTAATATTCCTAACTCCCACAGAACTGTCTGTATCCCCACTACACTGGGACCCCATCTTATAGATGAAAAGACAGGGTCACAGAAGTAACTCCCCCCAGAGCTATTTAGCTAATAAATGGCAGAGCTGTCTGACCCAAGTCAGCCTCAACAAGGAACAGCTTCAGGCTGGCAGCTGTCCATTCAGGCACGGTGATGGCACTGTGTCCTTTCAAGGGTGAGCCAAGGGCCATCAAGATGGCTCAGCAGTGAAGACTCTTTCTGCCAAGCCCTAACCACCTGAGTTCCATCTCTGGAATGAAAGAACTAATTCCTACAAGTTGTTCTCTGACTTCCACATACATGTGTGTGGCACACACACACACACACACACACACACACACACACACACACACACACACACACACACACACACATACATAAAATAAATAAAGGTTTTGGTTTTTAAAGGGAGTGGGTGAGCCAAGCTGAGGGCCTGGCCCCCAAATGACAGCTGGCAGCACCTGTTGAGAGGACAAGGCCTGGGGGTCCCAGTACCTGGAGGCAGACTTCTGTCCAGGGTGGGTTGAGAGATGGTTGTAGAGCCTGTGCTGTCTGATATCTCAGGAAACTAACCTGGTGGAGAGGCCAGGTGTCCCTCTAGTTGCTGGGTAAGACAGAACCTGGAGCTGGGAGGGCTCAGCAGCCTGAGGCTGGACAAGCCCTGGGAAGGTGGTTGATTAGACTCATGTCTGCCTCCCCAGAGCAAGTTGACAGCTTGCAGCAGCTCCTGCCACCAAGGGAGGGATGGGCAGATGTGCAGAGCATTGTCTAAGGCCTGACTTGGTCCTCTGGGGGCTATACCAGGAGTCTGGAAACTTGGGCTGGGCTACCAGCCTCAGTAGTTTGTTCTGACCCCCAAATGGAAGCAGGGGTGGGGGAGGGAGGGATACAGAAGCTGAGGGTCCACTGTTGTGGGTTTCCTGGGGAAGAGTAGGGAGTGATGTGCCAAACAGGGACTGTAGCAGATGCCCAGTAAGTGAGGAAAGGGGATCCTTGCTGTACTCAAAGACAGGCCAGCAGAGTGGCTCAGAGCTGTGGCTCTGGGACAGATAGCCCAGTGTTCCATCCCAGCTCTGTCACTGCCTTTACACTCATCTGTAAAATAGTGCCCACGGGTACTGATGGTTCATAGTGGTGCACAGGAGGAGTAAGCCCTTGCATGTGGCATGCAGGGCACAGGGCCAGGCACACTGATAGAGACAGTAACCCAGGAAGCTGCTGGAGGCTGAGCGCTGCTGTCACTGAGCCATGGAGCGTGTGTCTCTGTCTACACAGATTGTGATGAAGAGATTGGGCCTTCAGGGTGCTCCCAAGCCCCATTTGTCCCAAACTGTCCTGTTCCAGTCCTGTAGTTTTACATACATAGGAGCTCAAGCTACCGCCTGCCTTTCTTCATCAAGGTACCACAGGAGCCTCATGGAATGAGGCTATCCAGCCTGGCTCACCGGCATCCTGCTGGCCAGAGGTTTGTTACTGGAAACACACTTCAGTGCCACTTACTGGCTCCAAGTCCCCACAGGTGTGTATCCTTGCACCAAGCTCCCACATGCCTGTTTGCCCAGTGGGGATGTATGACTCCCCAGGCCATGGGCAAAGTGAGGCATGACTCAACAGTCTAGGCAAAGGCAGAGCCAGCACCACATGTAAAGAAGTGGCCTGTCTCCCCCCAGGAATGTCTCATCAGTCTCTCCCTCCCCCTCTAAATAGTAAAGGCCCATGTCCTTGGAGCCTCTCCCATGGCTCTGTGCAGTGAGTCACACACTAAGTCACTAACACACACTAAGTACTTTACAGTTCACACTGGGACCTCTCCCCACCTTGGTATCATGTACTTTTTGGGGGGTAGGGGGAGTTACAAATTTGTCTTTTGCACCCTAGGATCCTTAGCAGCTTGTCAGGCCTCTACCACTAGATACCAGTAGCACACCAGCTGACCACCAAATGTCTGTAGACACTGAGTGTCCCATAGTAGCAAAGCACCCCAGGCCCCTGAGGAACAGTGGTTTCAAACTACTTAGACCATACTATCCCACCTTCCTCCCTTTACCTTCCAGAGCAGAGGTGTGTGGGTTCCAACCACACTTCAGAGGCCCAGAGAAAGTGACTTCCCTAAGGAACAACTTTCTCTTACATGTCCAAGTCTCACCATTTTCATCTATGTAACCATAACCATCTTCTGTGATGTATAACATAGCTATGTGGCTTCAGTGGCTTTGGGAGGTCAAGGCTGTGTGGCACGCATACCTGAGTATCTGCCAGGTCATGCGTGCTCAGTTACTGATGGATCAGTGAAAGGGGCTCGGTCACCGAGGGTTGGACTTTGTCAAATAGTAGCCACCTTCAGAGGCCTGGGGTAGGAAGGAGACCTGTCTGCTCTACTCCCCCAAGATCAGGTGATACTAAAAGTCCTGTGGTAGTGCAGGTCTGCAGGCCCAGCCCTCCCTCCGTAGCTAGGGCAGACCCTCACAGCCAGCTTGAATTTTTCCCACCCCTCCACATAGGGCGGGGTGGGGGTGGGGGGGGACCAGAACTAGGCTCTGCCCGAGGGGTTTGCTCAGGCGGCAACCAGGACCCAGCTGTCTTTGACTTTCTTCCCTCAACCCTGGATTAGCAATTGAGCAACTCAGCAAGCATCTGACAAGACAGTGCTCCCCAAACCTGTTGAAACTCGCCCAACTCCAGCCCTGTGGGTGCGCTGGAGAAACTAAGCCTTTGCAACAAGCCTCAGCCTCTTGTTCCTTCCTAGAGAAGAAGGGCTGAAGGCTGAGCCAAGCAGGCACAGATTAATGGGGAGCCAGCCGCTGGCAGGGGTGACAGTACCCACCACTGGCCCCTCAGATCACCTCTCTAGCTAGCTTGCAAGAGCTGCTCTTGGTTTGCTTTGTAGGCACAGCTGGAAGGCGGAGCTGCGACCCTGTTGCTTCCCGGATTTCCACAGGAGTTGCCAGGTTTTATCTCTGAGTCCTGAGCTACATCTTCTGTGATTCAGCCAGCCCTGGGAGTTCGCTCCCCGCCATGACCCTTCCAGCTCCCCTTCCCTTGTAGCCCCTTTCCTCCTCCCCCAGTTTCTGGCAAACTAGAAACCAAACTATGTTTTAGTAGAAGTTTCCCCTCGGAGTCAGAACCCCTGCAGCTCTGGAAAGGAACCTGGTCTTCACAGAGAGGAAGGGAAGTGGGAGAGAAGGAAGCATCCTCGACCCTGTCTTCTGGAGGGGAGGAACCTCCCAACAGCTCACAGGCAACCTTGGAGGGGCCCATTCTCAGCAGGGGACTAATGATGCTGGAGAGGACCCTCTGTCCTAGGACTCAATTCAGCACTAGCCCTACAATCCCAGGAAGACGTCCCAGAAGCTTCTCCCCAAAGCTGCAGAGAGTGGAGTATCCCTTCCTGAAGTCACAGGGGCCCCACTGCCATGGCACCTCTAGCTTTAAGGACCAATGACAGACGTCACAATTGGGGACTTCTCAAGGACCCTGAGCTTTCATGTAGAGGAATGCTGAGCATGCGCCTTTGAACATTTTGGGCACTGTGCTAGACTCTGAGGCCCCCACAGCTGACTTGTAGAGCAGGAACACGACCCCAGATCTCTTGCCTTCTTCCCAGAACTTGCCCTGCCGCAGATGATAGATCTACAGATGAGCAACTAAGGCAAGGAGGAACTGAGGTTTGCCCACCTGCCCTGAAGGGTAGGGCCACGGCTGGAGGTTCAGCCACAGGCTCCCCTGAGACTGGGCTAAGGCCAAAGAGCTCCCTGATAACCATATCCTGAGCTGGGATTCTCCCTGGGGCTTTCTCACCCCTCCCCATCCCCAGGCTCCCTCAGCCAGCTGGGAAGCCTGTTTCAATGCATCAGGGGCCACATGGCACAGAAAGATCTCTAGGGATCTAAGGATTGGGAGCTTTCTGCTGCCAAATGAGAGGGCAAGGTGAGGTCAGGAAGTGCCTTAAACTTGACAGCCACTCACCTCAGGACACCTGTGTCAGGGAGAAGAGAAAAATTCTTACATTCTGGCCCAGGTTCAGGGCTGAATGGCTTCTTCTCAGCCCCCAAGTCAGCTCCTTTAGAAGACAGAAAATGAGAATTGAGGGGGCAACCCCCCCAACTGGAAGGAGGGACTGGAGCCCTCAGGAATAAAATGCTCACTCAGGAGATGGAAGCAGTTCAAGGCCAGCCTCAGCTACATAGTGAGTTCAAGACCAGCCTAAGCTATATGAAACTGTCTCAAAAATGGGGGCAGGGGCTAGGAACATAGCACAGTGTTGGAGTGCTTACCTAGCATGCAAGAGGCTGTAGCTTCAACACCCAGTACTGCAATCCGTCAGTCAATCAATAAATATTTAAAAGGAAGGAAGGTGGATGTTGAGGCTTCGAAGGATGGGAAGTAAAAAATGAGAGATCCCAGGAGACAGGAGGAGGGAGAGAGGGTCAAAAGGTGCAGGAGAGGGGCGTAGGCTCCAAGGATGCCAGCATTTCTCTCCCACTGAGGAAATGCACATGGGGTCTAGTAGATGCACCCTTGGCATTGAAAGAGGCTGGCTAAGGCTGGAAAGAAGGCAAGACAGTGGCGGCCCACCACCCAACAGACCACCACCAGCATCTCAGTGCTGGCCACTCCCTGCCGGCTGCCCTCCCAGGTTTCTAACCAATAGTAGTACCTCCTTCTAGTGATTCCAATGGGTACAGAGACCACAGAACCAGGCAACACTGGACAACAGCCAAATAACCACAGGGACTTTGCCTTCTCCGCATTCCTCACACCTAACAGCACTCTAACGCCCTTGCTGTAGATACCAGGCTCTAGAAAGAGCCATCCAGAGAAGAATCAGGCCACCTTGCTCAGGCAGTGTCTGATGATATCAAATGGTCCTGCCCTGCAAGCCCCAGGCCATCTTTGGAACCTGAGCAGCCAGCCCCAAGACCCAGGAGCCAAAATACCCTATTGTCAAGTCCTGACCCCCACTGACTGGCTTGAATAGGTCATTGGAACATCAGTGCTCCAAAGGGAGGGGATGCCCACCCAGACAGCCCTGCTGGGTGGTGACATGAATATGCTAAGGCATGTGACACTGACAGATGGCACAGGTGACAGGTGAGGTTAACAGCCATGCTTACGGTCATTTGCTTCCCCAAACAGGGCTTGGACACGGGTCCCCAGCTCTTGATCTCCTTATGGCAACCTCCCTCTTCACCATCCCTCACCCCTGATGGTGGAACAGTCAGACAGATAGTCCAGAAGCACTGAGGACATGTTCTCAAACTTTGCAAACCTACTTGGGGATTCTCTCCAAAATCTACAGTTGGAATTTTATCACGGTGACCTATCATTCCCTGGGGAGGGTGTGCAGCTCTGTGAGGGCTGAGAGGATCCAGGTCAAGACAAACGTGCAGAATCCCACAAGGTCTAGCCAGGTCTAGCAAAGGGTACAGTGTAAGAGACCCTGGAGGACATAAGATGAGGAGGATGGGAAGGACCATGGAGAATGTTGGGAATTTGCCAGTGCTGTGGCCTGGGACATATTTAGTTTATTTCCACCTCCTGAAGTGAGAATGACTGGTCCTCCATTGTACAGATGTGCAGGCCAAGGATCTAAAATGTTCACTAACTTGCTTCAAGTGATACAGAGATGGGAATCTGACCCAGGCTGTTTGTCCCCCAAGTGCATGTCCTACCATGCTGCCTTCCCAGAGGAGGGACAAGGGGACTAGGTCACAGTGGAGGACGGGACAGCAGCTACTTAACCTGTGCTTAAAGAAACAGCAGGTGAGCTGGGCGTGGTGGTGCGCACCTTTAATCCCAGCACTCGGGAGGCAGAGGCAGGCGGATCTCTGTGAGTTCAAGGCCAGCCTGGTCTACAAAGTGAGTTCAAGCCAGCTGGGGCTACAGAGAGACCCTGTCTCAAAAAGACCAAAAAACAGCAGGTGATCTGAAATGACCGGGATGTGGGGGGTGGTGTGACAAGGGTCCTGGGGCACTGCACACCCTTCCAAACTCCCCAAGCACACCATCCAGGGTGAAGTCTGTAGGCCTCTTGCTTCCACCCAGCTGAAGGCAGCACAGCACTCTGCGGATACTCGGTTTCCTTCCGGCACCCCCTCCTGCCAGTTTGGCCTCCTTCCTCCCTGGTGTGGCGGGCACAGCCACTCCTGAGGAGGCTCTAAATGTGGCCTGGGCAGGCAGGGAGGCCAAAGGGAGGGGGCAGAGAGGACTGGGCTGGTGTCCCAGCCCCCACCTGGACATTGCAGGGCCAGGACCAGTGCCACTGACCTGGTTGGCTCCCCACCACTGAGGCTCTTTCCCTGCCCCCCTCCTCTAGACACATAGGGAGCGCCCCGGAAAGAGCCACTGAACTGCAGATTCTACTCTACAAATTTGTATATTTTATTTTAAAAAAAAAGCAAGCAAACCTGGAAAAGCTTGGGACAAGCCCAGCTAATTTTAGTTTCTAATGAAAACAGCAGGTGGCCGAGAGGATCTGATCTCCCTGGCAGGGCCAGGGCCCTCCGGCCTCCTCACGGGCTGCAGGCACTGTGGGGAGGGCCTCCTGGGAGGAGCCTGCAGAACCTGAAGGCCCCATATGAGAAGCCAGGGTATGAGCTGGCCAGCGGCTACAACAGGGGCAGCCTGGGCTGGTGGGGTAACCTGATCGATGGCACGGCTGTGGCTGGAGTCCTGGGTGGCCGGGGCAGCAGGTGGCAAATTGCTAAGCCTGTACTCGGCAGCGGCAGGAGGAAGCCTCAACAGGGACAGCACAACCAGGCTGAGAAAAGTTAGGATGGTCAGCTTCAGACAGCAGACCCGGGGCAGTGGACATCAGGCCCCAGCTGTGTCTCTCTCAGAAACGGTTGTGCAGTCGATATTTGAGCCTGACCCAGCTCTGGGGTCAGTGAATAGCACATGTGTCTCTAGGGGAAAGGTTGAGCCACTGTAGGCACTGGGAGGAGACCACAGAGGTCCTGGGGACCTTGGTCACCCCCATCTTCCTCTCTTACCCCTGCTCTTCCTTTCCTGAACATGCTGCCAAGAGGAGGAGGGGGCTGTTGGTTCAAAGCCTCTACCACCACCATGCAGCAAGCATTTACTGGACACCTTCCATGTACCATGCCCTGTGCAAGACCAATTGAGATGCAGCCTGAGGACTCAGGCCTTCAGCTGTCCAGTGGGGCAGATCTGCAGCCAGAGTCAGGGGAGAGTTGGGAGCCCATGGCTGCTTGCTGCTCACTTTGGGCAAGTTTCTTCACCTCTGCAGGCCTGGGTTAGCTTTGCCCATCTGTAAAATGAGGCCAGGCACTAGCAGACTCCAGGACATGCAAATGGAACGGGTATAGGCCAAGGCCAATGAGGCCTGCAATGCCAACCCTCTCCAGCCCATTCCCAGGTCTTCCTCAGCTCTGGAATGCACTTCCTCCCTTCCCTAGCCCCTAGACAAACCCCTAGGGTGTTGGAAAGCAGGGGCGGAGACCAGGCAGGCCTCCCATACATGGGAGGGGCAGCTGTCATGTCAGGTGAAGGCAGGGCTGGGAGGTGGGCATGGGTGCTGCCGAAGGCAGTTTCTCCTTGTCTTCTGGATGCTGTCCCAGTGACTCACAGCTATGGCAGCTCGGCCGTGCCCCTGCCACTGTCACTTCGGCCTGCCTCCCCATTGCGATCAGAGCCTAAGAGAGGAATGCTTGGTTCCTCGAATCCAGCTCTCCCCTGTTCAGAAACATGGAACCAGTAGGTGCTTCTGTACCAATAGGAGAACTCCAACTCTGATAGTGGGAAAGGCTGCAGACTTACCACTTATTGTACCCATAAAGAGACAGCTCCAAGTGGGAGCAACTTGCCCCAAGTCACAGCAGGTCGGTGATTCAGCCAGGCCTCCCCGCCTAAAGACTTCAGTCCCTAAATGCCTCCCTTCACCAGAGGCCAGGGCCCAATCCAGCCAGACCTGACCCACTTAGCCAGATAGGGAGGAAAGAGGCCTAGAGGAGGATAGGCCAGTTCTGTGCCCCCATTTCTCAAAGGGAATGGGGCACCTACACTTATCTAATCATCCCAACCTGTGAGCAGAAAAATAGCCAATATTAGGTTCAACTCCTTGTTCTCTCTACGAAGGGCACAGTGGCCTCAGAAACACGGACCTGGCCCACCGCCAGTAGTTGGGCTCTTGGCGCCCCCTACAGGCCAAGAGTGACAAGGTAGGACTGGCTCTATAGGAGACCCCTTCCCTCAGCTGGCAAAGCAGGGATGAAAACAGGGCTGAAGCCAGATGTCCCACTTCTGTGTTTACCCATCTGTCTCTTGCCATATTCTCACCCTGTCTCCCCGCCAAGAGGTTCTGGCCGCTGCCTAGACTGGTCGGGATGCTCTCAGTCTGTGTACACCCCACAGAATCTAGGGAGATAGTTCAGTCAGTAAAGTGCTTGCTGTGCAGGCATGAGTACCTGAGTTTGATCCCCAGCACCCATGTAAAAAGCTGGGCTTGGTAGAGAGGACAGGAAAGGGCTGGAAGGATCCCTGGAACACTAGAAATATAGGGGGTCCCAGGGTAGGTTGATCTGCCTGGCCTTCCATTGGCCTACCAGGGCTACCAGGGACAGCTCCAGAGGTGCCCAGGGGAGCCAGGTGCATCAGCACACCCAGTAATGTTTGTTCCTCAGAGCAGCCCTTTGGAATAGCAGCCATGACTCCATTGTGGATAAGGAAACCAGACTCAACCCCATAGCTAGGGGATGAATAGATCTTCTCTGGGGGCCAAGACCATCGTGCAGACAGAAAGTATCACAGATGCTTACTCAAGACTGTTCTCCAGGCTAGTTAGTGGCCTCCCTGCACCTGGGAACACGCAAAAGCTCAGATACACACCAAGCTACCTGAGGTGGGGCCCAGGCACCTGTACTTTCCACAAACTCCACAGAGGTTTCCAACATACATTCAGATTCAAGAACCATCCCTAGTCTAAACCGCACGTCTGACGAGCTTGCACCTTTCCAAGGTCCAAAAAGCCCACCAACTGCACCTTGCACAGTATGCTATGGCTGAGCAAACCCAGGTCCCAGAAGCTTCTGTCCGCACTGTCGATGTCAATCTCTGAGTCACATAAAAGCTACCAAAGGCTGTGAAGTTAGACAAAACCAGACTCAAGTCCTGCTGTACCTCTCACTACTGTGTAACATGGGCACACACGGCAATCTACTTGTCTGAGCCTCATTCTTCTCTTTGAAATGGGGGATCCTGTTGAAGACGTGGCTGTTTAGGTAGAGTGGCCTAGCATGTACCAGGCCCCAGAACCGTGGTGGTACATGACTGTAATCCCAGCACTGGGGAGGGTGGAGGCAGGAGGATCAAATGGTCAAGTTAGTCCTTGGCTGCATAGTGAGCTCAAAGCCAGTGCATGAGACCTTGCCTCAAAAAAAAATAATAAATAAAAAATAAAAGGTGTGGGGTAATAGTCAATAAAGTACTCACTGCAGAGGCATGAGAACCTGAGTTTGGTTCCCAGCACCCATGTAAAAAGCCAGACACAGTGGTACACACTTGTGATCTAGCACTGGTGGATCCATGGGGCTCACTAGATTCCACCATAGGGCTTACTAGACTCCGCCTAATCAGTGAGCTCCAGGCCAATGAGAGATCCTATCTCAAAAAAACAACAAAACAAACAAACAAAAGATGGGAGGGGGAGGGGGATGACTTTTTAGGAACAACACCCAAGGTTGAGCCTCTGATCTCATGTGCATGCACACATATGTGCATGTACACCCACAAAATGTGGGTTTAGGCCTGCAAGGTAAAGGCACTTGTTGCCAAACCTGACATCTGAGCCCAATCCCTGGAACCCACATGGTAGGAGAGAACCAATTCCTGCCAAATGTCTTCTGACCTCCGTACGTGTGCCATGGCACACGTACACACACACCCATGAAAACATATACTGACTAAATAAATAAATGTAAAAACTGGGGCATTATTGACCTGTTGAAATTAAATGAAATAATATACTTAGCCCAGTCTTAATTAGATTCCATAAAACAGCTCTTATCATTGCTATGAAAGTTTTCCATACTTTAATAAGACTTTCTGTGTACTTTCCAATTTGATGACTGTCCATTCATTCATTCATTCATTCCCTCATTCAGTAAACATGACAAGGTCTTGCCCCATTGTCAGATTTCACACACAGATTCCCAGTCCTAGAGCTAGGAGAGAAAGGTTTGTCCCTAGATCTGGGGAGGAGTCAGTCCCCAGAATTCTGGGTGAGGGAAAAGGAAAGGAGGCTCTGCATCATGTCCGACCCCTTCTCCCCAGGTACCTGGCCAAGCTGTCCTCGGTGGGCAGCATCTCTGAGGAGGAGACGTGTGAGAAGCTCAAGGGCCTGATCCAGAGGCAGGTGCAGATGTGCAAGCGGAATCTGGAGGTGATGGACTCGGTGCGCCGTGGCGCCCAGTTGGCCATTGAGGAGTGCCAGTACCAGTTCCGGAACCGGCGCTGGAACTGCTCCACACTTGACTCCCTGCCCGTCTTTGGCAAGGTGGTGACTCAAGGTGAGGAATGTGTGTAGCAGGTACAGGAGGCCAATGTGCAGCCCCGGGAGGCTGGGGAAAGACACTGCAAGAACCAGGCTAGTTGGAGACAGTTCAAGGACAGAAGCAGCATAGGGCCTGAACAAGCGAGCAAACCACCATGGAGAGTCACTGGGTAGGGACAACCCAGACGGAGCTGAGGGCCACCTCACTGCTGCTTCGTGCTCACAAGGCACTCCATAGTGCAGCTGGTATGGGAGGAATATGAGCTAGAATGGTCCTTATTTTCCAGAGGAAAATAGCTTGGGCAGAAACAAGACTGCTGCTCTTGTCTCCTCAGATGACGAACCATCAGGCTTCAACCCAGGACTCCCAATCCCAGCCTGGTGTTGTCCTACCTTTGCACTCAGCCTTGGGTCCTAGAGCCCATTCATGGACTTGCCCATCTGACAAACCCATAGAACACTTCCACATTAGCGAGCAGACAGTTCACCACAGCACATCAGGAGCAGCCCACACACCTGCAGCACTGACCATGGGCCAGGCACTGTTTTAAGTGTCTGTAAGAAAACATTAACTCATCGGCCCTTTGAGACAGGCTTCCATGTTACAAGTGCAGATTTGGAGGCATAAAGCAGTTAAGTAACTTGCCCTTGGGACACAGAAGTAGAAATCAGTGGGGCGAGAGTTCCTGTGCCTGGGCAGGGTCTGCATGCACACTAGTAGTGAACACCAGGAAGGACAGGACAGGAAGTTGGATGTCTCTCCTGGCCAGGACTAGGGTGCTCAGGGAAGACTTTCCCAAGGTTGGCCCCCAGCTGAGACCAGAAACATGAGAAGAAGGTATTATACCAAACGGAGGCAAGCCAGGCCCAGAGAGGGTTCTACAGAACTACAAGGTTCCTTGAGGCACTGGGTCAGGCCCCTGCCCTCAAGGAAGCGCTGTAAGCCAGCTGCCTTGTTCTGCTTCCTGGCCACAAAGCTGATACTTGGGAGCCACCAAGTCAACAGGACCCTTTGACTTGCTCAGGCAGCAGGAAGGTTGCCTGGGCCAACCTTTGTCTTGGCACCTGTGGGCCTGTACGGCCGAGGCTGCTGGGTTTGTGACAGACCATTTGAATGCTGTTGGAAACCAACTGTGATAGAAATTTGGAAGCCATTCTCCTGGGAGCTGGCAGGGGCTGACAGGCATGAGCACACTTGGCACTGCTGAACCGTGCTGCTCTCCGAAAGAGGCAGACACCCGGTGAGCAGTCGGGTGGATGAAGAATGTCACAGGGTGATGGTACGGCTACCCAGGGCTCAGAGCTGTGTTGGTGAGGCCCCAGAGCCAGTCTGACTATAGATATTGGGCTTAGGAAACCCCTCGCACACAGTAGGCATTCAGCAAGTGTGCTCTAGAGGGATCGGCAGATGGATCCTTGGAACTTCCAAGCTGTCACATCCCTATGCCTTTGCACACGCTGTGTTCTCTTCTCCAAACGCCCAAACCCTTCTCAAGCAGCTAAGCTGTCCCTACCTACCCCTCCCTTCCTGTTGTCTCTAGTCTTTTCCTCTGTGCTCTAAACCTCTGTGGGATTGTTTGTTTCTTTGGAAATACTCTTACTATGTAACACAAGTTGTTTCTCCTTGAACTTGCTATGTAGCCCAGGCTGGCCCTAATCCTTCAGCCTCTGCCCTCCCAAGTGCTGGGGTTACAGGCCTAAACTACCATGTCCCACCAAGCTCTATGTTCTTGACAGAGGGATCATTTTTTGTAATTTTTTGTTTTGATATAATTTCATTCTTATGGAAAAGTTGCAAAAATAGTAAAATTCCTAGATGTTCATTACTCGATTCACCAACTGTGGACATTTTAGCATATCTGTCTTACAACTATTTATATAGACATGCACACTTTTTTGTGGGAGCCATCTGTGCCCACATTGCGTCTTTACACCCCCACACCGAAGTGTGAGGACTCCTCGCCCAACCTCCTCTTCCATCACTGCACCCTGAGCTCCTCTCCCAGGCAATGGAGATGACGCATGTACCTGTTTCCTGGCACACTGCCACGCCTTGCCTGGAGGACAATCAGTGGGTGACAGCTAGTGACAGAGAGCAGATCAGAGGCAAAGATGAGGAAAGAGGAGGCAAAGTCAATGGGGAACCAGTGGGGGCCTCAGCAACAGTGCCTTCCTCACCTGTGGACCTGTGGGCAGAACTAAGGAACAGCCCTGCCAGCAAGTTCTGGAGGACCCAAGAATCCTACTAGACCTAGTGGAAGCTACTCTGAATTAGTCAGAGTGGCCTGGGGGAGCATCCTTTGCCCTTGGAGCTAAGTCAAGGCACCATGAGACTAGGGCAGTCACAGCAGGCAGACACCAGTCACATCTGGAAAATGAGTCTTGAGTTTTTCCCACACGCCCACCTTCCTCTGCTTTGTATCTGTTTTTCTTCGCTAGTAAAATTCCTCTTGGAACACTTGTCAGTGGTCTCCACTGAGCCAGGGGAAAGGGGGCTCATCCCTCAGAGGCCAGAGAGCAAAGGACTGGCTCTGGGAGACCCATGGGTTTCAGGAAAGCAAAGACAGGCAGGCTCGGGCAGGTAATTTCACTCTTCAGAGTTCTTACCTGTTGCGTATATAACTATTAGAGCTGTTGCCAAGATTCAGTGATCTGGGCAGGGAGTCCTTCATGTAAGTCTGACCTGAGAAGGGCAATCCATCCTCAAGTGGCTGTCCTCTTCAGCAGTGACTGCCTGCCTAGCAGGACTCTTACCCTCAGCTCTCAAGAAGGGGGACTCAGAAGGCATCTTCCACATGAGAAGCCTGGCTGGGGTGGTGCCTCAGGCATAGAAGAGGACAGAACAGATTCCTCCCTTGGATCTGGGCCATACCCAGTGAAGACTGTCATTCACTGAGGGCCTACTGTGTGCTGTCTCACCTCAGATCACTCTCATGACAGCTGTGAGCTTATGGCATCCCCAAGTCACACCTGAGAAGGCTGAGGGAGCTGAGGATGCAATGGTCCAGATCCTGGCCCAGCCAGCCACAAGACCTCAGCCTGGGTCCATGCCTCTGTATGACTTGCTAGCCTCCTTCCTAGACTGTGGGGACAAATCCAGGGCCCACCTGTTGAGAGTCCCATGAGAGTACAGGGAAACCATAAAGCTGTGCCTATTCCCAGCCTCCATCGGACACCCACCTGGTACTCAGGGGTTTACCAGGTCTGGTGCCTCCTGCCAGCCCAACTCAGTCTCAGCCAGTTCTTTTTGAATATTCCTTCCTGCTTGATTAGCTTCCCTTCCATCATCACCTGGAGAGATGTCACCATGGAGTGCTCTGTGGAGCCCAGGCCTCAAGTCACACAGGCTTCCATTCCAGTTCCCAGCCTGCCATTTGCTGCTGAAGGATCCAGGCAAGCCAGTGAGCCTTGGGTTTTCTTCAACAGAGCAGGGCAGCAGACGACCCATTGCTAAAATTGTCACAAGCCCTGGTCAGCACATGGAAAGCCCCCTGTACACAGTGGTCCTTAGAAATAACTGCTGTTGGATCTGCAGGACTGCTCTGAACCCCAACCCCAGGCAGCCTTAGCCCCTCAGAAAAGATGACATTGAAGCTGAACCCAAGGGACACATAGGGCTCAGACTCTGTGAAGCTAAGGGACAAGGTACTCTGGGAAGAAGACCAGCAGGAAGGAGCTGGGTGTGGGAAGGGCAGAGAGCAGGGTGAAAGGGAAGAAGGCTGTAAAGCAGTGGTGGGCACAGGAGGAGTGGCAGGACAGGAGAAGGCGGCGAAGACACCTTCCTCCTGCAGCTAGAAGACTTCAGGGTGAATGAAGGACCTCCCACCTCTCCAGGGACACTCTGCTACTTCTAGGCCCCCACAATGCCTTTCTGTCTGAGAAACCTCTGAGGAAGGCAGGCCCTGCCTAGTCTTCCTCCAGAGAGCAAAGCTCCAAAGGCTCCAGCCTGGGTACCTGGAAAGCAGTACAGAGCCTCAAGGACCACACTACTGGAGCCAAATGGCTGGGACTTAGGCTCAGTCAAAAAAGATTGGTTAGTGCACATCCTCCAGGGCTCCAGGGACATCCTATACCAAGATAACTGGGCTTGCCCTGCAGCAAATAAAATCTAGGTGGACCCATGGAAACCCTCTTGGCTTCATACACAGCTAGTGGGAGATGGACCACATATACATTCCCAATGTTTAAGGTCTCTGAGGCAGAACAATGTCAAGGTGAAAACTCTGGAGCCAGGCTGAGTTCAAATTCTGACTCCGTTCCTTCCTAGCTGGACAAGCTGCTTCACTATTCAGTGCCTCGCTTTCCTTGTGTAAAATGAGGACAAAGATCTTCTAGGGTGCTGTGAAGGCAACTAAGCTAATACACATAGGTGCTCAGATGGTGCACACAGTAGGCTGTCTGGAAGCTGTAGCTTTTGTTAATTCCTGTCATCCACGGCCTCTTCCTTCAGGGCCACTCACAAGCTGAGATATGGTGGCCTTAGTCCCCTGAGGCCAGGACAGTGGGGTCTTGGAATCCCTGGAGATTAATGTTTTAGAGAATGAGGCAGTGGTCTCCCTAAGCAACCCCAAAGGAAAGCCTGTACCCCAAGAACCTCTAGCACCCAGGGGTAGAGGTGAAGGACAGCCAGGTTGGGCTAAGGCTGCCTGAGCAACAAGAAAAATAGAAGAGAAAGGACCAGGCAGGGCAGAGAGCTGGTGCCCACCAGTCCCATCAGCCCTATCTCCTGTCATTTCCCTCCCCCCTTGGTCTTTGGGGCAAAGATTTGTGCTGGTTCAGGCCTGGAAATACCAGAAATACCAGAAACTGAAGTTGTCTCTCTTTGGGCGGCCACAGCATAAAACCAACCAACATGAGCCTGCTATTAACCTCAATTAACTTGGAGAAGATTCCACCCCAGGCTGTCGAGGCTCCATTGCTCCAGCCAAGCCCCTCAATGCAAGCCCAAAATGACCAAGCAGAGAGTGGGCAGTGGAAAGGGTGGTGGGTGGTATTCCTAGCTTACGGACTACACCAAGAACAGGGCATCCTGAGTATCGGGGGCTGAGCTGCCTCCCACTCCAGTGCCTGGGCTGTCCACAGGCAGGCACAGAGGAGGTGATTGTTCCCCTCTGACCATGGTGACTGCTCCCTGGGGCAGCTGGGAGCACAGGCCTGGGTGTCGCAGATGTAATTGCCAACCATGAGGCCAAAGCCTGCCCCCACCACTCTTGTGAACACAGACCCCGCAGCAAGAGACAGAAGGACAGTCACAGCACACAGAGGCCCTCAGAGGGCCTCAGAGAGGAGCAAGTCCCACTGTCTGCTCACACACCCAGCCAGCACGGGCGCTCTGCTCACACACTGCCCCAGCTCACCCCCAGAAACAGTCTCCACAACAGCTACACCCCCAGGCACAGTTCCTAGGAGGATAAAAACATCCATTCAGGCTGGGGAGGAGGGCCGGCACCAAAATAGAATTGCTGAGCAGCCACGGGCAGGAGGACGGAACCACTGCAGAGCAAAGGCAGGCAGACCTGTGCTGCAAAGTCGTGCTTTGCAGGACTGTCAACCTCCTGGCTGTGTGACCCAGATCAAACCCTTCCCTTCCCAGAACCTGCAGGGCCTCTATGCCCTTGCATCCACTGGGAATGGATGGCGCTAGCAGGGGACAGAGGGCTTGAGTGCAACAGGCTCTCTTAGTCAACAGCAGGGGCTCAGTACTAGGAGCTACTGTTACTAGAATTTGCTCTTCAAGTCTTAAGGAAGATGGAGACATCATGAGCTCAGGATTCAGCCTCAGAGGAAAGGCCAGGGCAAGGTCACAAGGGAAAGCCCCTTAAAGTCCAGTGACCAGCTGGAGAACAGGCCAGCAAAAGGAGCAAGCTGGAAAGACAGTATGGCTATACACCTCCCAGCTTCCTTGTTCTTTCATAAAACTACGTGACTATGGCTTGTCTTCTGGAAAGGTCATAAGGACAGTGTTCCCCGGGAGCTGAGCACACAGGCCCTGAAGCTGCACTGTCTCCTGGCTCCGCCACGTGCTGTGTGACAAACCACCAAACCTCTGTAAAATGGGGATGACCATAGTTCTGGCCTCACGGGGTTGTTGGGAGGATGCACTGGTCCTCACATGTGGAGGTGTCTGGACCACAGTAAGGAGGTTCAGCTATTAGTGTGACCAGAACAAGGGCCCTCTCTGTGCCTCGCTCTCAGGATTTCTACCTGCCTTGTCCCCCCTTGACCTCTAGCACATCAGCAGGCTCCATATACCTGTCCCTTTTTGCAGTGAAGGTGCAGACTCAGAGCCCTCCCTCTGCCTCCCACAGGGACTCGGGAGGCGGCGTTTGTGTATGCCATCTCTTCAGCAGGTGTAGCCTTTGCGGTAACAAGGGCGTGCAGCAGTGGAGAACTGGAAAAGTGTGGCTGTGACCGGACGGTGCATGGGGTCAGCCCACAGGGTAAGCACGTAAGAACAGGCAGTCAAGAGGGCGGGCAAAGGCCTGGCTCCAGGCCCACACTCAACTCACCTCAGCCCTCTCTATGCCCTCGCACCCTAGGCTTCCAATGGTCAGGATGCTCGGACAACATCGCCTATGGTGTGGCCTTCTCACAGTCCTTTGTGGACGTGCGGGAGAGAAGCAAGGGGGCCTCCTCTAGCCGGGCCCTCATGAACCTTCACAACAACGAGGCTGGCAGGAAGGTAGTGTGGCACCAGTCCCAATGGCACTGGGTAGGACAGCATGGGGAGGTCCCTAATACAGTCCTACACACAGAGCAATTCAAAGAGTTCTCGAAGTGTTCTCACTGGGCACCTGGTTGGGGGGGGGGTGTTACACAGCAGTGTGAGTGGCTTCATCCATACATGTGGGTGCATCCAAGCCTGTCATGGCTTCTATGACAAACATTAGAGCTGGGATTTGAACTCTCTGACCACCCAAAGATCACACGCTTACCTGTGACACCACCAGCCTTCGCGATGCCTCCTTCCAAGGTCCTAGTGGAGATTCAGCAGAGGTGTGCTTCCCCATTGGGTCACCTGTCACTGTATCCTGTCACTCCAAGTACCCAAAGTGCAAGGACAGCATTTTCTCCATCTGCCCCTAGTACTGCTTGCCAGCCTAGTATAGCATCCAGTAGGGGCTTAGTTTAGAGGAAGCACAACAGTAAAGCTTTCTGATTCTGCGTCAGCCCTGATATGGTGTGCCACTTCCACCTACCCCTGTTGGTCCCCAGGGGCCCCTCCCCAGCCTCCATCACCATCTCTGATCATTCCTCTCACCTCTTCCCCAACAGGCCATCCTGACACACATGCGGGTGGAATGCAAGTGCCACGGGGTGTCAGGTTCCTGTGAGGTAAAGACATGCTGGCGAGCAGTACCGCCCTTCCGCCAAGTGGGCCATGCACTGAAGGAGAAGTTTGATGGGGCCACCGAAGTGGAACCTCGCCGTGTAGGCTCCTCCAGGGCACTGGTGCCACGTAACGCACAGTTCAAGCCACATACAGATGAGGACCTGGTGTACCTGGAGCCCAGCCCGGACTTCTGTGAGCAGGACATACGCAGTGGTGTGCTGGGCACGAGAGGCCGTACATGCAACAAGACGTCTAAGGCCATTGACGGCTGCGAGCTGCTGTGCTGCGGCCGTGGCTTCCACACGGCACAGGTAGAGCTGGCTGAACGCTGCAGCTGCAAGTTCCATTGGTGCTGCTTCGTCAAATGCCGCCAGTGCCAGCGACTTGTGGAGCTACACACGTGCCGGTGACTGCGTCCAGCCTGTGCCCAGCAACCACCTACGCGGCCCAAGGAAGGCCAATAATTTAAACAGTCTCCCACCACCTACCCCAAGAGATACTGGTTGTATTTTTTTTTTGGTTTGGTTTGGTTTTTGGGTCCTCATGTTATTTATTGCCAAAAACAGGCAGGCGACCCCAAGGGCACCAACCAGGACCTCCCCAAGCCAGAGCCTTTGTGGCTGCCACTGACCAAAGGGACTTTATTCATGCCTCTGGCTGTCCACATGTGACCACTGCTGACCTCTCAGCTGTTATCAGTGTCCATTTTTTCATATGCAGATTCAAAAGTGGATAACAAGGAGTGACTATGGACCCCTACCATCCAGAGAGGCTGGTTGCCCCATGGCAGGGGCAACAGGTGCCATCTTGAATTCTTGTCACCTTGAAGTATAGGAGTTTGCCCCTCTCTGCCCTATACATATACAAATTGACCCCTGGCAATTTGAGCCTGGAAACCCTGGCTCTTAAAACTCCCTAGAAAGGGAATGGCCAGATACTAGGTCAAAGGCAAAGGGTTCCCTTCAGCCCTCACTTGAGCAGCTATGTTCAACTTCTGTGGCACCTTCCAGGCAGGTGTACGGGTGAGGTGAGAACAAGAGGGCTCAGTCCCACTACAGAGGTCAGCTTGCCTCAGTCGCCCCCTTGGAAGGGGAAACTGCCCCTACTCAGCATCTCCTAGTCAGGGTTGGGCTGCCATCCTGAATCAGATCCTAGCAAGTCACACCCACATGTGAGTCACCCTTCAGTGCTGTCCTCTGTGAAGCTGAGACTGGAAATGTCACAGAGAGACAGGAAAGGGCTGTGCAAAGAGATTCCATCCCCGATATCTCACTCACTTAACAAAACCTATTGAGCAAACACTGTGCCCTAGGGCCTGTCCTGGGATATCTCCCTTGATTACATTAGTCTTGGGAACAAACATCAAGGCACATATCCTCTTTACAAGAGGCAGCCATGCCCATCAGCCCCATAAGAGCTAGGCAGAGACAGAGCCAGGCTCCTCCTTGGCTCTGTACCCAAAGGCAGAGATACTGCAGGTCTCCTTGAGACTGAGCAATAGGAAGGGGGCTGTAGCTAGAATAAAAGGTATAGGGAGGCAGCAAGAGCCAGAGATCACAGGCTGGGCTAGAGTCCACATGGCTGCAAAAGGTTAGATAATAGGCTGGGAAAAGGGGAACAGCTGGAAGGCTGGCCAGTAGTCTCAGAAGCTGAGGTATCTCCATCCCCAAGTTCTCATGGCCTGGAGGCCTTAGGTACTATGAGTACTGCAAAAGAGTCCCCCAGAGACAGCATCAGCAGCCAGTGCCTGACCATGTGCATTAACCAAACTGTCAACCTAGCTCAGCTGTCTGTGAACAGGACACGCACAGACACAACTGCTTCTCAGGTGGGTTCCTAATCCTCAGAACTTGTCAGCCTGGTCTCTAAACTGCTCCCACGTTAGGGCTCCAAGTTTGAGAGCTTGAGCTCTTAGGATCACCTTTGGGGGTCTGAAAGCCCAAGCTCTTGGCTGCTGGGTTGTGTGAATGCAAAGTTCAAGATTCTGAATATGGCCTCAGGCCTGCACAAACTCTACTCTGGGCCTGTGGTCTGTGCCTCTTGGCATTGGCTCCCTCATGAAGAGGGTCAATACCCTTGGCCCCCAGCCAAACTCTCTGCTCATGGCCCATTCAAGGAGGAAGTCAAAACCAAGGGAGATGCTGGAGTCACATTCAAATGCAAGAATAATCCTGGGCAAGCTGGCTCTGATGTGGATGAAAGCTGAGCTGACCAAGGGTCTCCACAGCTGCCCAGCTGGGCCCCCTGCCCCTCTGGGGGACTTAGTTCAGCTGCCTTCCCAGCACCAGGGAAACTACTACCCCTCTCCAGCAGAGCCAAATCCAGTAAAGGAAGCAGTGGAGTTGTCCCCTCCAGAAACAGTTGCACTATGGGAGCCATGGGTCCAGGCTGCTTACTGATTCAATGGACACTGTCCCAAGAAGGTGGGTACCTGAGCTCCTCAAAACAGATCCTCTTAGAGTTCTGCAGGCTGTGACCAGGTGAATCAGACCACGAGCTAGGAACCACTGCCAAGGCCCAGTTCCAATCTATCTCAAATACGAAGAGCTGACACAGCTCACCATACTTGGTCACACAGCACCCAGGAAGCTGGCCAGAAGGTTCACATCCTACCTGAACCATTCTTCACTGTTCTTGTCACAAGGCAAAAGTGGTATCCTCTGAGGCCAGGGCTGGATAAACCCCAGCTCTGGATGCTGCTACCCCACTCTGCTGCCCTGCCCCATCCTCCAGTTTTTATACAAGGCTCTTTGGCATTGTGATGTCCCCGTGGCATAGTCTGATGCACGATAAAATGATTATTTCTTTATCTGGCAATTGTAGCTGTGACTTTTTTTTTTAATAGAAGACTTGGACATGGATAACACAATTACTATTTGCTAAATTAATATTTATATGGTGCTATTACTCAAGCAAATTCTAGATATGGAACTCCCCTATCCCCCTTGACTTGTTTCATCTGAAGAACTAGTTTGAGGCCCATGAGGACCTGCTGCTCTGAAATCACACCATCAACACAGAGGCTCGATCTACACTTCGAGCCATAAACAGCTATTTAAACTTTGCCCTGACTGAGTTGATCACACCTTTCAAGTGTTGGTGTGGGGATGTGGAGCTTGGCTAGGCAAGTGTTGATGCAGGACATGAGACAATGGAACAGAACTGGATTCCTATCTTGAAACAAAGGAACCCAAGGCCTGTGGCTATAAAGAATTCTAGCAATATAACAGGTCAGAATAGAGCCAGGATGGAGTACTTCTAATAACCCGACAAAAACCCTCAGCCAAAGCTCCTTGCAATAGTGGAGACTCTGGGTGGCTTCCAGCCTCTCCCCGCTGCCCCCAATTCTAACTTGCAAAGTCCTCATCCTTTCCAGAGGAGCCCAGGGCCTATCCCTGCTCACACTGATGACACAAAGACACAACAGCTTGGGGACCGTCAGGCTGTGTACTTGGCTTTCCAAACACCTGCTGCCATTAGGGAATGAAGGAGTGTTTTCAGGATAGCAGGGGCACATGCACCTGTGTGAAGAACAGGCAAGACGAGGTCAGGGGCTGGGATGGACAGAAAAGGTCACTTCATCCTCAAACCAGTGTCAAAGCCAAGAAGGGAGGCTAGTGATATGGAGGACCCAGGATGCAGAGCAAAGGGGAAGGTACCCCAGCCCAGCTACTTCCTAGCACTGAAGAAGCTACAGGCTCTGACCCCTGACTGGGCTTGTCTGAATCCCTGTTGCCAGTTCTTCACTGGATGGAAACTTGGACACCTCACTGAACTTTCTGGAGCTCATTTTCTCACCTATAACATAGGGCTTCCTACAGACCACACTTTATGTTAAGCTAAATGACAGAACCTATTTCTTGGAGATGTTAATTTAAGAATGTGAAGCTGAACAAATGATAATCCTAAGCACAATTATCATTCTTTCTCAGGTAGACAAGGTGGAGGATGCTGGAAAGGGAGATGAAAAAAACAGGGAAGCAGAGATGGTATGGAACAGGTTAGGAGCTGAGGCAAGTACCCTAACCTTGTCCCCATCCCAGACAAGAGGTCAGAAACACACCAAACTCTCAGAGCAGAGACCACTGGGGGTCAGAGAATCCCACGACCAGGACATCAGGGCAGCAGTCAGCAGGCTGGGGCAAAGCTGTCTGAACAGCAGCTGAGGGTGTTGGACACGCACGAACGCACGCACTCTCCCCCATAATGGTCAAGCAAAGGAGCATGGTAGAGGCGGAGGTAGGAATGTCAGGACTACAGGGTAGGTAAGCAGTGCACCCTGAGGGTAGAAGGCTTTCCGGGCCAAGCTGGGTCACATCCTGAGCAGATGTCCTTGGAACTCAGACCTGAAGGTCTCTGGGAGAATATGGAAACACTGAATACAAGCCCTCCACACAAGTATGGAGACACCAGAGGCAGGCACTGTCAGCGATGCTGCGCAAGAGCAAGACCACAGGGCTAGTAAAGGCAGGCGGGAAGTGGGAGACTGACGGGACTAAGATGGGCTAGAAACCAAGTGAGGGAACAGAGGGGTTAGGAGGACACACATGAGGAAGAGAGAGAGGTGTGAGGTGCTGAGGGCCCTGTGGGCAATGGCTAAAATGAGCCCAGCAGCTTCTTAGTAAGAGGAGAAAGAGATTCAGAGAGAGGTGGGGTTGCCTAAGAACGTGGGAGAAGGGTACGGAGCGTGGCCTGGCCTAATCTCATTCAAGTGATGATTTCATAGGCATCTCCCCCCATTTCTTCCTGAGCCAATACTGATGACCCCCTATCCACATCGCAAGGGTCTAGGCCGAGCAGGCGTTGACAAGGGAGAGAAAGACGGGGACTTTCTGGGCCAGGACCCCATGGCTGGCATAGTGCCGGCTTAAGGGGGAGGAGACCTAGAGGCCCAGCCCTTGTCAGCATCCAGGCCGGCACTTCGGAGGCAATTAGCAGCCCAGCTGAGCTAATCCCCCGCCTGGCAGGGCCAACACAAACAGGCCCAGGCGGGGTGTACACTCGCCTCCCTGTTTGCTGAAAGGGTCGGTGGTCCGCCAAGAACAACATTAGTAACCCAGGGCCTTCTCTAGGTTAAAAGCAGGACCGGGCCTTGCTGAAGGGCTGACAGTACCCAACAGAGCATGCTCAGGCCAGGTGCCCTGGCTGCCCCAGAAAGGCAGCCACTGTTCCCAAGCCTTGGGCCAGCAGGGAAAAGGAAGCTGGACACAAGGAGCCATGCATTCTGATTCAGTACACTCCTCCACACTTCCACCCATGCCACCTGTGATGGAGAAGGCCTGTGCCATCTTGGCTAACCCAACAACTGAGGCCAGTAGGAGCTGGACCCTCCATGCTGGCCTTAGGAACCAAGAGGCAATTCAGACTGGACCCCTGCCTTCAAAAACCTCACCAACTAGCAAGAGAACAGATTGGACCCTGGAGCACAGCCGAAACCTAGCCCTATCAGCATCCTCCTGATCTGGTTAAATCCCCAAGACAAAAGGCAAAGGGGGACCCATTAGAAGAAACAGAGACCCCCAGATGGGCAAATGGAGGAGACAGTGCCCAGGAAGACTGTCACAAACTGGCCTGCATCAGGGAGTAACCATTCTGTCAGCTTAATCAGCTCAGCTCAGCTCAGTTCAGTAAGCACTAGGATGGACAAGCCCTTTTGAGACACCCCACTTCTTGATTCCAGGGGGTTCATTTTATCAGCTCTACTAAGCCTGGAGATCTCATCTTTCTTTTCAGCTCCTTATCTACCCAGGGATCCCCTCTCTTTAACACTACCCCCGAAGGGCTCCTGGAAGGGACAATGGACTTTGCATAATGATAGTTTCCTAAAGAAACTAACAGTCATGTCTCTAAGTGAGCCAGGTTCCCTCAGGTCACTGAGCTGGTCATCAGTGCTCAATACCGTTTCCAGAGTTCCTCACCCACTGTGGATCAGGTCCACACTCAAACCTCCATTATCTGTCACAGGCACAAGCAAACAGCTGAACATAAATATTTCCTGTCAGACAAGCCAGCTCAGAGGCAAGTGTATGATTTATCTGTACTTTAGGGCTGAAAACTGAGTCCCGCAGAAGGGGAGAAACATGCTTAAGGACAGAGTCCAAGGCTTCAGGTTTCTGATCAGGTTGCGGTGTGTTACCAGAGCCCTTCCCAGTCCCACCAGACTCTCTAACTCCCCTGTTTGCCAGTGGCCTACACCTACTTTTGATGCTGCCTAGCCAGGAAGCACAAACCCTTGAGCCCACCTTCTCCCAACAACATGGCACTACCTAACCCTGGCTGGGTAGAGGTAAACTCTGTCTCTGCAGGGGAACCTAGGGTTGCTCTACAGACAGCTTTCTCCTCAGGGCAGAAGGTGAGGAGGCTGGAGTCACAGTGGTAGGGCTGACAAAGCCATAGTAGGAACAGCAGTCCTCCATACCCCCTGCCCCAGATGGCATGGCAGACTGCAAGCCCTGCTCCAACCTTGCCAGATAGACTGTCAGGTTCCTGCCCACAGCCCATAGGGACTGACAACCCCTCCTGAGCCACCCCACACCTGGCTCCAGAACATTTAGCCTAGATCAAGGTATAGGTGAGATGAGTCTTTTTCTTTCAGTTTAACCAAACAAGGAGGTAGCTTTCAAAAAACTTTTTTCTGGGAAACTAAAGAAAAACAAACAGTATAAGCACACAGAAACAAGCAGATTCCTCAGCAGGGCCGATTTTAACTGCACCTAACCAGAGCCACAGAGACATGCTATCTTCTCTCAGCTCTGTGGTGAACAGCTTGTGGAACCTGAAGCAAGTCAACAACCTGTAGCTCCTCTAATCTAAAGCCTCTGCCTATGTATTCTCACCCTCCATCTTCCTGGCTATGAGATGACCAAGAGGACTCCTAGGGACACGCTTTATGGACTGGGAAGGGCCACAGGGATGCAGATGATAGTCATCAGCCACTATCCTGGTTCTTAAAAGTCAGGAAGTGTGGAGTGGCACTGTAGGCTCCTGACTACACAAGTTCGGCAGGCACTACGATCTGCTGGGTCTTCCTGCTCCCCTCATCTTCTCATCCCTCCTCCTATTTCTCCCAACACCTCCTGCAGAGTGGAGTTCTTCCTCTCATCCCCTTCTTAGACAGCATCTGGAGCCACCTGGGAGCTTCAGGGATGGCTGATGGTTACCACAGCCAGGACAGGGCGAGTAGCTGCCCTTCTGATTCATCTTGAAGTGACTGAAAGGATGTGAAGCTGCTATGAAGTCAGGCTGATCCAGAAAAGGCTGAGAGCAGGTGTAGATCCAGTCACTCAAGTCAGAAGGGGATAGGAAGAGGGAACCTCAGACACCCTCTTCAAAATAGGCATGGGAGTCTGAGAGCTGAGAGCTCAAAGTGCACAGATCTGGGTGTGCACTTTGAGCTCCACCCTGGCCAGGTGACCTGACACAGGTTAACTCCTGTAAGTCTCAGCCTTCCATCTGGACTATTTCAGAGAGTTTTAATGAGAACTGAACCATAATGTAGGTAGGTGTCCAATAAACAGTTCTCTTTCCTGTTGCCATTTGCCCTGGGTCATGCACTCTCCCCTCCCACTCAGGCCAACGACTGTAGTCAAGACATTTGCTGATGCACTCCACACATGTATCCTGATCTCCTCTTGACTGCAAGACATACTCAACATAGCATGTGACTGCTGGTCCTCAAGTTGCTCAGATGTTCATTTTTAGCCACAGTAGGTCTCAGTCTAGAAAAGGGATTCCACCATGGCGAGGGGAATGGAACCCCATCCAGCATGCCCTCAAAAGTCATACAGCTTACCCAGCAGAGGCACAACTTTATAAGCAAGGGGTCCTCAACCTCCTGGAACCCATAGCTCCTGATCAAGACAGAAAACCTCAGTCCTGCACATTCTAACATTTCAAAATATATGTGACTAGAAACAACAGTGACTTTTAAATGGATGTTTTGCACTAAGCACCCTTTCTGTCCATCAGCCACTCTATTGTACGCCACCCTCACCCCTCACCGAGGTGTCTTCTGGGAAAGAGCTCTGGAGTCAAATAACCCCAATTCCAGTATTTCCTAGCTGCATACATTGGTAAGTTATCTATCTACCTGCATCCTCAGAGATAAGCTGGAGAAAAGAGTACCCACGTGAAGCTAAAGCACGCAAAGCACCAGCACATTGCCTGGCCCACGGGAGAGCATAGCTATGAGCTATGAACATGGCTGTGAGCATAAAAGATTGTTCTGAAACCCTTATACCCCAGATGTCTTGGGTGCTTCTTGAGATACATGGCAGGTGTCACACACACTACTGCTCATGTGTTCATATCCCCCCCACCCTCAAAACTGTATACACCTTCAGAGTGAGATATGGAGCTTCAATTTCATGGGGGGAGCACTGAATAAAGGTCAAATGAACTGAGGTGTGAAGCTGTGGGAAAAATAGCCCAATCATGTGAAGCAGGAGACAAGCGCAAGACAGAACAAGCCAACAGTAGGAAAATGGGTCCATTACAGCACTACAATGCAACAGCTAGATGCTGTTAGTCTGGATCCTACTTCCCTAGAACAAAAGAATCTACTCATTGCTCTCCCTAAAACCCAAGATACCCTAATTCCTCTCCAAGGCCTCAGAGAAGAACCTTGGTCTTGGCCTGGTCTGTGACCACTGGTCCCTGCATAAGGCCTCCCTGGAGAGCCAGCCCACATTGCTTTGTTATAAATGACACCCTGGACAGCTCTCTGACCTACACTGTCTCCTGGCCTCTTCATCTCTAAGTTCCTGAAGCCCCAGCCAAAGACAACAGTGTGGGCTTGTTTCTTTGGGGCCCAGAATGGAAGACTCCCCAGCACCTGGGAGCAGCTGGACACGGAAACTCACTCAAGGACTCATCGTGGCTGGTCTCCTCATCCTGTGCCAAGTGCATCTATAAACAAGCCTTCTCAGTGGCTCCCTGCAGCTGCTTCCCAAGGGGTCAAAAGGGAGCAAAACGGGCTAGAATCAAGGCAGCCTATAGCTTACAAGTGAGAACTGGGCTGGCAGGGGCTGCCTGGCCTTAAAGGTGGTCCCTGTGTACAGCCAAGTGTTGCACTGCTGGCCTTGTGCCTACAGCCTCAGATGGGTTCACCAGTGCCCAAGACTGCTGTCTTGTGCCAAGCTGCTGGGACCCCATGAGCCATGGGGCCTGTGTCACTGCTGTAGGTCCCACTGTTTTACAAGCTGGCAGGGAGAATGAGCTCGCTGGGGTGGAGATGCCTGGATGCTAGGCTGTTGTGCGTGATCCTGTTTGCTATAAAACAGCCAGACATTCCTAGGACCTGGAATCACGCCGAGGCCATGGAGCTAGCCTTCCCTGCCATATATCTCCATGCGGGGGACAGGCTGAGACATCTGAGATAATAAAGACATGACTGTCTCGGCCCTGGGGCTCGTCTCCCCTTTGTCCCAGGGCTCAGCAGTCAGCAAGTTTAGAGACACCCTCCCCCTTCTCCTGGGAAAGTACAGTTTCATCAGATCCTATAGCCCCTGGGGTGAGCTTCCCAAGAGCCAGGCCTCGGCTGGACTCCTGCTCCCAGCTCAGAACAGCAGGGGTGATCAAGGGCCCAGCCTTTAGCAGCACACAGGAAAGAAGATGGAGAGCTAGGTGCTGAACCCTCAAGTCACACCAGAGCATACCTGGCTATTCTCTGTATATATCTCTAGCTCTCACCTGCCCTATGATACAGGAACTAACTTTCAGAGAAGAAGCAGCAATGGTTTCAAGGTGAACAGGCTTTTCAAAAGCCACAAACCTGCCAGGTGAAACAGAGAAACCTTGATCAGTTTTGCTCTTGAGCCATGAATCCTAGAGTAACTTCAAACTGCTTTTTTTTCTTTTCAGCACTCCTTCCCTAGCTTCCCATTTCTCAACCCTAAAGGGAGAGGGGAGGTTTCCTTTAATACCTGAAGGGGAAAATTCATATAAAGGAGGCAAATAGAAACTCGCAAATCCGGAGGCCAAAGCCACAGCTGCCAGCCTGGGAGCCCATGTACTTCCACTTCAATCGGACCAAGTGATGACATCATGTCACCAGAGCAAGTGGCTTCACGAAGGGAACACAGGTTCGTGAAAGGGGCTAAAGATGAAGCTGGCCCACTTTGTGACCTGGAAGGCTGGACCTAACCTTCTTAACCTCAGAAGCCAGTGGCTAGAAAGGGGCAACACCCATTCAAAAGTAAGAGAATTGGGTGCAAAACCTAATGACACAGGCTCAACCTGAGAAATTTTATAAAGCTCAACACTAAGCCAGTTTTCTCATTTGAAAAATAAACACCTGTTCTACTGGCTTCATGGGCCTTTACAAAGATGAACAATGAAAACACAACAGCTTTATAAACAGATGACGTTACAACCCGAGTGTTTTTTCCCTATTTTCTTTTGCATTCCTGATGTCCCCTTCTCCCTGTTTTTCTTCTCATCAAACATCTGAACTCACGAGGTTCAACATCATGCTGGCTCAACATGCATTAAACTGGTACAATCCCTAGCACAGCCAAAAAGAAAGTGCCAAGGAGAGGCTCAAACACCTGCTAAGAATACAGCAGACATAATAACATCAAACAGTACAAGCCCAGAGCCAGCTAGTTCCTGGAGCATTGCAGGGCCAGAGCTGGTGCAGTCTATCAATCTAAGCTTCAGGCTTGCCTGAGACCCTCTCACTTGACAGGACAGCCTCAGGGCTAGAGGTTTAGCATCCCCTAATTCAGCCATTATTTACAGGACCACCATCTCTCAAGGCTAATCACAGCTGCAGATCCTACAAATTCCCTCCCCCCCTTTCTTTCTACCCTCTACCTACAGGCCTTTGCAAACTAGGGAGCCTCAACTCTATTAGGTATGCAACTGCCCTTCTTGGAAGCAAAAGTTTGCTAAGATAAACCAAACCCGAGTGGCCCAAGAAAACACTAAGTAAGCCTCTTACTTCCCCACTCTGGCCATCCTGGCTCTGAACCACAAAAGAACTTGGAGGCCATGTCATCTACAGGTCTGAATGCATGTTCCCAATGGTTAAGAGCACTGACTGCTCTTGCGGAGGACCCGGGTTCAATTCCCAGCACCCACGTGGCAGCTAACAACCATCCTTAACTCCAGTTCCAGGGGATTCGACACCCTCTCCTAACCTCCACAGGCACTGCATAACACAGGTGTACTTACACACATGCAGGCAATACACTCATACACATAAGTAAAAATTAAAAAAAAAAAATTTTTAATCCTGGCTTGGGGTTACCTGAAAGGCAATTTCATGAGAATCAAGCAGACTGGGGTCCAGGGAACTGGCAGCAATCACTTAAGAACAAGAAACAAGATCCTTGGTTTTAAGGATAGTTGGGCTTCTCAGGAGTCAAAGTGAGGCTGCAGGTTTAAGGTGACAAGACTGGGCACAGGGCTCTTTCAACAGCAATTCTGGAGTCTGTACTCTCCTCTGGGGGTGGGGGTCAATGAGAAAACAAACTCAAAACTTTTAAGTCCTGGGGCAACAATGCGCCACACTTTTCCTGCTGCTTCTCTGCCACCTAGTGGCTTCTCTGGATCATTACAGGTCTACTTCAAGGTCATTTTCTTTGGTCCAGGGTGCCAGAGACCGGGTACTGCAGGACAGCTGACCTTCATTACTATACATCTTTACAACACTGCCAGGTAGGCAGATACCCTTTTTCAATTGGGAAAACTAAGGATTAGAGAAGCCACCCCAAGCTGCTACAGGTCAGCAGAAACACATCAAAGACTCTCTCCTGCAGTTGTGCTGAAGAAACAGAAGGTAGCCTCCAAACAAGCAATTTCAACTCCCCCAAGTTCTTAACAAGCAATTTCAATTCTTCCAAGTTCCTAGATGTTGCAAGCTCCCTCTGGACAGTTATCAACCAGGTATAGCAGGTGGCACCAGCCTCCTCCAGCCCAATACACATCACTTGACTCAATTTCCCCATTTGAAATTGAAAAGCCACTCAAAAATGTGTCTGGATTCACTACAGCATTATTTATAGTAGCCAAAAAGTGGAAAAGGATCAACCAACTGATGGATCAGAATATAACCCATCATATTCTGTCATACGATAGTCATAAAAAAAGAATACGGGGGTGGGGGAGCTGTGGCTCAGTGGTAGAGAGCTGAGATTGCCTAGCATTCAGGGGAGGGGGCAAGGAATGAAGCAAAATCCACAATATGGGTGGCTCTTGAAAACATGCTAAGTGGAAGCAGCCCAGCACAAAGACTACATAGTATACATTTATACTAGATCCCATTCATATAAAATGTTCAGAATGGGAAAATATAGAGACAGACCAGTGGGGAAGGTGCTTCCAGAGGAATAGCTCTAGGGTTCCGGGCTTTATTTTGAGGTAAAGGGAATATTCTAAAAATGATCAGTGGTAAGTTTTAGAACTCTGTGAATAAACAGAGAACCACTGCCTCATATGCTTCCAAGAAACCAACAGTATGGTGCCTGAATCACACCTCAATACACTTGTTATACCCTCCACACCCAAAAGGGTTAGAAATCCCAGTTGTCTTGTTAGCTGAGAACCACCTAGCCTTGTCAATCCCAGCACTGATCACTTGGCCTCAATGGACTAACTGTTGCTAAAACCAGTCCCATTAAGACAACCTGAATATTGCTTTATGGCCTTCCTCCAAGCCCTGCATACCCATCTACCTGCAGGAGGACCCTAGACATCGCATACCTATGGGCTCCAGAAGAAAAACCAGGGCAGAAGTAAGGGCCACCACTCTCTCACCAGCTGATTGCTTAGACTTGGAATTTTAGCAGAACGTCCTTTTAAGTCTCCATAGGCCACTGGGGGTAGGGTAATGCTTCTTGTGATCTAAGTTTTGTATGTAATTTAGAACTGTATGTTCTAAAGAGTCAAAACACTATCAGATTACTGTTTGCTTCCCCTGTGATCTCTAGCTTTCCTGAAGAAGTTTCCTGTAAAATGGTTATGAACAAGCTCCTGCCACTGTTGCAGAAGCACCATGTATCAGTGAGGATATGTGTGGGTCTAAGCCAGACCCACAGTAAGACATTAGGAACATGGCCTCTCCTCCAAGCCCAGTTCAAGACCTCTGCTGTAGGAAGTCATACCTAACAGCCCTAACTTGTGAATTTTCCCCATTTTCAGTTTTTCAAGGACCTGAGTAGAATCTAACTGGCCCACAGCACTCCTGTGCCTGCAGAGTTCTTAATTTCCTGCCAAGTATGAAAGCCTAAATTGTACTGTCCTTCACTAGAAAAGACCTCCTACATGAGAACCTCCTGTCATATAACCAGTCCAGGAGTGTATGATCCAGGTTGGTCCTACCACTAAATGAGTGTTACTTGACTTCAAGCAAGCGTCTTCCCTTCTCTCACAAACTGAAAAACTGAAGAAAAGCTTAGGCCTCTTCCCAAAAAACTGTGGTTGTAAATAGTAGTTTAAAGGCAACAGGGGCTGGGCATGGTGGCACATATCTTTAATGCCAGCAGTGAGGAGGAGGCAGATGGGTCTCTGTGAGTTCCAGGCCAGCCAGTGTTACATAGTGAGACCTTGTCTCAAAAAACAGTAAAAAACAACAGAGGCTAGGGATATAGCTCGACTTAGGTGGAGAGCTTGCCTAGCATGCAATGCACTAGGCCTTGGGTTTGATTCCCAGCACAACATAAACCAAGCATGCCAGCACATGCCTGCTTGGGAGAAGAAACAGGAGCATCAGAAGTTCAAGGTTATTCTCAGACACTGTATCTGTCCATAGCTAACAAAATATTCTTTAAGAGTCTAGAGAGCTGATCCTGTGCCAATGGTAATCAAATCTCTCAGCAGCACCCTCCTGACACCTCACAGGGGCCCATAGTCCCTATCTGCTTGGGGCAAGTAGGCAACACTGGGGAGCAAAACTGGTGAGCCTACATGAACCACTGCAGCTGTCTCATACCTTTTGTCTCTATAATGGTGTTCCATGTAAGATTTGGTTTTTTTTTTTTAATTACATGGTACTGGAGAGATAGTTCAGCAGTTAAGAGCACTGGCTGCTCTTGCAAAGAACCCAGGCTTGGTTCTCAGCACCACATGGCGACTAACAACTATCCAAAACTCCAGTTCCAGGGGAATCCAACCCCCTCTTCTGACCTCCGCAGGCACTGCACTGCACAACATGGGTGTACTTACACACATGCAGGCAATACACTCAGACACATGTTTTTTTTTAAATGACACAAATCAGTCACCCCCAACAGCCTGGGTCTCCAACTCCCAGAGTTTTTCCAAGTAGTGTTATTACTACCCTGGGAGAAATGAAGACAACACCAAACACTGTGCTGCAAATGAAAATCAAAACCAAGACTCTCAGTCACACTATATTTACCAGGGCTCAAGGCCCCTGGGGGACTAAGGAAAAAGTGGTCATAGAATAATAAGCTAGCATCCGTGACAAAGTTTTTTACAACAACAGTGCAAACTCAGCTTCTAGCAGTGAAGTCCTTCTGGCGAGACCAGGGAGGAATCTGCAGGTACTGCCCACTCTTCAGAGGTGCCAAGGGATGGATCTAACCCCCCAACACCTATAGCAACATCCTCAAGTAACAAATAAGAAAGGGCTTTCTTTCAGGAGTAAGTGCTTCAGAATCAAGTCCCAAATCCCTTTCCTTCAACCAGAGCAGTCCTCTGGAGCTTCACAAAGGGCCAAGACTGGCATCAGAGCTGTAGGGGAGTCTAAAGCTCTAGATACATTACCTGCACCATTTGAACTGTTTAGAAATGAGATGTAAAGAGGCCTGACTCCACTCATGGAAGTGGACTAAGGGTCTCTCACTCATCCAGCAGCCATAAAGACCAAGAGTCAATAGGCTTCCCTAGGTCTGGTTTGACAATGACAATGGACCATTAACTATTAATGGTCCTCCTTTTACAGCTGGTACCAACAACTGTGTTAAGTGCCTTTCATATAATAATTCTCCACTCTCAGGCAAAGCACAAGAAAATGTTTAAAGTACTTGCCTAACAGAGATCAACTTGGTGGCAGAGCCAAACTCTAAGCCTAAGTTGTATGCATAGCACCACAATGCAACATAGTTTGGCTTCAGTCTTAGCACCTGACCCACGACACCTGCCATCCCTGCCCCCCCTCAGGGCTGCTACAGCCAGGTAAATTCACATCAGTGAGTTTGCTATCAAAACTCAAAGGTGCCTCAGGCCCCCTGACTGTGCAGAAAGATGCAGCTAGTGGCAGATTGTCACCCTAAATTTAGGACAAGGTGCCGAGCGTGGTGGCGCTTGCCTGTAGTCCCAGCACTCAGGAGGCAGAGGCAGGAGGATCTCTGTGAGTTCAAGGCCAGCCTGGTCTACATAGTGAGTTCCAGGCCATCTGGGGCTTCAGGGAGACCCTGTCTCAAAAAGACCTAAAAAATAAAAAAAATTAGGAGAAGCCAACAAAAGAGAGCCAGGTTTTAGGGCTGGCTTCTCATCCCCCAACCCTGGGTATTCATCCAGGCTCAGCCTGCTCACCAAGCAAACCCCACTCTGCAAATTCCCAAGGCTACCATAATGCAAACAAGAGCAGCAGACTTCCCAGACTCAAATCTGTTCTTTCAGTCAGCTCCGAAGTCTAACCGTAACCCACGCACGCATGCACGCACGCACGGTTTCCACATCTGAAAACAGTTCTGAGGTCTGAGTTGATTCACAAAAGTACTTAAGAATACTCAGCCGGGTGTGGTGGCACACACCTTTAATCCCAGCACTCGGGAGGCAGAGGCAGGCAGATCTCTGTGAGTTCAAGGCCAGCCTGGTCTACACAGTGAGTTCCAGGACAGCTAGGGCTACAGGGAGACCCTGTCTCAAAAAGACAAAAAAAAGAGTAAATACTCAAGAAAAAAATGGGGGGTGGGAGCTAAAGACAGGGTCACCTGTAGCCAAGGCTGGCATTCAACTCTAGGGATTACAAGTGTGTACCACCATATCCAAAAGCTCCTCAAGATACTCTAAAATTGGAAACTTTTCCCCCAGTGTTGAGAATCAAACCCAGAGCCCTGGGCAAGCTAGGCAAGTGCCCTCCATTGAGCCACATCCTCAGTCCCTTGAGGATACACTAAGCTATGCAAGGGAAAAGGGCACTTTTCTCTAGTGCTGATCCTAAAGCCCTTTCTCCAAAATGCTGCTCCCCAATTTACCTGCCAGTACCTGAAGCTTTTTCCAGTGCTCACTGGCCCTGGCCACCATGAGATGCTAGAGCTAGAACTTCCGGTTTTGTAACTGGTCACATGCATCTTACTTCCACACAGTACTAGTCAAACCCACAGGTCCCAAAATCAGAAAGTTGACTCTGGCTGGAGACATTCAGCAATTCTGAAGCAGAGTCCCTCTCTCCACACAATGATTTTCACAGTGTCAGCTTCACAGGGCTGTTGTAAACTTCAGGGTGATACATACTTAGTTCTCAATCAATAGAGCTATTATTCACCAGAAAACATGCTCCATTTTTGTGATCCTCAGAAGTGAGGGTAGAGCCCTCTCAGAGTTTAAATGCTGCCCTCCTTTTGATGCGCTCATTTGTTCAGAGCCTTGAGAGCTAGCTCTTCCCACTATAGCTGTCCTGTTGTGAAGAAGCAGAGAGAGCTCTTTGCTACTCCTCAACAAGCCCCGGCTATTCTATATTCATATTCTCAACCAGAAACCTTTAGCGATGCAAAACACACGCATGCGCACAGAGTGCACACACCTCATCATCACATTTCTGCATATCAAATTAAACCCATCTTTGAAAGTAAAATGAAAACATCAGTGCTGAGGGCAGCTAGGCAAGCAAAGCACTCTACTACTGAGATACATTTCCAGCCCTTAAAATGTCACTTTTTTCAAGAAGGTTCTCCTGATTCCATCTTCCCACTATGAGTGAATACATACACATAGCTAAATAGGATCTGAGTATTCAGTAACACCTGCCCTCCACCAAGTTCACTCTATAACAGTTCTCATTCAGGGTACTGAGAGGTCTCTCCGTAAGTTTTTAAAAGATATCTTCCAGCCAGGTGTGGTAGAGCACACCTTTAATCCCAGCACTCAGGAGGCAGAGGCAGGTGGATCTCTGTGAGTTCGAGGCCAGCCTGGTCTACATAGTGAGTTCCAGGACAGCTGGGGCTACATGGAGACCTTGTCTCAAAATGACCAAAAAAGATTACCTTCCAAGAATTTCTTACTCCTTCCAGCAGGAGCCTCATATTATCATCAGAGGCTTAGCCAGTTTGAGAAGGCCAGTCCTAACTCTGGGACACCTGGAAAGCACACAGCTCATCTTATCTTCAGCTGTTTCTTATTCCCAGGGGCTCCAGAGACAGAAGCAATTTCAGAGAGGAAGCATCTCTGGAGCTCCTTAGGAACAATATACTGTATACAGAAAATACTTCTATGAAATTTAAAACCCTGGGAGAAATACCACTGCATTTCAGGTTCTAGTTAAAGGAAATGAAACTCTCTTGGGCTGTTCTCAATAAAATATTGAATTTGGGGCTGGAGATGTAGCTCGGTCACTAGAGTGCTTGCCTAGCATGCACAAAACCTCTATGTTCGATCCCCAGCACTGCATAAACCCTGTGGTGGTGCAAACATGCAGGGGATGGACATGGTCATCTTCAGCTGTATAGTAAGTCCAAGATAAATATGAGATACAAGAGACCTGCCTGAAATTCATGAGCCTGTCTCAAGATAGAAAGAAAAAATTGAAGCTCTCTAACAGATTAAACATAAGGCCTCTTTACATACACCTATCAGCACATTCACTGTGATGTAAGAACTTCATATGTAACTAACTTTTTCCCTTGCAATGCAAATCTGGAAAACTGCTAATACTGCTTTAGCACTTTGATTTTTAACCCCCCAAAAGAAACTTCCACATGAGCTCATTTATTCCCCACACTCAAGATGCAGATTTTAACCATTATTCCTAATTTACTGGTGTAGCTCAGGGACATGCAAACTGTTCCGAGACCACACAGCTAGTGAAGGCAGAGTCAAAGTTGTGAGCCAATTATTTCCCTAGGTTAGACACTATATGGGATCTTACTTTTTTTTTTCTTTAGTATGTATGAGTAAATTGCATGCATGTGTGCAAATGCACCCATGTCTCACAAAGCCCACAGGCCAGAAGTTGGCATTGGATTCACTGAAATTGGAGTTACAGACGGCTGTTAGCCACCATATGGGTACTGGGAATCGAACCCAGGCCCTCTGCAAGAGCAACAAGTGCTCTTTAATAACTGCGCCATCTTTCCAGCCCCTAATTCTTAATTTATTGAACAATCCAACAAAGTACTAACTTGGCCTCTATTACTTTCTGCTATTGGTAAAGACCAAGTAAGGAAGAACTGGTGTCCAGAGTGCAACAGGGTCTATAGCCCAAGTTTTAACTCAAATCTACCACTAGGTGGAGCTAATCTCAACCATCTAAGAAGCTCATAAGCTAGACTGCTGGTAAAAACAGCAAAAAGGGGCCAGCACTAAAATTATTTTAAAGAAATAGACAGCATGGGACTAGTATAAGTTTTCCACCTTCATAAAACTGCTTCAGAGTTCATGATCAGAAAGTTAAGAGATTTTTCCATTTCAGTTCACAGTTCAGTAACACTGACTACCTGCATCACCCTCCATTTCCTGCCTCTGAAAATGGCCATATAACTCATTTATAGTCAACCACCAATCATGACACAGAAACTAAGTAAGATCCTATCCAATCAAGTATTAATTCGTCACTGCCAAGCTAATACACAAAAACAGGATCTGTTTAATCATTCACACATAAAAATCAATTCTAAATAAACAATCAGAAAAAAAAGTCCAAACCACCTACAATTCCATCTTCACTAAGAGAATAATAGGGAACCATATTAACACTACCCTAACACTGCCCTAAGGTATGACAAATAACAGGAGACAAGACAATCTTCAGCAAAGGAATGCAGTAACCCTGGCTTTAAGTTGCAAGAGACTTCCTTTCCCTAAGTCCAACTTAGGCTATGGAGCAGCTCTATTCACTCTCAATTCTAGCACTAGTTTATACAATTTGGAGTGTGATGTTGCACACCAATACCCTCAGTGGATGCATTAAAATATCCCTGAGGAGAAAAGGCATCCATTTCCAATGAAACTTTTTTCTAAACTGTCACTGCTAAAAAGCACTTATTCCACTTGGGCCCCCAAGGTCACTAAACAAGACAGAAACCTGGTTTGCCTTTTGGACATTTCTCTTTTACATTGGGCCAGAACAGTGCTTAACTCTGCACGTAGGCTTGTTAATCACTCAAGGAGTGTCTAAAATCCAGCGATACCTATCTTATCCTCCCCTGAGGGTAACAAGAGTGACTGAGGCGCCTTACTGTCAGCTTTTACAATGTCCTGCTCCAGACCCCCATAAGGCACCTGAAAATCTCCAGTCATTATCCTAAACCTGCAGTTACCTTGAATTCCAAGAACAGCGGAGCTTCCCAAACAGATTGTCCCTGGGCAGGAACCAGATGAGCCCCTCAAGCAATAACCACCTCTCTGATGCAATAATCAACCAGACCACACTTTAATCAGAGCAGCTTAATTACACAAACCTCTTGCCACCCCTAAGCTTCTCTAAACCTAAAGTTCACGTGGTACTCCCAAAGATGGGCTTGGAGTCACTGCACCACTTTTCAGAGCTTATCAATGTGGTCTTATGGTAGTACCGCTTAAATCTTCTCTGCTTATCAACGCTATTCATCTCTAGTTGGTGTCCTGGGGTTGCATAGCTAAGACTAGCATGGTAGAGTCTGGGTTTTCACTTGAAAACTCCGTAACACTGGCATCCTGGTCTTGAGGTTATTAGCAAAATATATCTGCAGTCTACCTTCTAGCTTTGGCTTGAAAATTTAGCTCATTTTTGTAGTTCACAAACCTGACCTCTCAAATGGCTACATAAATAATTAAGTCTGGTATGGTGGCTCACATCTATAATTCTAGTACTACTGAGGAGGAGGCTCAAGAATCTATATTCCAGGGCCAGCCTCACCTACATAGTGAGACACTCGGGAGGCAGAGGCAGGTAGATCTCTGTGAGTTCAAGGCCAAGCCTAATCTACATAGTGAGTTCCAGGACAGCTGGGGCTACAGAGAGATCCTGTCTCAAAAAGACACACACACACACACACAAAAAAAAAAAAACCTACATACAGATTCAGCATCCCTAACAATAACCAAATACATAGTTATAGACAATACCATCAGAAAAGCAGAGGCTACCTCCAAAGAGTACCTAATTAGGAGCAGCAGCACAACCTTCATCACACTGAAGGGATGTTTGTTGGCCCTGATGGCTCCTGGTCTCTGCCCCCAGAGACTTGAGGTTCAGTGATTCCTATAGAGTCCAGAAATTGTGGTAAGGTGTCCACAGCATAAAGCACAACTCCACAGGATGCCTCAGAGCAGCAGAGCTGCTTCTAACCCTGTACTCTGTATTTTCAGTGGCTAAGACAGTACTATGCTCACCTTTATCTTGAAAATCTGTCCCTTCTACCTCAGAAAAAGAATGCAATGATGAACCAAAGTTCATCTACAACCAAGACAGCACACTTACCTCAGGGTCTCCTTACATCCAGGCCTCATTAATCTTTTTTTAAAGTTTATTTTTATGTGTGTTTTGCCTGCATGTGAAAGTGCACCAATGCATGCAGTGCCCATGGAAGGCAGAAGAGGACATTGGATCCCCTGGAATTTGTGTTTCAGACAGCTGTTAGCCTCCATGTGGGTGTGGGACCCAAACCCAGGTCCTCTGCAAAAGGAGTCAGTACTCTTAACCTTGAGTCATCTCTCCAGCACCCCAATCTGCAAAGTTATTTTAAATACCTCACTACACTCCTTTATTAGATATTATTTCATTTTTCTACATTAGGACTCTAATGGGTCACTGCATATACCTTTACCAGGCATGCACAGAAGCTTAACAATTCCATCAATAGCTAGCTCTAACGTCCAAACCACCTGAGGGCAGCATGACAGTATGGAAAGATTCTAGGAAAAGAAAGCAGAGCTGGAAGACAGTGCTCAGCACTGAAGAGACAAGGAGAGGCCTGTGAAGCAAACTCCTGGCTAGTAAGGCAGTAGGGAAGCACCGTGAAGTCAGAAGCGTGAGCCCAGTTTTACCACCACACAGCCATGCAGTCAAAATCATCTAAATGTCTTCACTTTCCTCAGCACACACAAAATGAAGGGATCACCTGAACCAGCCTTAATTCTGTGATTAAAAAATACAGAGACTACAGAATTGTTCCCCCACTCAGTTGTCCTTCTTAGCCTGTTTTGAACTCCACACCTAAGTGGACAAGGAAGGGTAACAACCACCCAGACACAACAGTGAATATAAATTGCAAGTTAAACATCACATTAAAAGTAGTATTAGCACTGCATAATAGATCTGTGTATTTTTGTGACAAATCTAACAAATAGCAGCCAAATACTTTGTGCTTTACAAAGAAAATCAGATTACTAGTATACTGTCATACATTAAATGTCATTCAGTATTTTTCTAATTTTCACAAAGTCCAGTGAGGGCTGACAGTGGCTGGCCCACCTTACAATCGGGAGGTCCAGCTGATTATGGGCACAGCAGCAATGCACAGGGAACACAGTGGATAAAGCATCCTATGGGATATTTAGGTGGAACTCCTTACTCTCTCTGCCTGCTGACACATGCACTGCTTGAAACCACCATTCTCCAATGTCTCCAGTACCTGACATGGAGCATAATAAATAATGGGAAATGAATGTGTTATAATATTCACACACACAGGCAACCCTTCAACTCAGGAGCAGATCAGAGCAGGATGAGAGCACATGGTTATTCAGGAAAAGATTCCAACTAGAAAGGAGGAGTCAGCTACTTGATTCTCTGCATTATTTAATGAACTGTTTTAAAACTATCATTTATTAAACTCGTCACATGACTGTTAAGAGTGAAGGCACTTTCAGCTACCTTTGCTTTTTGGCATCCTCCAAGCAACACAACGAGAAAATTTCAATATATCTTACCTTGTCTCCCACACCCTCAACCCAGTGGCCTACACTTGACAAGTCCACTCTTGAGTAATCACTGCTCTCTAGAGCTAGGCTCTAGAATGAGAAATAAGGAGACAAGCTGAGCAGTCTAAAGCAGAAGGCATTTGGAATGACCCAGCAGTGAGGAAATAAACACCATAGTCATCTATCATCCTCATGGTATTTATAGCACAGCAATACTGTGGCCATGGCTACTAAAATGAAGCTTTAAAGAAAAATAAAAGTGAGAGAACTCTGCAAAAACTCAAACATTTAAGTTTTTAAACAGCCATGGAAAAAAAGAACCTGTTTAGTGACACCTCCAATTTTTCTATGTAATTAAGTCACTAGGCTCTGAAGTTGGGTGAGCACTGGGTAAAACAGAGAAAGCAAGTGTGTGACTGAGTCTTTTCCTCGTGTCATCTATCTCAGTCTAATCAGTCATATCTGAGAGTTAGCAGAATTGCTATTTCCAAGTGAGATGCTACCCTTTCCAGTTACGTTAACAGACTTCCAACAAATATGGAAAAGCTATAGCCAAGAAGGAACAAAGTTTCAATCTTTTTATTTTGGGGCGTGCTGGGGGAGGGGGCGGATTGGGAGGAGTGAGGCAAAGTCTCATGTAGTTCAGGCTGGCCTCAAACTTGCTATGTAGCCAGAGATGATCCTGAACTTCTGATCTTCCTGCCTCTACCTCCCAAGTGGTGGGATGACGGGCACAGACCACCATTCTTGGTTCTCAATCCTTCTTGAGTAGGGCTACTGTATACTGAGTTTTGTTTTTGTTTTGAGACAGCATCTCATGTAACCAGGCTAGCCTAGAACTCACTATGCAAGTGAAGATGACTTTGACTATCTCATCCTCTTACCTCCACCTCTGGTGCTGAGGATGGAAAACAGGACTTAATGCATGTTGAGTTGAACAAGCACTCTATTAACTGAGCTTCATCTCCAGTCCCAGTAAAACATGTTTTAGAACACCAATGCTGTATTAATGCTGTATCAGACTAAATATAGTAAATTCTGCTACAAACTAAGTGTGGTATTATGTATCCTGGGATAGCTATGAATCCAACTCAACACATTTGTAGATGATGAAGTCATACTGCAATGTCAAAAGGCTGAACACCCCATGAATCTAAGCCATTTACACTCATTGAGCATATCATTCACCTACCAAGCCAAGACTATAAACAAGTTCACTGAGTCAAAGAAAACAATGCTTAAATAGAAAGTCATGTTACTTTCATCCATTTGCTACTCATGTTCTTCTAACATTCGGTAGTCCAAGTGAAACATATTCAAACAGAAAAGATTAGTCAATCACCTGTCAGCCTTGTTTTTCTAATGTGTATATAATGTGTTAGCACAATCATATGACTTGCTTTGACTTCCTCATTCTTAAAATCATGTGCCTATCCAATGACTATTTTTAGAGCCAAACCTTGAGCACTGCTCTAAGACAGGGACAGAGCAATAATGTAGGACCCACATACCACTGTGCTAAGATGTTGGGATATATATGTCTCTGTTCCCCAGGATATCATGGCATGACTCAAGTACCTCTCCCTAGAATGGTCAAAAACAAGGTATACTGGGGCCAGTGAGATGGCTCAGTAGGTAAAGACACTTGTCACCAAGCCTGATGACCTGAGTTCCATAGGAGAGAACTGACTCCTATAGGTTGTCTCTGACCTCTACTTGTGTGCTGCAGAATGCTTATATGCAAACACACAAAATAAAAATGAGAAAGAAAAAACAACAAGAACTAGTAGTCAGGCATGCTGCTGTACACCTTTAATTCTAGCACTCAGGAGGCAAAGGCAGTTGGATCTCTGTGAGTTCAAGGCCAGCTGGATCTACATAGTGAGACCTTGTCTTTAAAAACAAAATAACTAGTGAAGCCCCTGTCTCTTTCCAATCCCTTTTCTTCCAGCCCTGCTTAGTTCTAGCATATTATGGAATCATGGCAAACTTGAGTCCCTATAGAATTGAGACTACACTGCATCAGCCTGAACTGGATTAATACGTTAAGCTTCTCATACAAACTGGTATAGTGCCCTTAAGGTGTGTGTAGGTATATAGTGGTGGTATTAGCTACACCTAATATATGTGTGTACCACACCTATATATATAGGTGTGGATACACACACACACACACATTTATACACATATATTATCTACACCTAAAGAAAATGAACCAGGGGATGGAGAGATGGCTCAGCAGTTAAGCGCACTGACTGCTCTTGCAAAGGACCTGGGTTCAATTCCCAGGAACCACAGGGCAACTACAAACTGTCCTTAACTCCAGTTCCAGGGGAATCTGAAGCCCTCTTCTGATTTCCAAGGCATTGCACGACACAGGTGCATTCACATACATGCAGGTAATACACTCATACACATAAAATAAAAATAAATAAAATATATAAAAAAAAAAGCTGGGCATGGTGGCACACACCTTTAATCCCAGCACTCGGGAGGCAGAGGCAGGCGGATCTCTGTGAGGTCAAGGCCAGCTTGGTCTACATAGTGAGGTCCAGGACAGCTGGGGCTACAGGGAGACCCTGTCTCAAAAAGACCAAAAAAAAAAAAAAAAAAAAAAAGAAAAGAAAATGAACCATATGTGTGTGTGTGTGTGTGTATATAAAATCTACACACACACAGAGCTATACCTAAAGAAAATGAACCAGAGTAACAGAACAAAATTTCTAATATGAGAGCTGAAGTTTGGGACAACCACCTAGGATCAATGGTTCTCAAACTTGGCTGCATTTTAGAAACACCTGGAGAACTAACTTAACTAATTTTAAATTCCATTGCTCCAGCTGCACTCTTGTACGTTATCAGATTTGAGAACCACCAATGCTGGCAGGTTGGGAGACCCTGTCCGCTTTCCAACTATCTACAGAAGTATGCTAACATTTCCTCCCAACATCCTGAGATGACATCTTCACAAACTTTTCTACACTAAGAACTATTCTCACCTACTCAGTAAACAAGGGAAGAGTTTCTGAGCTACTGGAAATCTTAGGAGAACAGGGACAAACCTGAACATACAGAAACACCTCAAGCTAGAAAACAAATAAAAAGAATAAAGTTTTAAAATCTAATGCCAAAATTTTGTTAGCAGTTGATGTTATATAAGAGTCACGTTCCCAATTCTAAATACCCAAAAAGTAAGAGGCGGAGGGAAAATAACAACCTTCAGGCTGGCTTGTGAAGGGTTTTGTTTGTTTAATACATCTGAAAAGAATGCATATACAAAGAACTGAGACATGAGAAAGCATTGGGTCGACACTAATGAATCTACAAGAATTAGGACTTGGAGAAGGTGGAGATTACCCAAACATTTTTAAAAACTGGAACCCACAAACAAAGAATCTGGTAAAATCCCTAGTAACACTTATAAAGAGTCTAAGATTCTTGACATGATTTTTATTAAACAAGAGCTTCAGCCAGGTGCTCAAGGGATACATGGCAGGAAAAGGGGGCTAGCCCTGCCTGCTGCCCATGTGGTATTCCCCACCTTCACAAGCCTCTAGCTTCTTAACGAAGCAGGCCTGTAACCTCGTCACCAAAAGAGCATGGCAATCCAAAGGAGTCTGTCTTCTAGTACCACCCTCAAAGGAACCTATGTGCCAGGTCTTCTGCTGGGCTCTAGAAACACCACACAGTGTACTGCAAATCTATCCTAAGCATATAAGAAAATGACTGACAGGGGCAAAATAAAACTTTTTTAAATTAGGAACACAATCCATTTGGTGTATTTTTTTAAAAGGTGCAATACTTTTTTTTTTATCAGTAAAAGTTGTTAGAAATTATACCCTCCCTCCAAAAAAAACCAAACCAAAAAAAAAAAAAAAAAATCAACAAATGGCAAACAAATATCCTTGAAAGTCACAGTCACATACAGAGTGCATCCTAGAAAGAGGAGGGGGACAGCTTCCACCCACCTTCATGGGTTTCATCAAAGACTGGATCCACTCAAGGTGGAGAGAAAAGGCAACTTTCAAAAAGGAGTATGTTATTAAATGAGGCATGTCTATACTCCTTCCTAAGAGCACCAGGTGGGGAACATTTTCTAAACTAGACCTAGGAAGTGGAATGTGGAAATAATCTGTCCTCTTCCCCTAAGAGCTGTCCACTGGTTAATGAATTTAAAAAACAAGACTAAAATACAACCCCCACACACACACACTTCTCTCTCACAAAAAAAGGAGAGAAGGGGGGGGACCACTAGGATGTCCCAGATACTCTCTAAAATGGAACCAGGGAGCAGCTTTAACAACTGGAATTAGTCTGTTACAGAGTCGTCACAAGCATGCCTTGCTTTTAAACGAAACAAAACAAAAACATTTTTTTTTCTTTTTTTTTTTGGAAACAAAACAAAAACTAGTACTCATCACTTTTCAGACAATACACAATTATTCAAAAGTAACTAGTACTGGGAGGGCAGGGCCCGTACCAACAGGCCTTGTCTCACACGAGAGCATGTGGGTAGGTGCAGGGCGTTTGTCATTATTGCAGAAACAAATTTTAATTTTTAATCTTAGTTTGATTTAAACATTGCTTTTAGCATGATGACAACACCAGCTTGCAGAGAAGGCTCTGGAGGGCGCTCATAGCAGCACACACCTGCGGCTCTTCTTCGGTTCCGGAGGCTCCAGGGCAGCCAATATTGCTTCATCAAACACATTCTTTAGGCCTTTCTGAAAAGGGGTAGAAAGAAGAAATGGGCAATCTGATTTTTCAATATAACAGAGCTGGAGTTCAAGTTTAAAACAGTCAACCCCAAAAGAGTGGGCAAAGAAGGAAACATTAATAACCCTGAAACTCCACCAAATACTCTTGCTTCACTGAGTTTTGTCTCAACAGGGTACAGGAGAGAGCAGGTATTGATGAGAGAGACAGTGGTTCTTTGAAACAGCCTTTTGCAGACCAATGTATGTCATGAGAAGCAAACACGCACATGTCATTTGGTATGATTTTGTATGTGTTGTTGAAACATTTACATAGAAACAAGGGAAGCAGCTCTGCATTCAAATGGAACTGTGGGATGCAAAACGGGACAGAGGACGGCCCATGGCATCCATGTTACATGGAAGGCACAGGCAAAGAGAGCGCTGGTATGGCAGCTGCAGAAATATTCACTTTGAACTCCCTTTAACCCACTAATAAGACAGTCAAGGGGATTCAAGGAAGCAAGAAAGTGTGTAGCTGATACAAAAGTGAAGTTAAAGCCAGTCAGTGCAGCAGAATAAAGCTTCGTCAGGCATGTGTATAACAACTGTATATTTTTAATTTCAAAATTTTAAGGTAACCACAATTATGTTTCCCTCACAACAATAAAATCAGAAGCAGGAAAATATAAAGGTGGCAGTTTTACATTTCAACATTAGCAAACCTTATGTCAACTCTTAAAATGGATGCTAGTCTTAAGAGATAATGTATAACAAATGAACTTATAATGCAGTAGCAGATACATGAATTATCTTCCCCACCCAAGAATGACCAATACTCCACCTACAGCACAAACAGCCAAAGCAATAGCAACACAAAGTTTCACTGCACAAAGGAAAACCATAAAGGAATCCTCCCTTCCCCATTACACTCTATTAGCAAGTCAACCTGCTTCATAGTTTGTCATGCAATTACAATTAACAATTTGTAGGAGTAAAATGATGTTCAGCAATAACTTTCTCCATCTAGAACTAAGATCTAGAAGGGTTAAGCCCTTATTTTCTCCAAGAGGACATCATTCTTAATGCCAGACCACATTCCCTTTTGCAACAATTCAAACCAAAAAGCTGAGCATCAGGCAACTCAAGCAGCAGAAAGTTAAACAACTCTAACTTGACTACTGATGACAAAAAGTATTCTAAGATGTTGCATTCTTTATCAAAAACAAATACAGAAGTTGCTCTAAGGTGGTGAGTAAAAAGACGCAGAGGCTTTCAAACAGGATGGTTTTATTCCTTTGTTTTTAAATGATCTTTCTACAGTAGTGGGACAGGAAGCAGCAGCAAAGAGGGGAGGAGAAAGTTTAGAATATACAGCACTTCCTTTTGGGCTGAGTTTCCGGAGGCTCGAGGGCAGCTAGGATAGCCTCATCAAACACATTCTTCAGACCTCTCTATAAGACAGAGGGGAGGAGAGAGAATAGCAGCCAGGTTAGAGGATTAGAAAGACCAGCAGACACAATAGCAGTCTGGATTAAAAGAGCTGAATTCACAGAAGCAATGTGTTTAAGAAAAGGAGATAAAAGAATGCTAGTTCTTAAACCTAATATTGGAAGAGTAGATAACTGAACAAAAACTTCCCCTTGAAAGACGTTAACTAGGCAAAAAAAAGAAAAACAGTTGGTATGAAAAAATACAGTATGCCGACTTCTAAAAGTATCACATACTGAAAACTACTATTACATTTTGGTGTAAACAAAGTGAAAAGAGGGGAGGAAAAAAAATCTACATAAACACAAGATAGATGTGTTGGAATAAGTCAGTCTTCTAGAATCCCCCAGTAAGTATTACTATTGATAATAATGACATACATATTTAGGAAATAAATCTGTTAGAATTCCAGACTTTTGTGAATTCAGCCCATGAATAACTGAAGAACACAAACAGGGGACTAATAGGTATGCTTGCATGTTTCTAGGTTCAGTGACATATCTGGACAAGATAAATCAGGATTAAGTAAATCAGTTTTCCAGAATAAAAAGGCTCAGACATTAAGGAGTGTTTCCTATGCAACGGGAGCAGCAATTTTAAGGGGTTAAGAATGGACTCTAGAAACAGCATATACTTCAGTTATTCAGTGATGTTACTGAAACAAGTAACCACCACCCAATTCATAAGAAAACAAAGAATGAAGTTTTAGAATGAGAGTTAGCAAGCAGTCAAATGCTTTCAGATGTCTACATGGGTATCAGAGCATATGGCATGAAATGAAAACAAAGAATATTCTCACATCCACAGGGACTAAGGTGCAGAAATACATTTACACCTGTGCCAGGACACCAAGGATACTGTGACTCAGTAGTAGAGATACTTTGAGCCTTGACAGACTCACCTCTATACCTGAAGCCACCAGTTTACCACCCACAACAGTTTTCACATGTTCAATGGGTCTGTTTGATCTCAAATAAAAATGTCCCACAAGTCCCAGAACATAGTTCCAGTGATGTGTGACACCCCAGACTACCCTAGGCATTCCTTCCTTGTACTCCACCCCACAGGAATGACACACAGTCCATCTGATACAAAATAAATGGGGTAGTAAAGTCAGGAAAACAGATTGAAAGGCTGGCATCTTTTTCCATCATTTTCACTGTAGAAATAGTATACAGAAGTTAAGGTCCTAGCCAGGCATGGTTATTCCCAGCACTCAGGAGGCAGAGTTCAAGGTGAGTTCAAGGCCAGCCTGGTCTACATAGTGAGTTCCAGGCCAGCTGGGGCTACAGGGAGACCCTGTCTCAAAAAGACCAAAAAAGAAAAAGTTAAGGTCCTCTGCATTCCGTCTACACATCTAGGATTAACTCTCAGAGGCAAATATAAAAAGCAAGGGAAATATACTTTATAAGGAAAACTGGAAGAGGACCATTAGAAAATAGGGTACATCCCATGTGAAGACGGAAATCCTAGTCAGGCAAGGTGGCTTAATTCTATAGCATTTACGAAGCAGAGGTAGGAGAAATCTGAGTTTGAGACCAGTCTGGGCTAGAGTGAAACCCTATCTCAAGTTAAAAAAAAAAGGGGGGGGGTCCTTTCTTGTGTATTTATTACAAAGTTCAACAAATAAATGCCTTATGAAATAAAGCTAATCTTGGCTTTACTTATATAGGGTTTACTTTTAGGAGAACCTACAAACAAAATATGACAAGTTTGAGCTCTTATACATAATCATAAACCCAACTTTCTATCTTCTACTTCTCTGACTTCTAACAATCTGGAAATAAAAGTTCCTCCTATAGCCAGATATGGTGGCACACGCCTTTGATCCCAGCACTCAAGAGACAGAGGCAGGCAGATTTCTGTGATTTCAAGGCCAGTCTGGTCTACATAGAAAGTTCCACGCTAGCTGGGGCTACAGTGAGACCGTGTCACAAAAAAGACCCCCCCCCGAAAAGGTTCATCCTATATAATAACAACTTTTACACTTATAATTCTAAGTGGTTTACAGGATAAACCTGTACACACTAAAATTCTAATGAAGCATCCAGCTGTCTAAAAGACAAGTTTCACCAGTGACCTAAAATGGGCTGCTTTGAAGAAACAGGCAAGTAGACTGTGCAGACCCAAAGTACCCACATGGGATACACTGTGCACCCAGTTCCACACACACACACACCTTCCTGCCTCCCCCACTAGAAAGACCCTGCCACACTTTTCAAGAGATGGTATGAGAGCACTGGAGACAAGAACATCCAGCTTTATTGTCTCAGTCTGTGCTAAGTGAGAGATGTCAAGTTCTTCTAAATTTTCAAAGATTTGCTTCTGCAATAGGATTATTGCTGAAACTGAGCTTTAGAATGTAAAATTAGGGAATTAGGCCTAGAAGTTATCCTGTGTAAATCTAATTAAGCATAAAAAGTTTTTTAATTTTTTTTAAAAATTATTTTATGTGTATGAGTGTTTTGCCTGCAGGTAAGTAAGTGCACCTGTGTTATGCAATATCTATGGCGGTCATAAGAAGGCATCAGATCCCCTGGAACTGGAGTTACAGATAGCTGTTAGCTGCCATGTGGGTGCTAGGAACCGAACCAGGCTCCACTTAACCACTAAGCCATCTCTCCAGTCCTAAGCATAAAAGTTTTATCTTTAAAAATGCAACCAAACAGCCAGGCGTGATGGCACACACCTCTAATCCCAGCACTCAGGAGGCAGAGGCAGGCAGATCTCTGTGAGTTCAACGCCAACCTGGTCTACATAGTGAGTTCCAGGACAGCTGGAGCTACAGGGAGACCCTGTCTCAAAAAAAATGAAAACAATTAAAAAATAAAACAAAGACACGCCGGGTGTGGTGGTACATGCCTTTAGTCCCAGCATTGGAGAGGCAGAGGCAGGTGGATCTCTGAGTTCAAGGCCAGCCTTGTCGACATAGTGCATTCTAGGCCAGTTGGGGCTATAGGGAGACCCTGTCTCAAAAAGACAAAAATAAGTAAATAAATAAAGACACAAAAATAAATTTCAAAATGCACAATAACCTGAAAAGGCCTGAGAGCTACAATTGGATTTAATATATTAGTACCTTGTCTTAGTTTGTTCTTTATTGCTGTGACAAAACACTCTGACCTATACCAACTTGGGGAGGAAAGAGTTTATTTATCTTACATCTCCTCGGTCACAGGTCATCAGGGAACCCAAGGTAGGAACCTGGAGGCAGGAGCTGGAGCACAGGCCATGGAGGAACACTGCTTACTGGCTTGCTCTCCTATCCAACACAGGCCCATCTGCCCAGGGGTGGCACCACCCACAGTGAGCTGGGCCCTCCCACATCACTCAACCATCAAGAAAATGCCCCACAGACATGGCCAGAGGCCAGTCCAATGTAGGCAATTCCCCAACTGAGGCTCCCTCAACCCAGGTGTGTCAAGTTGACACTAAAGCTATCCAGCACATACCCTCTACTTTAACCTGGCATGTCTGCTCATTGTTCAAACTTCAATGAATCAGCACCAGTAGACCACAAAGTTCTGTACTAATTATTCTCACAATTCTTTCCTAGAACCACACAAAAAGAACTGGCAGTATATGACAGTTCATGTTAACTGTCAACTTGACAAAATCTAGAATCATCTGGGAGATGGCCTCTGGGAATCATGTGGGGATTATCTTAATTACATTAACTGATTTGGGAAGACTTAATTGTGGGTAGAGATCTTAAGACTGTACAAAAAGCATAAAGCCTGCATTCATTTGTTCTCTATTTCTTGACTGTGGATACGTGTGACCAATTGCTTTAAGTTTTTGCTGCCTTGGCTTCCCTGCCATGACTGTACCTTCAACTGTGAGCTAGAATAAACCTTTGCTATTAGAAGTTGCTTTTGTCAGGGCATTTTATCACAGCAAAGGAAAAGAAACTAAAACACAATGCTATGACGCTGCAGACCAAATCATATAAGCTTGTTACAGCTCCCACTGTTCCTGCCCTGAGAGTCTGAGTTTCCCATCAATCTACAAGGAGTTCCAATACCATCACTCAGAAATGGCCAGAAAGAAAGAACAGTCCATGTGAGAAAGGAACAACTTCAAAAACATAGTAAGAGAGATCAAATACAAAGTTATGAGACTATGACAAAAAAAGCCAATACAGTAGCATTCTTGGCTAGAAAATCTCACATATTATGACTAGTTCTCTGCCCCTCTTGAATGAATTACCTCAGAAACAGTGTGGCATTTGTCAGAACTGGCAAGGAAAAATCTCTCTCTCGCTCGCTTACGTGTCAAAGAAAAGGAAATTGCTTTTAAGTCTACACTTATCTGGATCTCACTTGGAAGGTTTTTTTAGCATCATCTTGACCACTTCAAAACAATCAGTAAAGCTACAATACAGAGGCTAACCAATACAAGGCCTTTAGAGACTCACAATGCTCTCCATAAACACAGGCCTCTCACAATACAGACTGAAACCAGGCATATTCTTCCTGCGCAGCTTTGAGTGCCGCTGACCCCTGCTACAAACAACCTCTGTAAAGTAGGTGTGGTACTGCACTCCTGCAATCCCAGAACTCAAGAAGCTGAGGCAGGAAGACTGCATGCAACAAGCTCAAGACTAGCCTGGGTTACATAACAAGTACTAAGCCAATACATCTCCAAAATAAAAGAAAAAGAAAAGGGAAAGAAAAGTGCTACAGGGTGCCTGGAGATGGATCAGGTTAAGAGCCCTTCCTGTTCTTCCTAGACCAGAGTTTGGTTCCCAGCACCCATGTCAGGCAGCTCACAATCACTTGAACTGCAGCTCAGGGGCCTCCTCAGGTACCTAAATCACATGGCATACATTCTCATAGACACACACACTCACATAGACATAATACACATACATAAAAAAAATATTTTTTTAATGTTTTTAAAGGGAAAAATAAGAGGAAAAGAAAGAGCCTCTGCATCCCAATTCTTCAGGAACTATTGAATCATACAAAAACATAGGTTCCATAGAGCCCTTACCTGTGTGAGGGCAGAACACTCCACATACTTGACAGCCTTCAGATCACGGGCCAGCTTTTCAGCAGTCTCTGGAGTGATAGGCTTCTGTTTGTTCTTGGCAAGTTTCTCAATAGTAGAGGGATCATCTCTGAGATCAATTTGGGTCCCAACAAGCAAGAAAGGAGTCTTTGGACAGTGGTGAGTTATCTCAGGCACCCACTAGAGAAAAAGTATGATAAGTATGCCTTTGTTTATCCACAAGCCTCTAAAATTATTTACAACAGGGCAACAGAATTTGTATACTTTTCAAGGGAAGAGTATGACTAACTTACCTTTTCTTTCACATTTTCAAATGAGGATGGAGAGACCACTGAAAAACACACTAGAAATACATCTGTTTGTGGATAACTCAGCGGTCGTAGTCGGTCATAATCCTCTTGCCCTAAAGAAAAAATAAGAGAGATCAGCAACTGAAATTTAGAATCTTCATGGTATCACAGGTCTAAATAAATAAATGAAAATCACAGGTCAAGGGACGGATGCTATAGCTCAGCTGGAAGGGGGATTACCTAGCATGCACATACAGAGCCCCAGGTTCAATACCCACAGCAAATAAAACCAGGCATGGTAGCACAACTCTATAATCCCAACATTCAGGAGGCAGAGGAAGAAAGATTTTGATGTTCAGGCTAGTCTGGGCTACATTGACACTCTGTCTCAAAGAAATGCTGATCAAAGATGGACACGATGGGACTGATAAAATGGATGAGTGGGTGAAGATGCCTGTCGCCAAGTCCAACAACCTGAGTTTCATCTCCAAGACCCAAATAGCAGAAGGAGAGAACCAATTCCCAGAAGTTGTCCTCTGATCTCCACCTCCACATGCATACTGTGGCACACGTGTGCACACAACACACACATAAATGTAATTAAAAAGGAAAAAAGATATGGGTATGGTGGCCAATGCCTATAACCTCAACAATCAGGAGGCAGAGGTAGGAGATAACACATTTAAGATCAGCACGGTCTACAAAGCAAGTTCTAGGCCAGCGAGAACTATATAGCAAGATTCTAATCTCAAAAGAATAAAGGGGTGGCTCAGGGGTTAAGATTCAGTTCCCAAGAACTACATGGCAGCTAACAGCTGTCTGTAACTCCATTTCCAGAAGATCCAATGCCGTCTTCTAGTCTCTGTGGGAATTGCATGCACATGATGCACTTACCCACATGCAGACAAAACAATTATACATACACATAAATAAAATTTTTTTAAATAAAACAGTAAAGGGCTGGAGAGATGGCTCAGCCCTGGCTATTCTTGCAGAAGACCCAGGTTCGATTCCCAGCACCCACATGACCCACATGGCAGCCAACAGCTGTCTATAACTCCATTTCCAGAAGATCCAATGACATCTTCTGACCTCTGCAGGCACTGCATGACACAGGTGCACTTACACACATGCAGGCAATACACTCATATACATAAAATAAAAATAATAAAAAAAAACAAAAAACAGTTAAGATAAATAAATCACAGCTGTCAGCATTTTAATCATTCAGCATAACAGCATACTAGTCATTAGCAGCAAAACAATTTATTTAACCAAATACAGGGCTGTGCAAAGTGTTATCTGGAGAGCACACTCAGCTGTTTCTATGTCAATAACTCAGAATAGCAAAGACTTTGGAATTACTTGTTTTTATTTCTAGTTTATAGTCTTTAAACTATCTCTATTAGTAACTCAATAATAATGTAATGACAATGAGTTATTGCTACAGATGTGGTTTAAAAAAAAACATGCTATATAACAATCAGTGAAAAAAATCACCTAACAAAAATTAAAATCTCACAAAAACTCTAACAAAATCCATGACCATTAATGACTGCTAAAGTAAGTTCAACTTTTATTCAATCTGTGCATGTAAGCCTAGTTTGAAACTAGAAAGGCCTAGGGAAAATGAATTTGCCAAGAATCAATAGATAATCAAAAAGAATAAAACACTTAGGAATTAACCAAAGACGTGAAACACTCATACAATGAAAATGACAAACATTGGGGCTACAGAGATGGCCCAGCGGTTAAGAACACTGGTTGTTCTTGCAGAAGATCCAGGTTGGAATCCCAGTACCCACATGACAGCTAACAACTGTCCATAACTCCAGTTCCAGGGGATCTGACAGTCTCTTCTGACCTCCTCAGGCATTGCATGACACGGGTACACTTACCTAATACACGCATACAATAAAAATAATTTTAAAAATATTTTTAAATTAAAAAAAATAATACAATGCTAAAAGCAAGGAAGCCCTAACTAAATGGAAACACATCTGGTGTTCATGAACTGAAAGACTTAAGATGTCAAAACAAAAAAAAAAAAAATACTAGGATGTCAATACTACCCAAAACAACCTACACATACAATACAATGCCTATCAAAATCCTAAAGAATTCTTGGGTTAAAAAGAGGGGTGGGGCAGGGTGTGGTGGCGCATGCCTTTAGTCCCAGCACTTGGGAGGCAGAGGCAGGTGGATCTCTGTGAGTTCCAGGCCAGCCTGGTCTCCACAGTGAATCCAGGCCAGCTGGGGCTACAGGGAGATCCTGTCTCAGAAACACCAAAAAAACAAAGAAACACACACAAAAAAAAGGGGGGGGGGTAGAATTTCAACCCAAAACAATCCTGAAAAGAAAAAAGCTGGTGAGCCATATTTCTTGATTTCAAAACGTATTAAATAAAAGTAAACAAAATAATGTGATACTGACATAAAGACAAACAGATCAAAGGAAATCTAGAAATAAATCGTGTGTGTGTGTGTGTTGAGTATGTATATGAGAATGTGTGTGTGATCAAATAATTTTGACAAGGATGTCAAGACCATCCAACAGTAAATAAAAAGTTGGATACCCACATCTAAAAGGATACAGTTGGGTCCTTAATATCACATAAAATAATTCAAAATGGATCAAAGGCCTAAATGTGGGGCTAGAGATGGCTCAGCAGTTAAGAGCACTGGCTGCTCTTGCAGAGGATCTGGGTTCAATTCCCAGCACCCAAATGACAGCTAACAACTGTCCTTAACTCCAGTTCCAGGGGATCTAACACCCTCTTCTGGCATCCTCAGGCATTGCACAACACAGGTACACTTACATACATGAAGGCAAAACATTCATATATATAAAATTTAAAAATATATATTTTTTAATTCCTAAATTTAAGATCTAAAACTGGCCATACATGGTAGTATACACCTTTAATCCCAGCACTCAGGAAGCAAGCGGATGACTGTGAGTTCAAGGCCAGCCTGCTCTACATATACATAGGGAGTACCAGGCTACAGGGAGACCCCCCATCTCAAAAAGACACCCCCCCAAAAAACCTGAAAACTCAGAAAAACACATGGCAAAAACTTCAGAACATCAGACGTAGCAATGATTTGGAAGGTGCATAAAACACCAAAGTATGGGGCTGGGAGTGGTAGGCATGCCTTTAATCACAGCACTTGGGAGGCCTCTGAGGCAGAAGGATCTCTGTAAAATCAAGGCCAGCCTAGTCTACAGGACAGGTGGAGCTACAGGGAGACCCTGTCTCAAAAAGACCAAAAAAAGGGCCAGGCGTGATGGTGCACACCTTTAATCCCCCAGCACTCGGGAGGCAGAGGCAGGCGGATCTCTGGGTGTTCAAGGCCAGCCTGGTCTACATAGTGAGTTCCAGGACAGCTAGGGCTAAAGGGAGACCCTGTCTCAAAAAGCCTCCCCCCACAAAAAAGGACCAAAATAATAACAATAATAATAATAAATAATAACGCTAAAACATGAAAGTGGTTCATAGCCTCATAGCAGCCTTTTGCAGAGGTCCTGAGTTCAGTTCCCAGCACCTACATGGCATCTAACAACCATCCTAACACCAGATCCAGGAGATCCAATGCCCTCTTTAGGCTCGGCTCCATGGGCATGTACGCATGGATGTACTTACATGCATGCATACAGGCAAAATACACACACAAAATAAAAATTAATTTTTTTTTTGAAAACACACAGGAAAAGCTCCATCCTACGCCAGATTGCAAGCCACCCACTGTGTTACTTCCACTGTTTTCTCCGTTTTCTCTAATACACCATTACTCTCATAATTTTGAATTCATTACAATTTTCTCTGAACAATGAGGTATCTATTTCACCCTTCCAATCAAATCCACAGGTCCTCAATGGCGCAGAATTGTATGCTCCATGGGAGCAGTCTGTTAACTGGCAAGGACAGAGTGAATCATTAGAAGTTTAGAATTCCTACATTTAAAAAGACATTTAAAAATATTTTTGAGATACTTTTTTGGCTAACTGAACTGCTAAGAGACTATAGAGAGAACAATCAGAAATGAAGATGTGCACCCACTGCTAAAACCAAGTAGAAATAGCAGAGGGATTGGGTACATATAATTTGGTAACTTACTTTTGTAATGTGGATTAACTGACAAGTATCAACACTTTTAAATTCTCAAAATATTTATGTGTAGTATAAATTAACAAGCTATCTGTTAAGATCACCTAAATATGTATTATAGAAACAAAATACCACATATATCTTCAAATGAAATAACCATTAAAGCCATTATGATAAATATCAAGCTTACAACCTTGGTCATATTTAGAAAATCTGAGATTATTTTCTTTCACTTCATTTCATTTTTTTAGTTCACCCTTGCCTTAAACCTCTGATCCTCTGGCCTCTATCTGAGACTGATGGGAGTATAGACAAATCCAGTTATGTGCTGGTGCTGATGATTGAACCCAGGGCTCCATACATGTTAAGCAAGCACTCTATCCACTAAACTACATTCCCAGTCCCCAATTCTGAGACTTTTAAAAAGGGGGACTGCAAGGAAATAATCAGCAGACACTTTTCTCTGAACTCATTCCCTTGGTCTCTGTCCAGCCTCCAAAAGAATTCCCAATTTTCTGCAAACTCCAACCACTGTCCATGAGAGCTTGTCTGATGTATTCTTCTTGGCTCCTCTGTACCTCCTACCACACCATCCACCCAAGGTACTCCAAACTCCTCTTAGCAGTCCCATGTCAACATCATTAAATTCAATCCTGCTATTAACCAAAGGTAAGTGATCTAATATAATTTCCCAGTGTCCAAAAAAGACACCCACCCGCAACTGTTACAGTTACAGATCAAAACATTGTAAGAGACATTAAGTTTTCACCTGCAGTATCAAAAAGTCCAAGAGTATATGGTTCTCCACCAATCATAACTGTAACTGCATAGTTGTCAAAAACCTAAAAACAAACAAAAGTGCAATATCATTAGTAAGACAGGACAATTCCTAGGTTACTTATTCTCCTTCCCAAGATTTAATCTTCCATTAGTTCATCTTCCATATAGAGTAATCCTGTCAACAAAGCCCTTGCATGAGCTGAATGGTTCTTGGAATAAAATAACAGAGTATGTCCTGGGATGTTTTACCAAGCAGACCACATGCAGAGTCACCAACACTGTAGTGCTGGCACAGAACCAAGCCCTCTGGCTACACGGTGGTCCTTCAAATACCTCCACAATGGGAACTTATCAGAAAAGAAAATAGAATGCTCATTCTCTCTGACAACTAGATGTTAATTAGTAACTTCTGAGTAAAACATCTGATTAAATGAAAACATGTCAGCTAATGCCAGGCTGGTGGTACATGCCTTTAATCCCAGCACTCTGGAGGTAGAGGTAGGCATATCTCTGTGAGATCCAGGCCAGCCTGGTCTACATCGTGGGTTCCAGGTCAGCTGGGCCTACAGGAAGACCCTGTCTCAATAAGACAAATAAAAGTCAGCTTTAAAAAAAAAAAGTGTGGCAGAGCACACTCCCACCCAGGAGGCAGTCAGGAAGACCAAGAGATCAAGGTCATCCTAAACTACACACCTAGCAAGTCAGAGGTCAGCCTAGGCTACATGAGACTGTTTCAAAAAACAAACAAATTTGTTTTGTTTTTTTTTTTTAATCCCCTTCAAGTCTTAAAAACTTTGCAACAGTTTCAATGTTCAACCTGAGTTCTAAGAAACAATTAATAATAAACATTTCCTTTTAATTAAGAACTAAAATCGAAGCCGGGTGTGGTGGTACAAGCCTGTAGTCCCAGCACTTGGGAGGCAGAGGCAGGCAGATCTCTGAGTTCAAGGCCAGCCTGGTCTACATAGTAAGTTCCAGGACAGCTGGGGCTACAGGGAGACCTTGTCTCAAAAAGATTTAAAAAAAAAAAAAAAAAAGAACCAAAATTGAACAGCTGCAGAGATGACTCACTGGTTAAGAGCACTAGCTGCTCTTACAGAGGACCTGGGTTCAATTCCTAGCACCCATGTGGTGACTAACAACTGTCTGTAACTCCAGTTCCAGGGGATCTGATACGCTATCTTCATGGCCACTCATTGCAGGACATGGGTGCACTTATATAAGGTAGGCAAAACTGCACTCATACACATAAAATAAAAATAGCTGGGTGTAGTGGTCTACACCATTAATCCCAGCACTTGGGAAGTAGAGGCAGACTTTGAAATCCAGACCAGCCTGGTCATAGTGAGTTCTAGGCCAGTTGGGGCTACTGAGAGACCCTGTCTCAAAACAAAATAAAAATTTTTTAAAATCCATGAAAAAGAACTATAATCGGCTAAAGACCTCGCTCAACAGTTAAGAGCTTGTACTGTTCATGCAGCAGACCCAAGTTCAATTCCCAGCACCCAAGGCAGGAAGCTCATAACCATCTACAACTCCAGCTCTCAGGGACCCAACACCTTCTGGACACCATCGGCACTGTACACATGTGCACATAACCACACCAACACACACATACACATACAATTAAAATTTAAAATCTCTCCTCTTAGGGCTGTAGAGATGGCTCAGCAGTTAAGAGCACTCACTGTTCTCTCAGGGGACTGGGGTCTGGCTCCCAGTATCCACATGATAGCTTACAATGTCTGTAACTCCAATTCTAGAGGATCCAGTGCCCTCTTATGGCCTCCTTGGGCATTGGCACACACAGTGCACTTGAATGCAGGTAAAACACTCCTATACATTAAATAAATAAATAAACAAACAAACAAACAAATAGAAATCTCTTTAAAACACCTAAAACTGCTGGATATGGTGGCACATGACTTTAATCCCAGCACCTGGGAGGCAGATGCAGGTAGATATCTATGATATTGAGGCCAGCCTGGTCTACATAGGGAGTTCCAGGCCGTTTGGTGCCACAGAGAGACCCTGTCTCAAAAAACAAAAAACAAAACTAAAACTAAAATGTCCTAGATCTGTGACAATCTTTCTTCCCCCTTTCAGGTGGAAGACAGTGCTTACTGTAAACAAGCCCAACAAGAATTAAAGCACCCAAGGAAAGTGTCTAAGAAAAGACTTATATTTATTGAGTCTCATGAATAAAAGTCACACTGGGCTGGGAATGTTGCTGAGGGGGCAGAGTACTTATGAGACCCTGGGTTTGTGCTCCAGCACCACAAAAAGAAATAATAAATTCCTGTTATTGAGCAGAAATCACATGACCTAAGACAACATTTTTTAAAATATTTTATTATTTTTATGTGTATGCATGTATTGCCTTCATGTAGATAAGTGCACCTGTGTTGTGCAATGCCCACGGAGGACAGAAGAGGCTGTCAGATCCCCTGGAACTGGAGTTACAGATGGTTGTTAGCTGCCATGTTGGGTGCTGGGATGCAAAGCTGGGTCTTCTGCAAGAACAGTGAGTGTTCTTAACTGTTGAGCCATCTCTCCAGCCCTCTTTTTTTGATCTTTTTGAAGCAGGGTCTCCCTGTAGTCCCAGCTGACCTGGAACTATGTAGACCAGACTGGCCTTGAACTCACAGAGATACACCTGCCTCTGCCTCCAGTGTGCTGGGGACTAAAGGCATGTGCTACCATGCCTGGCCAAGACAACATCTTTAACTAGATGTTTTATTTGTAAGTAGAACAAATCCCTTAAAAACTCAATATGGGGCTGGAGAGATGGCTCAGCAGTTAATAGCACTTTCTGCTCTGGCAGAGGACCAGGGCTCAATTCCCAGCACCCACATGGTGGCTAACAACTGTCCCTAATTCCAGTTCCAGGGGGATCCGACGCCCTCTTCTGGCCTCCGTGGGCACTGTACAATAAGAGTGCACTTACACACATGCAGGCAATACACTCATACATATAAAATAAAAAATAAAATACTTTTAAAAACTAAACAAAAAAAAATTTTAAAACGGCTGGCAAGATGGCTCAGCAGTAGAGCACTGGCTACTCTTGCGTAGGACCCAGGTTTGGTTCCCAGCACCCACACGGCAGCTAGCAACCATTTATAACTCCAGCTCCCCCTCTTCAGGCCTCCACAGGCACATGTACACATGTATACATACACACACAGACATACATACCCATAAACATTAAAAAGTAATTAAATAAATAAATAAATAATAAGAGGCTCTGGTTGGGCCTGGTGGTACACACCTTTAGCACTGACTCAGCACTCAGGAGGAAGCAGAGGCAGGGGAATCTCTACAGGTTCCAGACTGGACTATTTACTCTACATAGCAAGTTCCAGGCCAGCCAGAACTACATAGTAAGACCCTGCCTCAAGAAATAAAAAGCAGCAACAGCAGGTGTGGTAATGCACGTATGCCTTTAATCCCAGAGACAGGTGGATGGATCACTGTGAAAAAAAAAAATTAGAAGAGCCAGGCGTGGTGGCCAAAAAAAAAATTAGAAGCGTGCTGGGTGTACTAGCTGGCATCCTAGATGGCATCCATCAAGGCAGGAGGAGCCTTGAGACCAGGAGTTTGAGACTAACATTTGCAACATAGTGAAACCCTGTTTCAGGGAAACAATTTTCAAGAAGAATCAGAAAAGCTATAGTCCATGCCAGAATCAACCTATACTAATCTTTGATTACTTAAATCTAAGTCTCACCCCCAAATATTAAGTCTGAATTCTCTCATCCAAGGTAGTACTTTCTCTTATCTAAGGTGGTATGTAACTCTGACTTCCCATTCTCCTATAGACGGTAACTCTCAGTCCATACTAATATGGGCAGAAATATGCACTGCACACCAACTTAAACATGTATCACAGCTACATAATTCACTACATAGTCTAGTTACCTACACAGACCCTCCTCTACTCTTCCCCTGACTCTGTCCTTTTGCAAGACATGCACACACATAAAACTCCCAGAAGCCTTCAATTTAACACCAAATAAATCATGAAACAGACTCAGAAATCATGTTCACAAGTAAACAACTAAAACACAAAAAATCCCAATGGCTGTATTCACTTTGAAAAAATATTCATATCAGTAACTCCTGGGGTCCCTTGCAACTTTATCTTCCACTTATGCTATCCCCAAATGGGCAAACTCAAGTGTTATTTTAGTATCACATTACATCTTTAAAGTGTCACCCCTCAAAGAACCTCACCTTATTCCTTCATTTACCCTTAGCCTAACTCCATCACTTTATTTGTATATTACAGAAGCTATCACTTCCCAATAAATGTTGATTATCAAGACTTTAACTTGATAACACCCCTATCTTTAAAGATTAACCTCAAATATTCAGATTCTTTCTTCTCAATTCCAAACACACTATTCCCACATTAAGAATACTTTGGATGCCAGGCGTAGTGGCACATGCCTTTAATCCCAGCAAGTGGGAGGCAGAGGCAGGTGGATCTCTTTGAGTTCTAGGCCAGCCTGGTTTACATAAGAGTTCCAGGCCAGCTGTGGCTACAGGAAGACCTTGTCTCAAAAGAAAACCAAAAAGGGGCTGGAGCAATGGCTTGGTGGTTAAGAACACCGGTTGTTCTTGCAGAAGACCTGAGTTCAAATCCCAGCACCCACATGGCAGCTAACAACTGTCCATAACTCCAGTTC
>NW_008351649.1:172950-199779 GCF_000622305.1 Nannospalax galili | reverse complement strand
CCACTGCCTTTAAACCCCGGAAGGGGGGGGCGGGGGGGGGGGGATTTTTTTGGGTTCTAGGCCCGCCGGGTTTAAAAAAAAGTTCCCGGCCCGGTTGGGGTAAAGGAAAACCTTTTTCAAAAAAAAAAAAAAAAAAAAAAAAAAAGAATACTTTGGCCTCTTCCAACCCCCTAAAATACTCCTCTCTCAGCCCTGAATGGGTTTGTACATTTAACATAATCATACTACTGGCTTGATCAAGCAACCTGAAACAAACATCCCCAAATGTGTTTTCAAGTTAAGTGTCACTCTAAACAACCCTTTCCTCCAATTATCTTTTAATTATTCCTATCTTCCCTCTCCCCTTTCAAGGAGTTGATTTAAACATCGATTACAGGGAAAAGCTCCCCAAGATGTCACTGAGGACTGAATGCTCATGACAAAACAGGTCTTCTCTGCTCCTGGCCACCAATGTGAAATGACGGTCCATTCCTGCCAAGAGAGTAGCTTCACGTGACAGGTGGAGATGAGACACACACAACTTCTCTGAAGTTGTAAACCTCCCCCCCATTTGCACCTCAGGAGATCTCTAAGATTAGCTCGATCGCTGGCCCAGATGTCAAGAAAGTCACTTCATTCTAAGATGTAGGTTAAGACTTCTCCAAGCTGAGACCACTACTATAAAAATATGGGCTACTGGAGTTTTGCCTTCCAGCATTTCTTGCAAACCTGTGGCACCCCTACTGACTTCTGACTGCCTTTTCAGCTGTTTAAAGTGTATGTAATTTACCTGGGAAGTCAAGATCCTTAGAAACAGCAAACAATGCAATGAGCCAGTGAAATGGCTGAGCAGGTAAAGGTGCTTGCCACCATAACTGAGGACCCGAGCTTAATCATCCCAGAACCTACATGGTGGAAGGAGAAAAGTGACTCCTCCAAGTTGACCTCCACACACTCTGTGGCAGGCATGGAAAACACACAAACACACAAAGTACATAAAGGTAATAGAATTAAAAATTTAAAATCGAGGCCAGCCTGGTCTACATAGCGAGTTCCAGGCCAGCTGGAGCTACAGGGAGACCCTGTCTCAAAAAGACCAAAACAAAAAAAAAAAAAAAGATTGATTTCCTTATTAAAAAGCAAATCAAAAAACCTAACAAAGGATAGACAACAGAAAAATTTCAGTGCACAGAGGCAGTCTTCCAAAGACAACAAATGACAGTCTATTTTACTGACAGGGAAGTCTTTATACTTACAGTTGGTACATACTCGGATGGGAATTTGTTTGTTGTGTAGGATATCAGGAGACATGTTTTACCAACAGCACCATCGCCCACAACAACACACTTAATCGTCTGCATTTCGGAAATAGTTCTGTATCCACTTTAAATACTTCAAATTAGATGTCCTACAAAGAAATTAAAGACATTTATTGTATTGACTTTTGCTTTTATCTGTATTTTCCCCCACAAATAATAACAATTTCGGCCTTCAGAAACAAAATTAGCCCTATTACTATCGCTGAAGGACTACAAGAAATGATGGCTTGCTCAAAGCCATTGTAACAAGTACAAGTCCATTTTCTAAGTTTCTGATCCCTGGTTGTTTTATCTTTCAAGTTCACATTGGAATAGTGAGCAGTATTTTTTAAATATCTTTGCTTCCACAGTGAAAGAAAAGTGACAATAGAAACTGAGACCCATGTAATGGTTGTTTGAAGTCTTTTTTTTTTCGTGTGGACACACGTGTGCAAAATCAACTGAAATGCAAGGAGCACTGCTGTAAAGAATGGCTCATTTAGATAACACAGTAGTGTTCATGTCTTATTTCTAGCTCTTAGGAGCTGAGTTTGAGCCCAGCCTGCTCTACAAAGCCAGTTCTAGGCCAGCTAAGGCAATACAGTGAGACCCTGTCTCAAAAAAGAAAAAAGAACAGTTCATGTACCCAGCCTTGGACAAGCAGCAGAGCCCTACCACCACCCCCAGAATATGTGAACAATGTAAAGAACAGGAAGATGACCAACGTGCTCTCTGGTCTCAGCAGCTATTGTGGCACCAATTAACCTATGCTAGTTCAATACCCATAGCCTCAAGAGTTTAAACCTACATTTTTACAATGAAATACCAGATCATATAAATTATACTGACATCTAAACTGGGGGTGGTGGCGCACGCCTTTAATCCCAGCACTCGGGAGGCAGAGGCAGGTGGATCTCTGCGAGTTCGAGGCCAGCCTGGTCTCCATAGTGAATCCAGGACAACTGGGGCTACAGGGAGACCCTGTCTCAAAAAGACCAAAAAAAAAAAGCTTTTACATACATACATACACACACACACACACACACACACACACACACACACTGACATCTAAAACATGTAATTACTTGGGCTAGGAAGATAGCTTAGTGGCAAAGCACTTTCAGCACAAAGTCTGGCAAACTGAACTCAGATCCCCAGAACTAACATAAAGCTGGATGCAGTAGCACAAGTGCCTGTATCCCAGTACACCACTACCAGGAGGTGGGAGAGAGAGGCGGAAGAACCACTGGACAGTCACAGGCTACTGCCATGTGCAGCAGTGACTAAGAGAGACACTGTCTCAAACAAAGCAGAAGGCAAGGACTGATACCTGAGGGTGTCCTCTGACTTCCACACAAGCACCACAGCACATATGGTCCCCACACTATACAAATCATGTGACTACTTTGGCTTCTCCTACTATAGTCTTCCAGTCTAAAAAGCTATCGATTACCACTGTGCAAACTTACTGCATTTTATCAATTCTGAGGTATAATTTCCCTTCAAACTCTGAAACTAAAATGGAATCTGTGTATGTGAATATGTACATTTGTATATGTACAGTACACATGTACTCAAATACAATGTTTGTGGGAGCTAGAGAACAACCTCAGGTGTCATTCTTCAAGCGCCATGTACACCTTGTCTCTCACTGACTAGAGCTCACCAAGTAGACTAGGCAAACCAGACAACTTTTTTGTGGGTTCTAGAAACTGAACTCATGTCCTTACATTGTTTACTATCTCCCCAGCCCCAAGGGAATCTTAGATTCAATGACTACTTCAATGGTTTTTCCTGAGAAAAACAAAGAAATAAATCCCATCCAGTGTAATCTCTGAAAGGATTACAATTTTCACTAGTTAGAGCTGCCATCTTATCTTATTAAACATGAAAATACCGTCCCTTGGACAGGTAATATGGCTCTGACAATCAAGGCACTTGCTACCAAGCATGATGACCTGAGTTCAATCCACAGGACCCACACGGCAGGAAAAGAGAACTGACTCCTACAGGCTGTCCCTGTGATGTCTCCCTCTGATGTCTACATGTGTACCATGGCATGTACAGGCATGTGCACATGCACATGCACACACATACACGCACACACAATAAATGCAAACATACATATTTATATTCCTTTACATTTAATCATAATGAATTATAAATGCCCTTAATACCTCTGTATAAGCCTTCAATACCTCACATACCACTGTACCCTTTTTTGGGGAGGCAGGAGGTTGAGACAGGATCTCCCTATAGCCCCAGCTGGCCTAGAACTCACTATGTAGACCAGGCTAGCCTCAATCTCACAGATCTGCCTGCCTCTGCCTCGCAAGTGCTCGGATTAAAAGTGTCTGCCACCATGTACCTTTTAAGCACTTAGCACAGACTGACACATTGTGAGTTAATAAATAGATACAAAACTCACGTAACAAAATTTTAAAAATCACATTAGGAAGTGATAGGAAATAAGCATTTTCATAAAAACTAAGCCAAATATGGTGGCACATGCCTATAATCTCAGGACTCGGGAGTCTGAGATATGATAATCTTTAATCTGAAGCCAGTCTGGGCAACATAGGAAATTCCAGACCTGCCAGGACTACACAAGTGAGATGCTGTCTCAAAAAGCAGAAAACAAAGCAACAATACAATGCTCTCCTACCAAGCACAAGAATCTTCAATTCCCAGAACTTACATTTTTAAAAAAAAGAAGAAGAAAAGAAAGCCTGGAGTCAGTGAGATGGCTCAATGGGTTAACGCACTTGCTGCCAAGCCTAATGACCCACATGGTGAAAGGAAAGAACCAACTCCCAAAAAGTTGTCCTCTGACCTCCACCTGTATATCACCGAGCAGATATATACATACACAAACAAAATGAAGGAATCAAAAAATGCAAATAAAAACATTTTTAAGCAGGGCATGGTGGCGAATGCCTTTAATCCTGGCACTTGGGAGGCAGAGGCAAGTGGTTATCTGTGAGTTCAAGGCCAACCTGCCAGGCCAACTAGTGCTACATGAGACCCTGCCTCAAAAAAAAAAAAAAAAAAAAATTAATTGTGCACACTTGCAAACCTAGAGCTTGGGAAGGAGAAAGGCTGATCCCTGGGGCTGTCTAGCCTATTTGGCAAATTCCAGGCCAGTGAGTGAAAACACCTTGCTTCAAAAACTAAAAAAGGGGCCAGGTGTGGTGGTACATGTCTTTAATCCCAGCACTTGGAAGACAGTGGTAAGCAGATCTCTGTAAGTTCGAAGTTCGAGGCCGGCCTGGTTCACATAGCAAGTTGCAGGCCAGCTGGGGCTACAGGGAGACCCTGTCTCAAAAAGACAAAAAAAAAAAAAGTCCTCAAATAATAGTGTTAACAAACACATAGCATTTACTAGGTGCCAAGTACTGCTCTAAACACACTATATATCCGCACTTCATCCTAGGCAGGCACTGTTATCTTACCTCTCAGGTCAAGATGAGACTCAGTGAAGTCAAGTTAACTACATTAAGGTGATTCAACAAGTGGTAGAAGTGGAATTCAAACACCAAGTTGCCCAAGTCTCAAATCTCTGCTCTTAAATATTACTATTCTTTATCTCTAGAAGTGACATTGTACAGTAAAAACAAATATTACTACAAATAAAGTAGTAACTGTATTACTTTGATAGTTGCTGACAATATAAAGAGGAAGGCAGAAATAAAGAGGAAGCAAGAAACAGTTTAGTTTACTTGCTGTTTCTTCACCCTGCCAACAACTGACTTTAGATGGGGAAGGAGGGCAAAAAGAGAGCAATTAAAGGGCTGGAGAGATGGCACAATGGTTAAGAGCACTGGCTGCTCTTACAGAGTACCTGAGTTCCAGTCCCAGCACCCACAAGGTAGATAACAACCATCTTTAACGCTAATTCCAAGGGATCCAATGCCCTCTTCAGATAGACTTACGTACATGTAGGCAAAACACTCATTCACATAAAATAAAAATAAATTTAAAAAGTTTAAAGAGTAGTTACTAAGCCCTTTGCTCTTCCACTTGCTGTTTACCTATAAATCTCCTATTTCTTGGGTTTCCCAATTTCACGACTCAGCAATTTTTGGAAACTGGTTGTGGCTCCTTGGTTAAGAGCCTGAGTTCTGGAGTCAGTCTGGTTCTAACAACAATCTATGTGAGCTTAGGCAACTTAAACTTCCTGTGGTTCACCTTTCCCCCTTCTCTATATATGAAGATCCAGCACATACTTTCTTCATAGGGTAAATTGACTAAGATGATTACACTGAACATAAAACTGCAACATATGGGCAGGCCAGATGACTCAGCAAGCGGGCAAAGACCCTTGCCACCAAGCCTGATGACCTGAGTTCAATCCCTGGGTCCCACATAGTGGGACAGAATCTACTAGAGAAAACTGTCCTCTGATCTCCACACATGCACACCCCCACACAATAAAAAAAAAGTAAATGTAATAAAAACGTTTTTAGAAAGCAATGCTTAAATTGGGAATGATGACACTTAGGCTACAGGAAGACTTGTCTCAAAAAGACAGAAGCCAGGCGTGGTGGTACATGCCTTTAATCCCAGCATTCGGGAGGCAGAGACAGGCAGATCTGAGTTCAAGGCCACCCTGGTCTACATAGTGCAGTCCAGGACAGCTGGGGCTACAGGGTGACTCTGTCTCAAAAAGACCAAAAAACAAAAACAAAGAAAAAGAAAAAAAAAAAAAAAAAAAAAAAAAAAAAAAAAAAAAAAAAAAAAACAGTAAATTTAGCTGTTTGTCTTGAATAAAGGCACCTTTTTTAGTCAATAAAATGAGTTCTAGCAAACCTTTTAAAAAGTAACATTTCCAGGCTATAAAGATGACAGTGGTTAACAGTACTTGCTGAACCTGTGTTAAGTTCTCAACCCCAACATGGGTCACATGTTGGTGGGTCACAACCACCTCTAACTCTGACTCCAAGAGGTCTGATGCCCTCTTCTGGCCTCCATGGGCACCTGCAAGCATATGGTGCACATACTTCAAGCAGGCACACACATGCACATAAAATAAAGTAACATTTCTAATAAAATTATAATATTCATTGTTCTAGTCAAATGTTGAGGTAACATCAAAGGGTATCTCAGAAATCAGCTCCAATTTAGATCTTTCTACAAAGCTTTTTATTTTTGAGACAGGGTCTCCCTACAGCCCCAGCTCTCTTGGAACACCCTATAAAAACCAGGCTGGTCTTGACCTTACAGAGATCCAAGATTCATCTGCCTCTGCCTCCCAAGTGCTGAGAATTAAAGGCATGTGCCACCACACCTGGCTTTTGAAACGTATTATTTCATGTATTAAAGTATCACCTCATAAGCCACAGATAGACTGGAGTAAGGGAGAGACAACCAGAAATTAAGACTTTAGTTGTCCTGCAGACAAACAGACAGACAGACAGACACACACACACACACACACACAATGCCAGTTTCAACAATTCAAGAAGAATCTACGCCAGAAATGTTAGTGTATTTTGTGATTGCCTCCTGTTAAAATGTTATCAAATTGCTAAAGCAGAAAAGAACAAATTGCCACTGCATTATCCAAGGTGACTAGAAAGTTATTTTATACCAGTAAGTACACACTACACCTCTTTTTTTTGTTGTTCTTTTTGAGACAGGGTCTCCCTATAGCACCAGCTGGCCTGGAACTCACTATGTAGACCAGGCTGGCCTTGAACTCACAGAGATCCACCTGCCTCTGCCTCCCAAATGCTGGGATTAAAGGTGTGCGCCACCACACCCAGCTACCACACCTCTTTACTGTTCATTTTAACACAATTTAGAATTGGGATGTGAAACTGATAAAATGAAAAATGGTTCTGCCAAGCTCAAAGGAGAAAAATTCTGAAACAATATGTATCTTCCACCTGCCATCCTAGTATTTACCCCTCTTCCTGAAAACCATACCAATGCTTGCATGTATGTGTGTTTGAACCCTTGCGTGTCTGTGTATGACTGTGTGTGTCCATAGACATCAGAAGAGGGGTCAGATATCCTGGAGTTGAATTACAGGCAGTTGTGAGCCACCTGACATGGGTGCTAGGAACCAAACTCAGGTCCTCTGCAAGAGCAATATGTGCTCTTAACTCCTAAGTCACCTTCCCATCCCCCCAATGACCAATGCTCTTCTAAGTCCTTAACATTTGGGGAATCCAATTACCCTTAGTGAATCTAAAAAGGAAATATAGAATCATGATAGTTGAAAATAAAAATTTTTTTGTGTGGTGCTGAGGATTGAACCATGGTAATCACCAAATTCATTCAGTCAACTGGGAAGAGAGGTGAATAGACTCAGCACCCTCGTTTTCAGCTAGTGTCTGAAGGGCAGTCTTGTAGAATTGGGCCTACGCTATAAATCATCTAAATTTAAATGGCAGTCATGTGAGAAAAGGTTGATCACACTAACTACCCAACACTACACTAAAAGTTGTTTTTGCTTAAAATATGTCCAATCCTAACCTTCTGCCTAGGACACAGGAAGTCAGAGAAGAATTACACAACAAGACGAGTCTTTCTTACCAATGCAATAGAATGACTGGCCTGGTTACAGGATTAGAATAAATAAAATTAAGACTATTTCTCCCTCCTGTCAAATCCACCCACCTTTGAGACTGCAACTTATATGACCTTTGCTTCGATTATGGTAGGATATCTGGGGCTGGAGAGATGGCTCAGTGGTCAAGATCACCAGCTGCTTTTCCAGAAAACCCAGGTTTGGTTACCAGTACCCACATGGCAACTAACAACCGTCCAGTTCCAGGGGATCTGAAGGCACTCCTCTGGCCTCAATGGGCATTGCATACATGTGGCACATGTAACATGCATGCCAAACATTCATACACATAAATCAATCAAAAAATAAAAGTTAAGGGGCTGGAGAGATGGCTCAATGATTGAAGAGCACTGGCTTCTCTTCCAGAGGACCTGGGTTCAATTCCTAGCACCCACATGATTATGAATTGTCTCTAACACCAGTACCAGCAGATTTCAATGCCTTCTTCTGATCTCAGGCACTGCACAACATAGGTGCACTTACATAAATGCAGGCAATACACTCATACACACAAAACTTTAAAAAAAAAAAAAAGGAAGTTATAGTAGGACATCTAAGTACAGCTTTTAAGAAAAGAACATTTGTGTTAGTGGGGGGAGGGGCGAGTGCAGAGGTATGCCAGTGCACGTGCATGTGCGTGTACAAGAGCACATAGCCAGCATCACAGCCTCCCATGTCCCATGCCTAGGCCAATATCTACCAAATTTTGTATATTCTTTGTGCTGGTAATTCCATTTCTAAGTCTATCTCCAAGAATGCTAAAAGGAGATTCACAGCAACCTATCCATACATCCACCAATAAAAAGCTCGTAAGAAAGGTTACAGTACAAAGAAATACTATGCAACTGTTACAAAACAATGAGCTACGCCTGGCGTGGTAGTACACGCCTTTGATCCCAGCACTTGGGAGGCAAAGGCAGGAGGATCTCTGAGTTCGAGGCCAGCCTGGTCTACATAGTGAGTTTCAGACCAGCTGTGGCTACAGGGAGACCTATCTCAAAAGACAAAAAGAAAAAAAGGGGAGCTATAGTGCCTGCTATGGGAAGGACTGTCCTCCCCAAATTCCTGGGCTGAAGTTTTACCCTCCATTACTTCAGAATCTGTTCAGTGACTGACCCAGCCTTTAAAGTGGTAATTAGAGGAATATGAGGTCACATGAGTAGGCCCTAACCCGGTATGATTAGTGTATTTATAAGAGAAGATTAGGGACTGAGGCTGAGGCTATGTATGACTCAGTGGCAGAGCATTTGTAACAAAGCCTAGGTGTGATATCCAATACCTTCACCCCCCCCAAAATGGGCATGATGGTACATGGGATCTTCACAGGCATCACACATGTGCACTTACATGCATGCAAGCAAAACATTCAATACACATAAAAATTAAAAATATTTAAAACTTTTTTTTGAAGGAATAAAGCATTTTATTTTAAAAGTTAAATTTGGTTCAATGAAAAGTCCTGTCTGTTTATTAAGCACCCACAGAGTGTCAGGCAATGCTTTAAAACTTTTTTTTTAACGAGGGGAAGGAACTAGGGAAATGACTCAGTTTGTAAAGTGATTTCTGCTCAAGCATGAAGACTCCAGTTCGGACCCACAGCATCCAAATAAAAAGCTGGGCACTGCAATGTGCACCTTTATTCTCAGTGTTGGGAGGAGGAGGAGAGGAGAGACTTGCTAGCCATACAAAATCTGGCCAATGAGGACCCCTTGTCTAAATAAACAGAGAACAACAGAAGACACCCAGTACTGACCTCTGGCCTCCACATACACACAGACACATGTGCACACGTGCGTACACATACAAGAGAGAGAAAGGGAGAGAAGGGGGGAATGGAGAATTAGTATAGGCACAGAAGGCATACCGTGTAATAATACTCAAAGTCGGTCATTAATAAAGTGGAGTCCCTCAAAAGAAATCTATCATACCAACACCTTCATCCCAGATTACTAGTCCCCAGAACAAGTAAATGAACTGTGTCACCCAGTCTGTGATACTGTCATGTCAGTCCTAGCAAAATACTACCGGGTTAGTATGAAGATTTCTAATGCATAAGATTTCTAAAAGCAGGGTACAAATCCAGTATGGCAGTACATTTCTACAATCCCAGCACCCTGCACATATATTTTAAGAGTCATTAAAAAATCCACCTCACGGCCAGGCATGGTGGCGCACACCTTTAATCCCAGCACTTGGAAGGCACGTGCAGGAGGGAGAGACAGGGAATCCCAGCAAGCTAGCTGGCCAGATTTTTGGTTTTGGCACTGGATTCAGGAGAGAACCTGCATCAGTGTATAATGTGGAGTGCGACAGAGGATACCCAACAACAATCTCTGGCCTCTACATGCACACACGTGTGCCCACACCCATGCGAACATGAATACACATGTGTATACCACACACGTGCACATTGAAGAAAAAAAAAAAACACCTAAAAAGAGATGGGGGAAATCACATGATTCCACCAGCTCTAGCTCTAAGAAACCTTATGGTCTCTAGGCAGGAGGAATCTTCTGATACAAAAAAAACCAAAAAAAAAAAAAAAAAAAAAAATTCACCTCACTTGTGACAGTAATTTTATTTCAGACCATTCATCCAAAAGGAAGGAAATATTTTATCATGAAACAATGAGACTGGGGATGCAGCTTAGTTGGCAGAGTGCTTGCCTAGTATGCACACAGCCCTAAACTCTAGCAGGGATAAACCAGGCACGGTGGCATACTCCTGTAATCTCAACCTTAGGATGGAGACAGGAGGTTTAGGAGTTCAAGGCCATTTTACAGCACAGCATATCTTATCTTAAAAAAATAGTAAGTACCACAAGATTAAATGCTAAACACATGTTAAACAATTATGAAGACTATCAACATGGTAACACAATGTCATTTTAAAAATTAACTGTTGAGCCCAGTGTGGTGGCATACCTTTAATCTCAGCAGTCAGAAGACAGAGGTAGGCAGAGCTCTGTGAATTCTGGGCCAGCCTGGTCTACACAGTGAGTTCTAGACTAGCATACATAGTGAGATCCTGTTCAAAAACTAAAATAAAGGCGGACCGTGGTTGCATGCACCTTTAATTCCAGCACTTGGAAGGCAAAAGCACATGGATCTCTGAGAGATCTACAAAGAGAGTTCCAGGCCAGTCAGAACTACAGGGAGGCCCTGTCTCCAAAAAAACCAAAGTAAATAATAAATGAATAAAATAAAATAAAAATAAAACCCGAGTTCAATCCCCAGCAGCACATAAAATAGGCCTGGGAGCAAAAGCCTGTAATCCCTGTACTCAAGAGATAGAGGTAGAAAGATCCAGACTTCAAGGTCATCCTAAATATATAGTGACTTTGAGGTCAGCCTGGGTAACACCAGATCTTTTTTTTAATTTTTTAAAATATTTTATTTATTATTTTTATTTTATGTGTATGAGTGTATTGCCTGCATGTATGTGAGTGCACCCATGTCATGCAATGCTGCGGAGGTCAGAAGAGGGCTTCAGATTCCACTGGAAGTGGAGTTAAGGACAGTTCTCAGCCACCATGTGGGTGCTGGGACTCAAACCCTTGTCCTCTGCAAGAGCAGTCAGTGCTCTTAACCACTGAGCCATCTCTCCAGCCCCAGACCCTGTCTTTAAAAAAGTAAAACTGGGCCAAGTGTGGTGGTTACATGCCTTTGATTCCAGTACTAGGGAAGCAGAAGCAGGCAGATCTCTGTGAGTTCAAGGCCAGTTTGGGGCTACAGGGAAACCATGTCTGAAAGACCAAAAAATAAATAATTAATTAATTAAAAAATAAAGCTGGGCTGGAGAGATGGCTCAGGGGTTAAGAGTACTGGCTGCTCTTGCAGAGGACAAGGTCTGGTTCCCAGCACCCACATGGCAGCTAACAACTGTCCGTAACTCCAGTTCCAGGGGATCCGACACCCTCTTCTGACCTGAGGGCACTGCACAAGTACATTTTTATACATGCAGACAATACACTCATACACATAAAACTAAAAACATAAAATATTTTTAAGAAAACCAAAAAAGAAAAAAGAAAAAAAAAAAAAGCGAGGCTCAGATGTGTCAATGGATAAAGGACTTGCTGTGTAAGCAATAAGCTTTAGTCAAATCCCCAGCACCCATGTAAAAGGTAGACATGGTGCCTCTGTAACCCAGTGCTAGGGAGGCAGAGACAGGCCGATCCTGAGGACTTGCTGGCCAGTCACCAAGTGAGCTCACTCAGTGAGAGATCTTACTTCAAAAGAGTTAAGTTGGAAATCAAGAAGATGACTTAGTAAATGTCTGCCTAAGCCTGACCAGCTGAGCTTGAGCCTCAGAACTCACATAAAAAGATGGATGCAGTGGTAGACACCTATCAACCCAGCACTGTTTTAAATTTTTTAAAAAATTTATTTCCACTTTATGTATTTTGCCTGTATGTATATAAGTGCACTTGTGCCATACAAAGCCTGTAGAAACCAGAAGAGGGCAACAGATCCAGAATTAGATTTATGGACAGTTGTTAGCTACCATATGGGTACTGAGAACCAAACCCGGGTCCTTTGGAAGAGCAGCCAGTGCTCTTAACCACTGAGCCGTCTCTCCAGTCCCAACCCAGCAGTCTTAAGGAGAGATAAGACTGCAAACAGAAGAAGCTCACAGGCCAGCTAGTCTAGAGTACACTGCACAGCAACAGAAAACAGGAAAAGACTCTGCCTCAACAAGATAGAAAGAACTGACTTCCCAAAGCTGTCCTCTGACCTCAATGTGAATGCTATGGCAGGGACACACCAGCAATCTCAATCTAAATATCTCTCTCTCTCTCTCTCTCTCTCTCTCTCTCTCTCTCTGTCTGTCTGTCTGTCTCCCCCACCCCCACCCCACAAATAACGTAAATAAATAAGATGGAAAGTGACAGAAGGTAACTGACAGTCACCTCTGGCCTCCACACCAGCATACACCACCCACACACAATTTTTTTAAAGAGGCCCTGATGTGCCAGGCATGGTGACACACACCTTTAATCCCAGCACTTGGACTGCAGAGGCAGGCAGATCTCTTCAAGTTCAAGGCCAGCCTAGTGTGCATAGTGAGTTCCAGGCCAGCTGGGGCTACAGGGAGACCCTGTCTCAAAAGAAAAAAAAAGAGCACCTGATGTTTCAAGTCATAAGATGCTGAAAGGTAGCAGAAGAGCTTTTACCTGGAACACAGAGCTCTAATTTCTTCCATGTCCATGAACAAGTTTTTTAAGAAAATCAACATTATACTTATATTCCAAGGTGGAGTGCTTGCCATCAGGCCTGATGACTTGAATTCAATCTCCAAAAACCACATGGCAGAAGGAGAGAATTGCCTACAGCTGTCCTGACCTCCACATGTGCACCACTGAGAAGATACATGTAACATACACACAAAATATTTTTAAAACTTTTAAATAAAGTCAGAAAACTCAGAAAAAATTACTGTAGTAATAATCCAAAACTTAAAGGGGAAATCTGCACTGGGGTAATGACACAGACACAAACGAGAAAAAAGAAATGAGATTGGAAATAGGGGCTTGTAGGAGGAGGCACATATTGAGGAAGTCTTTTAAGTCTGGGAAATTAGAAGATACTTTTTTACCACAAGCTAATGGAGACGTCAAAAGAACTCTTAAGAGCAGGCCTCCTGGGTGCTCATCCATACAAAACAAACTTCTCAGAGTCAACATATAGTAAGTTGGTCTAAATCTACGAACAACAAAATCACTATCAGCTTACATCAGAAATGCTACATTCAAAGCATATAATTGCAGCACAAGTCACTACATTACCTAAGAAGCAAACATTAGAGTACAAACATTGAGAGAGTACCAAGTGAGGAGCCAATTTAGAATCTGTTTTATCTGGTAAGAAAGAGGCATTCACATTCAGAGTCCATTAGCCATCCTATAAAGAACAAGCCTTTTTTTTTTTTTTTTTTCAATTTCCTCAATTCCCTTACAAGCTGCTTTAAAACAGCAAGATCAGGCCTGGGCTGGTGTTTTACACTTTTTAGATCCCAGCAGAGGCAGGCTAAGATCATAAGTTCAATGCCAGCCTGGTCTACATAGAGTTCCAGGCCAGCCCAAGCTTTCTTAAAAAAAGAAAGAACAAGATAAAACAAGACTAGAAAATTCTGATCAATCTACCAATTCTGATATAAAGCTTTTGCTACTAGAACTTTAATTTTTATTAGCTTTATTTAGTGCATGCATGTGCGTGCCATGTGTGTGCACACATACTCGTGTATGCATGCATGAAAATACTAAGGCATATATGTGGAGGTCAGAGGGCAACTTTCAGGAGTCAGTTCTCTCCTTCTACCATGTGGATCCTGGGGATGGAACTGAGGTCATCAGCTTGACAAGTGCCTTTTTTACCCACTGAGCCATCTCACCAGCCCCACAACAAACTTCTACAGAAGCATTCAAACAAATTTCAAGACACCCTTCTAAAGGGGCTGGAGTACAGCTCAATGGGAGAGCACTTGCCTAGCACATACCAAATTCTGTTCAAACCCCAATTCCAGCAAAAAAGAAAGTTAGTAAAAAAACAAGAGATGCTTTAACATTTGCTCCAAAGCCTCTATCAGCGCAGTACAATTGGCCTGGCTGCAGATGTTTCAGATGGTTTGCCAAAGATATAAGGCAACCCCAGAAAGCTCCCTCTGGTTGTCCTCTGACCTCCACACACACATACATGCAAGCAAGCATATACATGCATGCACTAAATAAAATGCAAAATGTTATTTCTTCAAAAGAGCAGCAAAGACTCTAAAATAAAACATAGTGGCACACGCTTTAATCTTAGCACTTGGGAAACAGAGGCAGGGAGATCTCTGAGTTTGAGGCCAGACTGCCTGGTCTACATAGCAAGTTCCAGGCCAGCTAGGGTTACATAGTGAGACCCTGCCCCCCCCCCCCAAAAAAGTGAGAGCAACAAAATCTTTTTCAACCACATTTGGAAACTAAAGAGTAAAATCACAAAGGCAAACTTCAACTTGACTATCAGTTGTTTCTTTTGGCAACTACATACCCTATTTTGGAAAGTAAGCTCCTCTAAGGGTATTCCAAATCTATTATGAAAAACTGCTGGGTTGGAGAAATGGCTTAGTGGTTAAGAACACTGGCTGCTCTTGCCGAGGATCCAGGTTCAATTCCCAGCAACCACATGGCAGCTAACAACCATCCCTAACTCCAGGTCCAAGGGATCCAACACCTGCACAGGCAGTGAACAACACAGGTGCATTAACATACATGTAGACAATATGACCTGCACGGACAGTGCACGGACAGTGAACTTCTTACCTGCACGGACAGTAAACACCACAGGTGCATTTACATACACGTAGACAATACATTCACACACATTTAAAAAAAAAAGGCGAAATATTTTTTAAAAAGAAAAAAGTCTTCATTTAAAAAATAGAAAGTATAATCATATTGTCACTGACTAAACATGGTCACAACTGTTCCCTCCTGCTAGAATGTTCTTGCCTGGATGGCTCCCCCACATCCCCTATAGGCCTCTGATCACAGTTCATCTCTGGAGTGACAATTCTGACTACCCCATTTCACAATGCAACCCAAGTCCTACCAGACCCTGAAGCACTCTACACTGCCCGCCTTCAGCTCTCCTTTATCTTCCTCCCTTCACCTCCTCCCAACCTTTATCCCCCACTCTGTAAATTTTATTACATAGATTTGTTTTAGTCTGTTTTACTCCCTGCTAAACCCCCAATACTTGGAACAGTAACTGTCACAAAGAAAGCACTCACAGGGTAGTTAAGTAATGAATTAGTAAGACAGTGTGGTTTAGATATTCAGCAAATGAAAAATATGTTACTTGGACACAGAATAAACCCTTTACCATACTCCTCTAGGTTCTTCATCTATTGCTAGATGGATAAAGAATCAAAAAGAAACCGAAAAATCAGTAAAACAATCGCCAAACAGACCAAAGCCTGTATCCTGCATCCAATGCTCAGCACTACATGCTGGTTATGCTGCCACAGTCAAAACAAAGGCTGAAGGGGACATTAGAGGTGATAAAGCCAAGATCCACAGGGTTGCCTGTAACACGCTCTTCCAATATCAGAGCCAAAGCCTAAAAGGACTCTATGAAAAGGGTGGAGTGGGGGGAAAAAACTGGAGAAAAGTGAAATGACAAAGCAAAAAAGCTGAAGGTGCTGGAGCGGGCAAGGAAAGCACGTGCACCTTTAATAACTGCATACTTCTAGTGAAGTACAGCTTAAAACAGTTTATCAAACTGTAGAAAATGCAGAATTTTTTTTTTTTTTAAAGCCACACTGCTAGCACACAGGATGCTGTACTGTTTTGGGAGGAAGGAGTACGTATCGCTAACAGAATGTCTCCCAAACTGGACTGACGTGGATGAGTGTTCCCTGCTAGTTTTGAGACTCTTCTTGGTTCTCAGGAGGGATTCCCCGGTGTGGACACACACATACCAACCCTGGTACAAATGCCTTGTGGTATGGGAAAACACAAATTTATTTGTCTTCCTTTCCACCATCAACATAGACAACTTTTTTTCTTTTTTCATTTTCCTGTGTATGGTATGTACATGTATATTCACATTCTGCATGTATGTCAGCACTCGTGAGGATACATGAGAGGTTGATTCTGGGCATCATACTCTATGGCTCTTTACCTTGCTCAGTGAAGCAGGGTCTCTCAATCAAATCCAGAGTCTCAAATACAGATAGTCTTGCTGGCCTGCTTGCTCTGGGGTCGTCTCTGCCTTCTGGAATTACAGGCTGGCAGCCAAGCTTACTGGTATTCCTTACACAGCAAGTGCTTTAACTCCTGAGCCATCTCCTCAATTCTTTAACTCCCTTTTAAACTAGATACTTTCTCAGACCTGAACCCTCCTAAAGTTGGTTTTGTTATATGTCAGGCAATGTGAACTCTACACTGACATCATTAAGATGGTGATCCTCAAAAGAATGGTTTCTTTTCTGAAGGTTTTTTTTTTAATTTACTGATTTTTATATTATGTGTATGAGTGTTTTCCCTGCATGTATGTAAGTGTACCTGTGTCATGCAAAGCCCTCAAGAAGCCGAAAGAATGTATTGGATCCCCTGGAACTGGAGTTACAGACAGCTGTTAGCTGCCATGTGGGTGCTAGGAACCAAACTCAGGTCTTCTGGAAGAGCAGACAGTGCTATTAAATATTGAGTCATCTCTCTAGCCTCTTTTAAGATTTTTGTTCATTGGGGGGTTGGGAGACTGAGAAGTCAAAAGAGGGAGTTGGATCCCATGGAGCTGGAGTTACAGGTGGTTGTGAGCTGTCCGATGTGAATGCTGGGAACCCGTGGTGACACCTTTTGTGGATCTTCAGATTGAGAATTCTGCTGTTTTCATTTCACTTCCTCCAAATCAGGGTTGGCTTGTGAAAAGCTGTTAAACATGCTAATATGAAATAACAGCCCTCAGTCTAAATTTTCCTGTTCAGTGCCTCAAACACATTATTGGATCTTATAATGGCTTCCTGACTGTAGTAATCCATAGAGAACCTGAAAGTTCCTGTATACTATTAATGAGTATCTGCCCATCTCCTGCTTGAAATGTCTTCTTACAAAAGGACCTTTAATAACAAGCAATTTGGTTTGGGGGGGGGAAAAAAACTGATACTATACTGAAAAGAGAAAAATCCTATTCCTAGCTCCTAAGTCTACAACTCTAAAGCTAACACCAGTGTTTAAGGCCACTCAGTTATTTTCAAAGGATAATTACAGTCATTCTTGGTTTCTGTGGGAGACTGGTTCCAGGATCCTTAGATACCAAATTCTGTGGACAGTCAAGTTCTCAAGTCCCTTAACAAAATGGCATTAGGGGTCAGGGAGATGACTCAGTGGGTAAAGGTTCTTGCCTCAAAAGCCTGACAATCTGAGTTTAATCCCCAGGATGAATGTGGTAGAAAGAGAAACAACTCCTCTGACTTTTTGCATGCATGCCCAAACAAACATCTATACACACACAAAATAATGTTTTTTTTAAAAAAAGGATGGGCCCATAGGCTATGGATGCAACTCAGTGGTCTAACACAGATGAAGCCCTAGGTTTGATCTCCAACAGCACATAATGCTGGTGTAGTGCTGCATGCCTCTAATCCTAGCACTTGGGAGACAGAAGCACTTGGGAGGAAAACCAGAAGTTCAAAGTCATCCTTGGCTACATACATACTGAGTTCCAGGCCTGCCCAGGATCCATGAGACCCATCTCAAAAAAACTTTTTAAAAGGCTAAGATGATTCAGCAGGTAGAAGCACTTGCCATGCAAACCTTATAATCTGAGTTCAAGCCCCAGAACCCCAATGAAGGTGGAAGGAGAATGGACACAGCTGTGGCAGGCGCCCACCACACATTGTACATCACACCTGCACAATTTTTTTTTAATTTTTAAATCACACACACCCCTCATAATACTTTATGTTTACGATTTTATGTTAGGCCACATTAATAACTATTCTGGATCATGTGTGCAGCCCAAGGGCTACAGGACAGATGCCCCTAGTATACTTTTGCTTCTGTGACAGAGGTAGAGATAAAAATTGATAATCTCCACTTAGAATTTCTTAGGATTCATGAGATTAGTCTGTGGGAAGATGGTTATAAAAATGTTTATATGCCAGGCTTGGTGGCGCATGCCTTTAATCCCAGCACCTGGGAGGCAGAGGCAGGCGGATCTCTCTGTAAGCTCAAGGCCAACCTGGTCTACATAGTGAGTTCCAGGACAGCTGGGGCTACAAGGAGACCGTCTCAAAAAGACCAAAAAAAAAAAAGTTTATGTGCGAAATGAACACAGCTTCTCCAGTGAGGGGATGACCCTAAGAAAGCAAACACCTATGCAGCATTCCACGTGACTAGTGGTAAGCATCAATACTGTGAGGTGGGCACTATTACCAGCTCTATTTTTGGTTTGTTCTTTTTGTTTTTAAGATTTGGGTTTTTTAATACATTTTTTTTATTTTTATGTATATGAATGTTTTGCCTGCATGTATGTGTACCATGTGCATGCCTGGTGCCATCAGAGGCTGAGTGTTAGATCCCCTGGAACTAGAGATCTGGGCGGTTGTAAGCTGCCGTGTGGGTGCTGGAAACTAAACCCAAACCCTCTAGAAAAGCAGCCAGCACTTTTAACTGCTAAGCCATCTCTCCAGTCCTTTTGTTTTTTGATAAGGTCTCACGTAGCCCAGGCTGGTCCCAAACTCATATAAGCCAAGGCTGAGTCCTGGACTTTTTATCTTCCTATCTCCAACCTCTAAGCACTAGGATTCCAGGCCTGAGCTACCTGCCTAGTTTGCTAGACACATTTTTCAAGGGAAAAACTGAAGTCACATAGAGTGACCTTAGATTGCATATGATTGATAAATGACAGAGGACTTCAACTTGGGCAGCCTGGTCTTAGAATCATGCTTTCAATCACTGTAAGCTGCAGTATCTCGAGAACAAACAGCAGAATTAAAATGGCAGGTGGAAATAAATAGCTTTTGAGAAAATGATGTGTTAAAGCAGGTGCTAAAAAAAAAAAAAAAAAATGAGCAACAGAGCCCAAGTCAGAGGTTCATTTTAGGTGACACTGTACCAACATTTTAACATAGCAACTAATTCTAGATACTAATTTTTTTTTTAATTCTAAGCAGGTCTGCTGGCTCAGGCCTGTTCATAGCTACTCAGAAGAATTTAGATAAGAGGATGGTATTTGGAGGCAGAGGCAGACAGATCCCTGTGAGTTCAAGGCCAGCCTGGTCTACATAGTGAGTTCCAGACCAGCTGGAGCTTTAGGGAGACCCTGTCTCAAAAAGACCAAAAAATAAAAATAAAAATAGATAAGAGGGTAACAAGTTCAAGGCCAACCTGCATAAGTTAGTGAGACTTTATCTGCTGTTTTTTGATACAGGGTCTCCCTGTAGACCCAGCTCTCCTGGAACTATGCAGACCAGGCTGTGCACTATCTCACAGAGTCCACCTGCCTCAGCTAGAATTAAAGGCATGAGCCACCACACCTGGCCCAAGACTCTAATTTTTAAAAATTAAAAACTGGCCAGGTGTGGCGCACACCTTTAGTCCCAGGCAGAGGCAGGCGGATCTCCTTGAGTTCAAGGCCAGCCTGGTCTACATAGTGAGTTCAGGTAGCTGGGACTACAGGCAGACCCTGTCTCAAAAAGACAAAAAAAAAAAAAAAAAATTAAGAACTGAATTTTTGGTTTTTGAGACATGGTCTCAGGTAATTCAAACTAGTCTAAAACTCAAAGTCATTAAGGCTGGCCTTGAACTCTTTCCAGATCCTCCTGCCACCAGTTCCCAAGTGCTAGAATTATAGGGGTGTGATAACATGCCCAGCATGAAAAAAAAAAGTTTTAAGTTTTCCTAAACTGCAAGGAGGGACACCATTTTGGTGGCGAAACATTTGGTTTTCCTTCATGGGATAAGGGGTTTCAGATAAGTGTCCCAGGAGGACTAGTAAAGAGATCTGACATCCCAGATTTTCACAACCACCAGTGACAGACAAAGCTGAAATGGCACTAATGAAAATCACCAGTAAAAATACTTTGGACTCAAGAGATGAGCAACTAAAATTAGAAATTCAGAAGGGGCAAAACATCATGTGACCAGGCAATCAGTCACTTGCAGAGGGAAAAAAAGAACAAAAATAAGCTACTATTTGCAAACAAAGAAATACAGGAAGATGAGGAAACAGACATGAAGTCCAAATACATTTTAAGAGAATAATCACCAGATGATTTTCTAATTGATGGCAAATTTTCCAGATAGTGCAGCTGCAGAAGACACTCATTAAATAGATGGGTAAGGCCAAGCAAGAAGAGATTAGTAATGATTTCAATGAGTCCAGATTTGAATATGGCTGACCAAGCACAAAAGTTATCTCTGGGAAACATGGCCTAGAAGATACGTAGAAAACCAGAATGTTAATCCTCAGACATCACCAGATTCATTCATTAAACAAATATTTACTAAAAACTACTAAGGGTCAGGTGTGGTAGCACAGGCCTTTAATCCCATCACCCAGGCGGCAGAAGTACATGGACCTCCATGCGTTCAAGGACAGCCTGGTCTACACAGCTATTTCCAAGACAGACAGGGCTACAGACTGAGACATCACCAAAACAGTCTATGCAAACCTGGCTCACAGAAGTTACATTCTAACCAGGGAAAGTGACAGCAAACGTTTTGGAAAACAACACTGAGTAGGCATTATAACAGAATCCAAGATCAGAGCCCTTTTTCATAGAGGGCTGTTTAAAGCAGACAAATGCACACAACATTAACTGTTCCTTCCCCTCCATGAGAAATCTTGTAGCCTATAAGTAATTGAGTACCTTATCCTCTATTTAAAAAGCAAGAGAAATGCATTTAAACCCTAAAACAAGAAAAATGCACTTAAATTGTATTCCTAGAATTCAAAGCACAATTTGACTTGTGCTTCCAAGACCTATCACTGCTCCCTCCCAAACAAAATATACTTTTAATTTTTTCTGAGTGTTTTGCCTGCATGTATGTAAGTGCACCATGTGTGTGCAATGCCCTTGGGTATGAGAAGGCATCTGATCCCATGGATCTGGAGTTACCAACAGTTGTTAGCCACCATGTAGAGTGCTGGGAACTAAACCAGGGTCCTCTGCAAGAACAACCAGTGCTGTTAACCACTGAGCATCTCTCCAGCCCTAAGACAAAGCAGACTTTAAAATTTTCCAAATTTACTTGGGAGGCACAGGTAGGCAGATCTCTGTGAGTTCAAAGCTAGCCTGGTCTACATAGTGAGCTCAGAGTCAGCTGGGGCTACAGGGAGTTCCTGTCTCAAAAAGACCAAAAAATAAATATAAATAAATAAAATTTTCCAAATTTAACAGCTCTTGGATCAAAAAGTGTTATTAGGGTACAGATCATAAAATAACTAGAACTGCTTCTCTAATCGATCCTAAGATTAGGATCCTAAGATTAGGAAAGGAGGACATGAACATGGGAGGGTACCATATTGAGAAGGGGGGGTGATCAGAAGAGGAAGCAGGAAGTGCATACGATCAAAATACAAATACCCTGGAAGTGCCACCATGCCCAGCACTTCCAGGGGCAGATCTCTCTGAGTTTAAGGCCAGCCTGTTCTACACAGTTCCAGGCCAGCAGAGGCTGCAGTGAAACCCTGTCTCCAAAAAAAAAAAGCAACAATGTATACATGTATGAATTGGTCTTGGTGGGCTTACTGAGTCTGAGGTTAAACAGCATATACTCTAGGCTGTAACACACAGGCTTAGATTCCTAAGGAGGGGGTGTTTACCCAGCACAGGTGTTGCTCACAGTAGAAAGCATCTTAAGGGAATGTTAACAGAAGATCCCACATCCCTCAGGTCTTGAAGAAATTACTGTAAAGGAGCTCATTTAATACTTAATTACCAATCTCTTATTTCCTTGTCTCAGCCTAAAACTTATAAATTCAAACTACATTTATAATTTTTATTTTATTACTGGTGTGTGTGATTGAGTGGTGTACACTCGTGCCACAGTACCAGTGTGGAGATCAGAGGACAACTTTGAGAAGTGTTCTCTCCTACCACCCTGGATTCTGGAGATCCATCTCTCTGGCCCAAACTAGTTACATTTTTTTTAAAGCACAAATTGGTGCATATAAAAGCTTTTTAAATTTAGAAGACTAAAAATATACTAGATAAAAGTATTCCAATTTTACATTCCTAAAATATATTACGGCTAACAAATGTTTTATTTCAAAAAATTCATCTACAAACTACATAAAGTTGATTTGAATCTACCACTCCATTTAAGAGTTTCTTAACAAAAAATTCGGTTGTCCACACAAATGAACAATAGAAAAAGTTCTTGTTAAAAAATAAGGCAGCCTTGTAAGGATACATTACACAATTGGATCTCATTTACTTTACAATGTTATTTTCCTACACTCCTGCACTGTATAGTCATGGGACATAAACCCAATGATCCAAGAAGCCTGAAAATTTTTTGGGTTAAAAATCCAAAACTTGCCGGGCGTGGTGGCGCACGCCTTTAATCCCAGCACACGGGAGGCAGAGGCAGGCGGATCTCTGTGAGTCAAGGCCAGCCTGGTCTACATAGTTAGTTCCAGGACAGCTGGGGCTACAGGGAGACCCTGTCTCAAAAAGACCAAAAAAAAAAAAAAAATCCAAAACTCGACCAGGTGTGGTAGCTCACACCTGTAATCATAACACTAGCCAGGTAGGGCCAGGAAGATAGTTTCAAGTTCAAGGCCTGACAGAGGTAAAACAGTCTCAAAAAAAAAAAAAAAAAAAAAAAATTCCAAAACTCGTTTCTAATGGCAAAACTAAACCTAAAGCAAGCAACCCTAAGGTGCAATTCTAGCAAAGACGAACTGGGTGTGAAAATAAACTGACTCTATTCAATACAACCTTACTACCACCACACAATGAATCCACACAAGTTCTTTACTTCAGAAAAGATAGTGGCAAAGAACTGCTCCCACAAGTACGTTCACCCAGGACAGCCAAGAGGACCTTTAAAGTTATGGCTGCCTTCGCTCTATTCCCTGGCAAAAAAAAAAACAAACCCAAAACCTAACTAAGCCTGAGAGCATAAATCTTCCCGTATTTCAGATGTATTTGAGAGGGCCATGAACACAGTTAAACTGTCTGAATCTGATGTGTTGGGAAGCGGGCGTCGTGACCTACTAAAGCTGTCTTAATTTAGTGAGTCCCTGACTTGCAGGAGTTAAAATTCTCACCCCTTATACTGCGATGACGTAATCGTCCACACTGCATTTCTCTTAGACTTAAAGAGGGGAGGAAAAGGGGGGTGGGGACCCGAACAAAGAAAAATTTCTCCTAGTAAACGAGGAACGGAACTGGCGGCCCAGCACGGCTAAATGAGTCCCCGAAGCGCGTTACAACTGAAGCAGCCGGAGCTGGAGAAGCTAAAGACTAGGCTGGGAGGCCGGCCCCGTAGGTGGAGTCCCGGGAGGACTACGAGACCCGGGAGGACCACGGGGATGCAGAGATGTGCGGATGCGGGGATGCCCTGCGCCGAGGGGCGCAGCCGCCTCGCCCCGGTCGGGACCCGAGGCCGCAGTTCCGTTCCCCTCCCCCGCAAGATGTCGGCGGCGGCCGGGAAGCAGGAAGTCGAGGCCGCGAAGCAGAAGCAGCGCCGGCCCCGGAGCCGAGCCCCGCCCGGCCCGGCACCAGCCTCCGCGCGCCCCCGGCCCCAGAGGACCGACCCCGCAGCCCCGGCGGCCGGAGGGGGAAGGGAGCCGGCGGAATGGGTGTGACCGCCGCGCAGCTCCCCACCCGCCCAGGCCGCGCTGCCCCGCCGCTAAGACCCCGCCGCGATTCCCCTGCGAACCCCGGGCCGCAGGCGCACGCGAGCCCGGCGCTCCCTCCTTCCCTCCATCCCCCGCTCGCTCGCGCTGTGTAGGCCCTGGGAATCCCCGACCTCTAGTGTCCACGAGAACCGAGGGATGCCACCGACCACGCGACCGGGACGGAACGGTACGGGAGCTGCTCCCGCGGGGAAGCTCGAGCCCCGCACTCACCTCAGCTTCTCCGCCGGGGCGTTGGCAGCACTGCGCGGGGCCTCCTCAGCTGCCGGGCAGGGGCACGCACCTGACGTCAGCACGCAAGAGACGCACGGTTGGGTGCCCGCGGAAGTGGGTGGGACGAAGAAGGAAAAGGGGCTGGGACAGCCCTTGGGATGAGTTATAGCCCCGCCCAACTGCTGCGCACGCGCAGATCCGCGCTCCTTTCAACCCCAAGCTCCAATTTGTGCGCTGCACCTGTTAACAGTATTTTATTTTGTTTATATGCCTATTTATTTTCATTTTATGTGCATAACACTCATGCCTTACATACACATGTATGTAAGTGCACCCGTGTCAGTGCCGGCGGAAGCCAGAAGAAGGTATTGGATCCCCTGGAACTTGAGTTGTGGACGGTTGTTAGCCGCCATGTGGGTGCTGGGCAAGAACAATCAGTGCTCTTAACCCCTGAGCCGTCTCTTCAGCCCCTACTAACAGTATTTTTATTTGTTATAAAACTATGAACTGATGTATGCAAAGAGTTATCACTAAAGTTTATTTTTAGATCCTTGCAACTCTGTGGAGCAAAGTACTATGTTATCTTTTTTAAAAAAAAATTTTGAGGTGTAGTTTCATATAGACCAGCCTGGCCTTGAACTCATGTAGATAAGGATAACCTTAAATTCGTATCCTCCTGCCTCCACTTCCCAAGTGCTCGTTTGAACCACCGCACCTGGGCCTTTATTTGCTGCTCAGCGAGAGGCTTGTTTACACAACCTGGAATGAAATATTATGTTCTGAGTTTTGTCTAGAGTTAGACTTTTCCCCCACAATAAGGCCCTGCATCTACTCTACCTTACTCCTCTTTCCTGGACCTTTGGTTGGCTCTCCTCTCTCAGGTGCTTCCCAAAGTTGGAGAGCTTACCTTTTGTTTTGTTTCGTTTGGTTTCGTTTTGTTTTGAGACTGGGTCTCACTGTGTGGCTCTGGCTGGCCTGGAGCTTGTTGTGTAAACCAGGCTGACCTCGATGTCCTAGAGAGCCTTCTGCCTCTACCTCCAGAGTGTTTGTATTAAAAGCATGTGACACCATGCCCAGCTGGAGAGTTTATATTAATAATAGTTCATTTATGGACTGGAGATGCAGCTCACTTGGTAGAGTGCTTGTCTGGCATGCACAAAGCATTGGACTTGATCCTCAGCACTACATAAATCAACCAAACATAATGCAAGTTGTCCTCTGAACACACACATTGAATGAATGAATGAATGAATGAATAAATAAATAAATAAATAAATAAATAAATAAATAAATAAATAAATTTAAAAGCAAGGTAGAAGTCACCTGAGTAACGACACCTGAGGTACCTTGGTGGCTTGGGGATTGTGGACACGTCCCTTAACACCTCTGAGAGTAATCACCTATAATCCCAATACTTGGGAGGCAGAAGCAGTAGTTTAAGGTCCTCCTTCACTGCATAGAGAGTTCAAGTCTGCCCTGGGATACATGACACCCTATCTCAAAAAAAAAAAAAAAAAAGATGGATCCTAGCACTCAGGAGGTAGAGGCAGGTGGATCTCTGTGAGATCAAAGTCAGCCCGTTCTTCATAAAGAGTTCCAGGTCAGTTGGACTACAGGGAGACCCTGTCTCTAAAGAAAAAAATTCAGTTCACTGGGCATGGCACTACATCCAGAAGGTTATTACACAGCAGCAATTTTAGTGCTTGGGAGGTAAAGGCAGGAGAATTGATGGTCAAGTTTATCCTAGGTATATACTATTCGACCAAGAAAGATAATTCCAATATATTTGACTTAACACATATTTTCTTACAGTTTGGTTTGAAATTTTTTCCTTTTTAATATTTTTATTCTATGTTTATGAGTATTTTGCCTCCATGTATGTAAGTGTACCATGTGTGTAATGCCCATCGAGGCCAGAAAAGGATATTAGATCCCCTGGAACTGGAATTACGGATGCTTGTTAACCACCATGTCAATGCTGGAAACCGAGCCCAGGTCCTCTGCAAGAGTACCCAGGGCTCTTAACTGCTGAGCTCTCTCCAGCCCCTCCTTTTTAAATTTTTATTACATTTATTTATTTATTTATTCATGGGAAGGGCAGGTGGCATTGTGTGGAAGTCAAAGAACAACTTCCAGGAGGCTTTTCTTTCCTTCCACCATGTGGATCCTGAGGATGGAACTGAAACCGAGCCCAGGTCCTCTGCAAGAGTACCCAGGGCTCTTAACTGCTGAGCTCTCTCCAGCCCCTCCTTTTTAAATTTTTATTACATTTATTTATTTATTTATTCATGGGAAGGGCAGGTGGCATTGTGTGGAAGTCAAAGAACAACTTCCAGGAGGCTTTTCTTTCCTTCCACCATGTGGATCCTGAGGATGGAACTCGGGTCAGGCTTTGCAACAAGCATCT
>NW_008351649.1:168669-172584 GCF_000622305.1 Nannospalax galili | reverse complement strand
GCAAGAACAGTCAGTGTTCTTAACCGCTGAGCCATCTCTCCAGCCCCACCACAAGCATCTTTACCCACTAAGCCATCTTGCCACCACACAGTCCCCCCACCCACCCCCACCACTTTTTTTTTTCCTTCTTTTGACAGTGTCTGGGTTTGGAGCCCAAGCAGGTTTCAAATTCATGATCCTCTTGTCTTAGCCTCCCCAGTGCTGGGATTATAGGCCTGTATACACCACCCATACCCAGCCATGGATTTTTTTTTTTTTAATTTATGTAGAATGTAGGTGTTTTGGGCTTGTGCTTTGGGAAGCTGGGAAGCCCAAAACTATGGTACCTGCATCTAGTGAAGATGTTCTTGCTGCATCCTAATATGATGGCAAGCATTGCATGGTAAAGAGGGCAAACCACTAGCTTGGGTCACTCCTTGTCTTCTTAAAGAACATTAATGCCATCATGAGTCCTATCCTCATGACCTCTGTACTTTCTAGTTATATAAGAATACCTACATTTTAGAGTGTTTACTGGTGCTAATAACACCTGAACAAGTGGCTGATTTAAGTTAAGAATTATTACCCTTGGTCTAGGGAGATGGCTCAACGGTTAAGAACACTGACTGTTCTTCCAGAGGACCCAGGTTCGATTCCCAGCACCCGCATGGTGGCTAACAACCATCTGTAACTCCAGTTCTCGGGGATCCGTCTTCTGACCCAGGGCATTGAATGACATGTTGCACTTACATACACACATGCAGGCAATACACTCATACATAAAAAATAATAATAAAAAATAATAAACAAAAAAAAATTTTTAATTTTTTATTATTTTTATTTTATGTGTATATATGTGTTGCCTGCATGTAGGTAAGTGCACCCATGTTGTGCCCTGCCCATGGAGGACAGAAGAGGCTCTCAGATCCCCTGGAACTGGAGTTACAGACAGTTGTTAGCTGCCATGTGGGTGCTGGGATTCAAACCCGGGTCTTCTGAAAGAACAACCAGTGTTCTTAACCACTGAGCCATTTCTCCAGCCCTGGATGAAAATATTTTTTTTAAAAGATTTATCTTTTTAAATGTATGTGGTGGCGCACGCCTTTGATCCCAGCACTTGGGAGGTAGAGGCAGGCGATCTCTGTGAGTTCAAGGCCAGCCTGGTCTACATAGTGAGTTCCAGGCCAGCTGGGGCTACAGGGAGACCCTGTCTCAAAAAGACGAAAAAAAAAAAAAAAAAAAAAGATTTGGGGAGGTGGCTTGGTCACTGAAGTGCTTCCTTTGCCAACATAAGGACCAGAGTTCCATTTCCAGATCCCCAGTACTCATATGAAAGCTGAGCATGGTGAGAAATGCTTGTAATCCTGGGGCTGTGGAAACAGAGACAGGGGGATCCCTGGGGCTTGCCGTTGAGCTTCATCAATCAGTGAGCTCCAGACTGAGACCCTGTCTCAAAAAAACGGATATGCTTTCAAGATGGCTTAGTGGGTTAAAGACACTTGACACCAAGCCCGACAACCTGAGTCTGAGCCCAGAGACCCACGTGGTGAAAGGAGAGATCCAACTCCCGCAAGTTGTTCTCTGACCTCCACACACATGCCATGTGTGATACATACATTCATGCATGCACATATACACACACAAAAATAATTTTTAATGTAAAACAATTATTACTCTCATTTCCTGAAAGCATGAACAGATGCTCAGAGATGTTAAGGAGCTGGCATAAGATCACCAAGACAAGAAGCAGAGCTGGGACTTGCTCTCAGGAGGCTGGCTTGTGTAGGCAATACACTCATAACATAAAATAAAAATAATAAATAACTTTTTAAAAAGAGAGAGCGAATCTGCAGTCTTGGGTCTATTGCTAATGAGCTGCAACATTTTGTGTGCACCTTTCCTGACTTTTTCCTATGGCTATATACATTTAGTACAGAAAATAAGACTACAGCTGGGCATGGTGGTACATGCATTTAGTGCCAGCACTCAAGAGGCTGAGGCAGGCAGATCTCTGTGAGTTCAAGGCCAGCCTGGTCTACATAGTGAGTTCCAGGCCAGGGAGACCCTGTCTCGAAAAGAAAAAAGAAAAGAAAGAAAAGAAAAGAAAAGAAAAGAAGAAAGGAAAAGAAGGCTGCAATCCCCCTTCCTTTTAGTGTGTACATGTATATTTGGGGGGCAGGGCACATATGCCACAGCCTGCGTGTGGAGGTCCTTGAGTGTGGGGGTCCTCACCTTCCACCTTGTTCAAGGCAGGGTCCTGTTGCCCACCACTGCATACTCCAGGCTAGCTGGCCTGTGAGTTTCCAGGGGTTCTGCTGCAGTCTCTCCCTCTCATCTCTCAACAGGAGCACTGGGATTACAGAGGTGCACGCTACTGTGTCCAGCTTTATGTAGGGTCTAGAGATCAGAACTCAGGTCCTCACGCTTGCACAGCAGTCGCTTTACCCACTAAGCCATTTCCCAGCCTGCAGTCCCCTTTTGTCTCTCAAAACTGCAATGTAAACAACTTTTGAAACAACTTGAAGTTGCATTCCACCATGTAGGCCTTCTCTACGCAGTTTCCTCTATGAGAATTTAGGCTGTTATGCTTATTTTAAGTTTTTTTTTTTTTCCAGTGGCAGGGATGGAACCCAGAGCTTATCAAATGCCAGGCAAACGCTCTGCCACACAGCTACACTGTGTGCAGACCACTGTAAACTTCTCACTATTTTAGAAATATATAGCCTAGCTTCTTGAACTTGAAGTGAGCAAGCCAGTTTTCTCCCTTCCCAAGGCCAGCTGGCCGTGCCCTTCTTTCATCCTGCCTCACAACCCCATGAATGTCTCCAGACAATGTCTGCCCTTCTTGCCAGCAACTGTATCTTGATGGGGTGTCACCCAACTGTTTGGCCTTTCCCGCCTTTATTCTGAGGACAAGGACCCACTCAGCACTTTGTCTATTGTGTTGGTTTTCTTATGGGAGGATGTCCCTTGACCTTTCCATCACCCCAAATTGGAGTTACCCCCATTTACCCTGTCCTTTGCTACCAGCCCAGACTCTAGCCTCTACTGTCCCCTTTCCCCATCCCCCAGTCCCCTTGGCTCTAGCTGTCTCAAATTAACAGGATGTCAGCCTGTGGGTCCTCAACTCTCCTTCACCTCTGGGTCCCGTTCCAGTGTCCATGCCTCCTCCGACTGGTAGCAATGGCCTGTCTATTATACCTGAAGTAGTCTTGACCTCAACTTTCAACCCATGTGGCTCTGGAGATGAACCTGCTCCTGTAAGGATGGACATGTAGACCAGGTTTAGCCAATCAGGGTGCTGCAGAGAGCTCTGTTACCAAGCAGGAGGCATGGGACCCAGTGAGAGTCAGTTCTGGAACTCAGTGAGAACTGTCCAGTTGAACGAGTAGACCTGCTAGGGACAGGTGTAATCATAGCCTTTCTGAGAATGAGCCCCACACAGAGGCCACATGCAAAAGCAAGTCCTAGACTGGGTGGGTGGTGAGGGGTGATCCATTTCTTTAATTCCAGCACTTGGGAGGCAGAGGCAGGTAGATCTCTGTGAGTTCAAGACCAACCTGGTCTACATAGCAAGTTCCAGGGCAACTGGGGCTATAGAGAGACTGTCAAAAAAAAAAAAAAAGCCCCATGTCTTCATAGCATCATGCCATGCACCGGGACCGGGCTTGCTTCCACATTCAGCCCCAGCCAACAAATCCCCCCTCCTATCTGCACCAGATTACATTCTGTCATAAACACGAGACTCTTTTTTCTTCTTTGTTTTCCTATTTTTCTTTTTCTACTGCTAGTCCATCATCCCCCTCCAAGCACTGGGTCTCCTTCTTTGCAGACTGTAGCCAAGACATACATTTATTTATTTATTTATTTATTTATTTATTTATTTATTTATTTATTTATTTATTTATTTATTTTTGGTCTTTTTGAAGGAGAGTG
>NW_008351649.1:157759-168655 GCF_000622305.1 Nannospalax galili | reverse complement strand
GGCTGGCCTCAAACTCACAAAGATCTGCCTGCCTCTTCCTCCCAAGTGCTGAGATTAAAGGCATGTGCCACCACATCCGGCAAGACTTTATTTTTAAAATATAATTTATCTCGTGTGTGTTTGTGTGTGTGTGTGTGTATGAGAGAGAGAGAGAGAGAGAGAGAGAGAGAGAGAGAGAGAGAGATCTTCCTGCCTCTGCCTCCCTGGTAATGGGATTACAGGTGTATTCCACTTTGCCTTGCTTATCAAACATACTTGAAGGCATTATTGTGCTGGGAAATTAGGTAAAAGGGCACAAAACTAATAAAATAAGACGCTTGGTGTCATGCCCTAAGATTTAGTTAGCACACAGAGGAGGTCAGAAGAGGGTATTGGATCCCCTGGAACTGGAGTTACAGATGGTTGTTAGCTGCCATATGGGTGTTGGGAACCCAACCCAGGTACTCTGCAAGAGCGGCCAATGCTCTTAACTGCTGATCCATCTCTCCATCCCCCAGCACATTTTTTTAATTTTTTTATTTATTTGTGTGTGTGTTGGCCTACATGTGGAGGTTAGAAAATACTTTAATAAGTCAGTTCTAACTGGATGTGGTGGTACATGCCTTTAATCCCAGCACTCAGGAGGCAGAGACAGACAGATCTCTGTGAGTTCAAGGCCAGCCTGGTCTACATAGTTCCAGGCCAGGTGGGGCTACAGGGAGACCCTGTCTCAAAAAAAAAAAAACGTCAATTCTCTCATTCCACCTTTATGGGGTTCTGGGGGTCGAACTCAGGTTGTCAAGCTTGGCAGCAAGGGCTTTGACATTGAATCCATCTCACCAATCCCATGATATACTGTAAATACAAGGTATTACACGAATGATTGGGCCCAGGTTAGTCCTTGGAAGAGAGAAACATAGTTTGGCAGATAGAAAGGAGAACTGTGGACTCTCCAGAGACACAGAGGCAGGAACGCACACAGGTAGATATTGACCAAAGCTGTGTCTGAGCCAAGTCCTGATGCACACCTATGATCTTAGCACTTGAGAGACTGAAGAAAGAGGATCAGGAGTTTGAGGCCAGCTTGAGTGATTTAATATGTTTGAAGCCGGTCAGAGCAACACAATACGGCCTTGTCTCAAAACCCCCCAAAATAGGGCCAGTAATACAGTAGTAAAGGGGCTTGCCACCAAGCCTGAGGACCTGAGGACCTGGGTCCACCATCTGAGATGGTGGAAGGAAAGCACTGACACCATGACACATACATTCAATAAATAAGTAAATGTAAAAATAAATAAATAACCCAACTAAACCAAACAAAAAATTTAAAAGAGTGGTCCACTGTGGGAAGGAAGGTAGTAATTACAGATAGTATGGGAAAGGTTTTCAGACAAAGAAGAAAAACATAAGCACTGGCCAGAAATCTTGGCAGGTATGAGGCTAAGTAACTGGGTCCAGCTGTGGCATGAGCTATGTGGTAGAAGGTATAATGGTTAATTTTGTATGTAAACTTGTCTCATGCCCACAGAGTTGGTCAAAGATTGTGTTAGGAGTGTCTATGAGGGCCTTTCTGGTCTTGGTAGCACACTCTTGTAATCCCAGCATAGCACATAGGAAGTAGAGGCAGGAGGATCAAGAGTTTAAAGTTATCCATAGCTACACAGAGTTTGGACCAGTCTGGGCTACATGAGACATAGTCTCAAAAATCCAAAAAAAACCAGACTGGGTAAAGTGGCACAATACTATGGTAATCTTAGCACTAGGGAGGTGGAGTCAGGAGGATAAGAAGTTCAAGTTCCTGGGGCTGGAGAGATGGCTCAGCAGTTATGAGCACTGGCTGCTCTTGCAGAAGACCTGGGTTCAATTCTCAACACCCACAAAGTGACTAACAACTATCCAAAACTCCAGTTACAGGGAATCTACCACCATCTTCTGACTTCTGCAGGCACTGGACAACACAGATGCACTTACACACATGCAGGCAATACACACATACATAAAAATAAAAATAATAAATAAAAGGCTGTGTGTGGTGGTGCAGGCCTTTAGTCCCAGCACTGAGGAAGCAGAGGCAGAGGCAGGCTGTGAGATAGAGGCCAGTCTGCTCTATATATGTGGGTTCCAGGAATCAAACTTAGGTAATCATCCTTGATGGCAAGTGCCTTTATCCACTAAGCCCTCTCACCAACCCCAAACTCAATACTTTCAATGAAATCACCCCACCACCTCTGTCCCTTGTCTTAAGTCCCAGGCACCACCCCATCTCTCTGTAGATAATCTCTACATATCCATCTTCCCCAGGTCCTATCTCTACCCCATCTCCGAATTTCCAGCTGTTCAGAAGTGCCATCAGCACCCCAAAGTCACCCTCTAGTTCTTCCCTGTTCCTGTGTCTGCAGTACCTTTATCCACATTTGGCTCCTGTACCCCTCTGCATCTTGTAGCATGCTAAGTTGTGCCCATAAAATCTGTTATTTCTAGAAGCTTCTGTTAAGAACCTTGGGGGAGAACATGTCTTTTTTTTTTTTTTTTTTTTTTTTTTTTTTGCTTTTGTTTATATAGCCAAGAAGGACCTTGAACTTCTTTTTTTATTTTTTATTTTATTAATTTATTTGTTTTTGAGACAGGGTCTCCCTGCAGCCCCAGCTGTCCTGGAACTCACTATGTAGGCCAGGCTGGCCTTGAACTCACAGAGATCCACCTGCCTCAGCCTCCCAAGTGCTGGGATTAAAGGTGTGTGCCACCATGCTTGGCTAAGAAAAGTTTAATAAATGGGGCTAGGGTCTAGCTAAAAGCTAGCATATTTGCCTAACATACAGGTTTGATTGTCACACTAACACACCTACACACACACACGTACACACACACACAGTTTGCTAAGTGTGACACGTGAATGAACATAACAACACACTCCTTCCACACAGCCAGCTCTGTTTGTCTCTGGAAACAGTCATCTTTGTCTCTTCCAAACCCCCAGAGCACTTTAGGAGCTTTTGGATAGGCACTCAGCTTCTCTGCCAGGACTCTCCAGGCTGATTCTGTCTGCAGTGGGATCCCAGGAGCAGGCTCTATCTGTATGCAGAGGCCTTGAATGCTAAACGCGGGCTGAGCAGGAGGCGCCTCAAGACTTTGAGTGCAGCCCACCTGTCCCCAGGCCTGCTGTGGGGCAGGAAGAACTAGGCCCTAAATGAAAGAGAAGACTGGGGTCTGTGCTCCTGGGTTCACCTGAGTGCACCCTAACAGAAGACCCTCCCTGTGATTCACAGGTGGTGAAACTACAGAAAGAACGAAACCACTATCATAAAACCCAGCTACCGGTGGCATCTCAGGGATGAGATGGAAGGGATGGGGAATGCAGCCCCCAGTGCTCAAAGTCTGAGGATGAGGGCTTGGATATTTGCTTCATAACACTCCATTATTTTTGTACATATGTTTTGTGTGTTTTCTCATATATAATATTTCATAAAGTTCACTTCCTAAAAATTACACTAAATTAAAGTATCTCTTAGCCAGGAATAGTGGCACATACCTGTAATCCTACACTTGGGAATCGAAGGCAGGAAGATTACCATAAGCTCTAGCCCAGCCTAAACTACATAGCAAGGCCTGTTTCACTTTTTAAAAAAGTTATATTGGGGCTGGAGAGATGGCTCAGCGGTTAAGAACACTGGCTGTATTTGCAGAAGATTGGGGTTCAATTCCCAGCACCCACATGGCAGCTGATAACTGTCCATAACTCCATTTTCAGGGGATCCGATGCCCTCTTCTGACCTCTGCTGGTGCATTTGCCTATGTGCAGGCCTAACACTCATACACACAAAATAAAAATAAATCAAAAAATGTTTTTAGAAATATAAAAGTTGCCAGGTGTGGTGGCGCACGCCTTTAATCCCAGCACTCAGGACGCAGAGGCAGGCGGATCTCTGTGAGTTCAAGGCCAGCCTGGTCTACATAGAGTTCCAGGACAGCTGGGGCTACAGGGAGACCCTGTCTCAAAAAAAGAACGACAACAAAAAAGAATATGGTCGGGGTCATGGTCATGCTAAATTGAAGCTTCTGAATTGCGGACAATGGGAAGTAGAAAGGACACCATTAGAAACTGTCCTGAAGAAGCTGGTTGCCCAGGGACTAAGGAATCCATGGGTGGGAAGGGAAGCCTATAGATATACAGCTTGGAGATATACAGTGTTTCCTGCACAGGTGGGTTACTAAAAGGATTCAAATGAAGATTTGCTGTATTTGTGGCAGTTCTAGGGGCTCAATGTTACCTGTAGTTCCAGAGGAATGGTAAGAAACATCACTGAAAAAAGTATCTGGAATTGTCTTGTGATTTCCTAACTCACAAAAGTAAGATTTCCTAAGCTGGGCATGGTGGCACATGCCTTTAGTCCCAGCACTTGGGAGGTGGAAGCAGGTGGATCTCTGTGAGTTCAAGACCAGGCCAGCTGGGGCTACAGAGAGACCCTGTCTCAAAAAGAACCACTCCCCCCAAAAAGTAAGATGTCCTCACTGTAGCCTACTCGTCTGTATGTTTGTTCCCAAAAGAATACCAGCATGGTTTAACAAAATAACACAAAACATTAAAAAGTGGGGTGGGAGAGAACATGAGATGGCTCTATGGGGAAAGATGCTTGTTACCAAGCCTGACAATCTGAGTTCAATCTCCAGTACCTACATGTTGGAAGGAGAGCCAACTGACAAATTAGTTGTCCCCACATGTGCTGTGGCATGTCCCCTGACGCATGTATACACACATACACAAACATAAATAAATATATATACACAAACATAAATAAATGTAAAATCTTTAAAGTTAGATATAGTGGTACACATTTATAATTCTAGCACTTAAGAGATGGAGACAGGAAGATCAGAAGTTCAGGGTCATCCCTGACCCATAGTTACATAGCAACTTTGAAGCCAACCTGAGCTACATGAGACCCTGCTAAAAAATAGTAACATCATCAAAAAACAAAACAAGAAAAGCACAGAGCTCAGCTGTGGCTCGGTTGGTAGAGCTACCTAGCATGCACAAAGCCCTGGATTTGATTCCTAGCACCACATAAAACTGGGTGTGGAGACACATACCTATAATCCTAGCACTTGGGAGGTGGTGGAGACAGAAAGAGCAGAGGTTCAAGGTTATCCACAACTACTCAGCCCAGGCCCGAGCCCCACCCTGTTGCCTTGCTCCAGATGTCTCCTGAAATGGCCTGTCACATATGAGGGACTACAGGTGCTGACTCTGTGGACCCAGGACCCACGCCCTGTGCAGCCCCTCCTACTCTCCTCCTCTATTTGTGCCCACATCTTTAGGCTTGTCCTGGGACCTGGACCTTTCCTGGAGTCAAAGAAAGAGGACTCACCGAACCTGTTCCTTGACTGCCTTTCCTCTAACTGGCCCAGGCTTGCCCGCTTCATCTCAGCAGCACATCTCTGAGGGAAGTAAGCAGGACAGGATGGGCAAAGAAGAGAAAAAAGTCTAGAAATAGGTGAGCCTCTCTGTCCTCCCCCATCCTTACTAAACAGTGAGACCTCACACAATGATCAAGTTTTTTTAACATGAAAGCAAGCTGAGAAGTTGCTCTTGTGGGCCAGTCTGTCAAGGGCATGTTGTGACCAATCAAGCAGTGGTTTTGGTTCTCAGCACCTCTGCTAGAAGCAGAGCAGGATCCCCATGCTTTGGCTCCTCCAGGCTCTAGGAATGAAACCTGAACCCATAATCTACATGTCTTTGCCTCCCAGGCCTCTTCTGGCCTTGCTCCTCCACCCCAGCACACTGCTTTCTTCCCGGTTCCTCTCACAGAATGCATATCCTGCCTGCCTGGGGCCTTTGCACTTGCTGTTCTCTTACTTGTTCTGAAGGTCTTTGTTGGAAGGCCTTCTCTCTAAGAAGATCCTCTCCTGGCCCTGCTCACATGGCACCCCAACCCTCTGTCACCCCACATTGCTTCATTTTCTTCATAGGATTTAGCACTACCTACAACAATCTCACTTCGCTTCTCATGATCTGTCTCCTTCCATTAAAGATTGTTCAAGACCAGGCATGGTGGCACACGCCTTTAATCCCAGTGTTTGGGAGGCAGAGGCAGGCTGATCTCTGTGAGTTCAAGGCCAGCCTGGTCTACATAGTGAGTTCCAGAACAGCTGGGGCTACAGGGAGACCCTTCTTCAAAAAGACAAAAAAAAAGGCTGTTCAAGGACTTCCTTCCTGTCCCGCCATACCCTCAGTGCTGGAATATAGTACACTCATCTGTGCATATGGCTGCTCTTTTCACAAAAGCAAGGAAATGGAATCAGCCTAAATGTCCATTCATGGATGTCCATCAACAGAGGAGTGGATGATGGAAAGGTAGCATATGTAAACAGTGGACTGTCATTCAGCCATTTAAAAAAAATGAAGTTAGCCTGGCGTGGTGGCACACACCTTTAATCCCAGCACTCGGGAGGCAGAGGCAGGTGGATCTCTGTGAGTTCGAGGCCAGCCTGGTCTACATAGCGAGTTCCAGGACAGCTGGGGCTATAGGGAGACCCTGTCTCAAAAAAGACCAAAAAAAAAAAGAATGTAGAAAAATAAGAAAATCAGAGGATTCACAATGGGCAGAGCTCTCATTCACTAACTTTCTGTGTTACAAGCCCTGCTCTGAGAAACTATTCAACAAAAATCAGACATGGGGAGTCTGCATGGTGGCACATGCTTGTGATCCCAGCTACGCAGGAGACTGAAGCAGAAGGATTACAAGTTTGAGTCAGCCTTGGTTATATAGTGAATCCCAAAACCAGCCTGAGCTACATAGTGAGCCACTGTCTCAAACCAACAATGATATATAAATATATAGCTAAGGAAGGGGACAGGGAATAGAGCTGGGATTCACACTCACCCCTGACCACCAAAAGTTTTCCAAAGGAACAGTTTCACCAGGGTCTGGAGGAGCTGTCTAGCCTGTGTGGGCCAGGAGAGGGCATGCTGCATCCTGACAAAAAGCCACCATTTCCTGATCCCAAGGCATAGCAAATAAGAAAGGATGGATCTCAACCATGTAATTCTGAGCATCAAGAACCACACACAAAAAGTGATCCCATTTGTTTTAGAAACAGACAACACAACTCTCGGGTGACAGAAATCACAGAGGAGTTATCAGAGCATCATTGGTGGGAGAAGGCAGGAGGAAGGCTTCTGGAATACTAGGAATATTCTGGGTTTGAGACAAGGCCTTACTATGTTGCTCAGGCTGGCCACAAAGGCCTGGGTTCACAGGATTCTCTGGCTCCAGAGTAGCTGAGGCTACAAGCATACACCACTGTACAAGCTCAATACTCTGTTTTGTGATCTGAAAAGTAGATAAACAGACATATTAACTACAAATTCACTGAGTTAGTCAATAAAGATTTGGACCTTTTTTTGGGGGGGGAGTGGTCTTTTTGAGACAGGGTCTCCCTGTAGCTCCAGCTGTCCTGGAACTCACTATGTAGACCAGGCTGGCCTTGAATTCACAGAGATCCGCCTGCCTCTGCCTCCCAAGTGCTGGGATTAAAGGCATGCACCACCACACCCGGCAGATTTGGGCACTTTAAAAAAGTTATTTATTGGGGCTGGAGAGATGGCTCAACGGTTAAGAATACTGATTGGTCTTGCAGAGGACCCGGGTTCGATTCCCAGCACCCACATGGTGGCTACGCACTGTCCTTAACTCCAGTTCCAGGGGAATCCATAAGCCCTCTTCTGGCATTGCACACCACAGGTGCACTCAAATACATGCAGGCAATACACTCATACACATAAAATAAAAATAATAAAATATTTTTAAGTTATTTATTTACTTATTTATTGGCCTTTTTGAGGCAGAGTCTCCCTGTAGCCCCAGCTGGCCTGGAACTCACTATGGAGACCAGGTTGGCCTCTATCTCACAGAGATCTGCCTGCTTTTGCCTCCTAAGTGCGGGGATTAAAGATATGCACGACCATGCCCAGCTACTTATTTTTATTTTATGTATATGAGTATTTTGCCTGCATGTATGAAAGTGTATGCATGCATGCAATGTCCACCAAGGCCAGAAGAGAGCCTTAGATCCCCTGGAACTGGAGTTATGGATGGGACTGTTAGCTGCCATGTGGGTGCTGGGAACTGAACCTGTTCTTTGAAGAACAGCCAGTGCTCTAAGCACTGAGTCATCTCTCCAGTCCTACTTTTTGGGGGGAGGGAAGTGATGCAAGGTCTAATGTAGCCCAAGCTAGCCTCAACTCCCTTCATACCCAAGGATAACCTTGAACTCCCGATCATCCTGCCTCCACCTCCTGAGAACTGGGAATGACAAACCCACCTGTAAATCCTCATATAGAGGTTTAATGGTCACTGGAAAGCTTAAGCTTTTAAAAAAAAAAAAAAAAAAGAAGGGCAGTGGGAAGGTTAGGTCAGAAGTCCATGGGGAGAATGTAGAAATGAAAAATTACAGAAAAAAGAAAACAATAAAAATAACAAGAGATCAAGCACTCGAGGGACTGGGAGGGGTTTCCCCTGGCTTGAGAGAACCTCAAAGGCAAGATGCAGGGTCAGCTGAGAAAGAATTACTGAGTTTCCCCCTAAGCACTTACTGAGGTTCTCTGGCCTCGGGTGTTGTGCTAGGCTGCCCCATCTGAGATGAAACAGGGACTAGACAGATGTAGGAACTGAAGCTCAGAGAGGAGGTGTCTGAGGTTACACCCCCCTGTAAGTAGTGGAAGGATCCAGGCTAGAAACTTCCCATTTGGGCCCCAAAATGTTAAGCATCTGGGTATGCCTGCTCTGAGGCAGGAGGATTGCCACGAGTTAGAGGCCTGGGTTGTTATAGTGAGTTCCAAAACAGGCTGGGCTACATAAGGGCTGCAGCAGGAGACCCTGTCTGGAAGATAAAAACAAAAATTAAGTCCTGACTGAGTAGGGGGCGGGGTTTGGATCTAGAGGAAGTGGAGGAGAGGCCCTGGCTGTTGGGGCTGAGTTAGTGGCTTCCTGCCCAGCCGACACACCCAGCTTCTGTGCTAGGCAATCAAGGTTGTTGCTAAGCACCAAACGGCCCTAGAGCCTTCAAACAGACCAGCTCAGGGCCCTTAACATCACCTGACATCACCTGACGCGTTGCCCGAGGTCAGGTGCTAAGAGAGAGGGAAGTAGCCACTGAGTGAAACCCACCAGCTCCCTACTTTCCTTCTTGATTTTATTTCTACCAGTCTGCCCCTCAACCGGAAGCAGCAGTCTGGCTCCTTGCTTTCTCCCCAGCACAGCAACTGATGGCCCCCTCTAACCTAAAGTTATCTGTGCTCACTAGAAGGAAACACCTTAGAACAGGGAGCAACCATGTCTCCCACCATGTGCAGGCACCAGGCTAGAACACCAGGGATGAAGAAATTCCCTCCTCAACATAAACCATAAACCAGACCAGTATGTTGCAGATGCAGAATCCTATCCAGAACAGCACACCATATATGGTGTACTGGGCACACAGCACACATTTGCTGAAGGGACAGGGACTGAGAAAGAAGCAAGGCTAAGATGTTATAAGAGCACACAGGAGAGCCTTAGAAAATGGTTCAGGGCAGAAATCAAAGATGCTTTCACAGGTGGCCAATACTATGTACTGTAAAGAATGAGAAGCTGGGAGTCCTTGTCTTGCATGCAAGAGGGCCACCATGCAAGGAAAGGAGGAAGGAGGGAGGAAAGAGAGGAGTAAGCCAGGCACCTACATTATAAATAAGAACCAGAAAGAAAGAGAAGGAAGGAAGGGAGGGAGGGAGGGAGGGAAAAAAAAGCAAGCTGGAGGTGGTGGTACATATCTGATAGGTAAAAAGTTGGCGGAGAATGAGCGAATGGAGGATGATGCACCAAGGCACAGATAAAACTCCATCAAAATGGGGTTTATTAGCAAAGGAACAAATGGGACAGAGTCCCTTCCAGACAGGGAAAATGTCTGCCCAGGTTTTGAGTTGGGGTCTTTTAAAAAGGGAGGCTTCTGCTTCTTGCAGAAGGTGGGAAGGTGTATTTTTTTAAAAGTTGGGGGTCGGGGAGTGGGGGTCTTTTTAAAAGGGAGGCTTCTGCTTCCTGCAGAAGGCGGGAAGACTTTTTTTTTTAAGTTGGGGGCGGGAGTGGGAGAGCAGGACTGTTAAAACCTGTCCTCTTTAGAGATCAAAGGGGAAGCCTGCTATGTTGGCCAAACAGTGGAGAAAAGTCTGCTTCTCTTGACTTCAAAGGCCAAGGTGCTTATCAGCTAGGTTCCCTTTTCTCAGGAGCATGAGAAGTCCTTGGACTCCTGTTGGTGAGGGGGCAGGGCTATCTGAACCTTAACAATATCTGTAACCCTGCCACTTGAGAGGCAGGAGGATGGGGAGTTTTAGGTCATCCTTGACTACACAGCAAATTGAAACCCACTCTGGGCTATATGAGACCCTGCCTCAAAAACAAAAAGAGAGGGCCAGCAAGATGTCCTAGCAAGCAAAGGCTCTTGCCACACAAACCTGTAGCCTGAGTTCAATCCCTGGAACCCATGTAAAGGTAAAAGGAGAAAACTGACTCTACAAAGCTGTCCTCTGACTGTAACATGTACACCCCCATACACACACATCATGCATGCACTCATACGCACAACAATCATTAATGAAAATTAAAATTTTTTAAAATGAGGGGGGCTAGAGAGATGGCTCAGCAGTTAAAGAGTACTGACTGCTGAGGACCCAGGTTCAGTTCCTAGCACTCACATGGCAGCTAACAACGGTCCTTAACTCCGGTTCTAGGGAAATTCAATGCCCTCTTCTGATCTCTTCAGGCATTATACAACACAGGTGTACTTTACATACATGCAGACAACACACTCATACATCTAACATATAAAATAAAAATAATAAATAAAATACTTAAAAAACATGATTTCTATCCAGGTAGTTTATTT
>NW_008351649.1:135215-157678 GCF_000622305.1 Nannospalax galili | reverse complement strand
TAATAAATATTAAAAATTTTAAATGATAAAATATAATAAATACATCAAAAAAATTTAAATGTGGGCTGCGGAAATGGCTCAGCGGTAAAGTGCTTCCTAAGCAAGCATGAGGACCTGAGTTTGGATCCCTAGAACCCACATAAAGCTGAGCACAGTAATGCATGCCTGTCATTCCATCAATCCTATGGTGAGATGGGAATTAGGATGCAGGAGAATCCCACTGGAAGGTTCAGCCAACTAGCCTGACATGTGCAGCAGAGAATAATAACGGACCTGTTTCAAATAAGATGGAAGGCAAAGTCTGACACCAAGGTTGTCCTCCCTCTTCCCACCCGACCCCACCCTCGTTTAAAAAAAGAAAAAGAAAGGAGTCTTAGTGTATGGCAGCATAAGAAATAGCCCCAGCTACGTAGGAGGATGGGGCAGGAAGATCACTTGAGCTTAGGAGTTTGAGGTCAGCACAGGCATCATAGTGAAATTCCAGCTATTAGAAAAAGAAGAAAGAATGAATAGGAGTAGGCTGGCAAAGCCGGGGGAGGGAAGTGCCCACTACGCGCACAGCAGTGGGTGGAAAGAGACTGTGTACTGAAATACTTGAATCATTGTCAAGAGCCTTGTGCTGAGCTGCCCGTGGAAACTGACCACACGTGATGCTCCTGGGAGGAAGGCCAACTGCACTTGAATTCCCCAGCCCCATTACGGTGGACCCCCCCCCCCAACAGCCTCCACAGCATCCTATCTACCAGCTGGGGCATGGCACCCACTCACTGCCCAGGAAAGAGCTGCCCAACAGATTTTTTTCCAGGGCACTAGCCAGTTGCCAGGATTGTCAGATTACTTGTCCTAACACTGGTTTTCTCCAGTAGTCACTGGGTGGGAATCTTTCTCAAGAACATAAGTTTTAGAAATAAAATGTACAAGTATTTCTTCTAGATTGTTCTTCTTCCCTGTCACTTGCAAGGCTATAAGTTTTTTCAAAATTTTATGTGTATGAGTGTATTACCTGCATGCGTGTAAGTGCATCCATGTCTTGCAATGCCCAAGGAGTCATTAGAGGGCATTGAAGCCCCTGGAACTGGAGTTATAGACGTTTGTTAGCTGCCATGTGGGTGCTGGGCATGGAACACAGGTCTTCTGCAAGAACAGCTGGTGTTCTTAACTGTTGAGCCATCTCTCTAGCCCTCAAGGCTACAAGTTTTTGGGTTCTTTAGACTTGGGGTTCAGACTGACTCAAGAAATGTCATGAGGGCAGGGATGTAGCTCAGTTGGTAGAGTGCTCACCTAGCATGCTCAAGGCCCTGGGTTCTGTCCCTAGCACCATGTAAATTGATTGTGGTGGCACATGCTGTAATCCTAGTACTTGAGGGGAGAAGACAGGAGGATCAGAAGTTCAATGTCTATGGGGCGGGTCGCTGGCCCCCCGGCGTGGTGTGTGCGGGCACCCTGGGGTCTCCGCCACACCTGGCTAGTCCCGGCGTGAGTCTGGCTGCAAGCGATGTGGGGCGCGCGCCTGGGCTCCCGGGCGCACTCACTCTGGATGTGGCCCAGGGTTAGGTGTGCGCGCACTCTCCCGCTGTGGTTCTGGTCCCTCTGGCTAGCCGGCTGCTGCCTCTCTGGAGACAGCAGGTGCGCAGACTTCTCTGATGCTGGCTGTAGCTGATGGCTACACGCTTCTCTAGAGCAGAGAGCTTCCTCTGCTACTAGGGTATTATCTAGTCAGAATCCCGCCTCTATTACACCCTTGTACCTTTCCTCAGGATTGCAGAGTTCCTGGCCAGTGAACTCCATAGGGAAGAGGCACAGAGGCAGCGAAAGCTGGGGTATCCGTGGGCCGATAACGGAGGAATAGCGCCCCCCGGGGAGACTGGATCACAGGATTTAGTGTTACAGCTCAAGACAAGTGACTCAGCTCAGATCTCAGTGATTCAGCTCCAGCTCCAAGTTTAAGTGATCCAGCTCCAACTTTATTGGGGTAATACTAGGACTATTTATAGTGTAGAGACAGCAGAAGAAGTCTTAGCTGATAGGTATTTTTAGGATGCCTCATTTACATAGGGCGGTGGGCTTCTATCAGGCTATCAGACAATGCCTGATTAAAACCTGGTAACTCCTGTGCTGGAGGGCATGTATTTGTGGCGAGCACTTTAAAAGAAGAGTCAGGGAGGATGCCAGGAAGGCACTCTGCTATGAAAGGAATCTGCAGCACATGGTTTCCGAGCTCGTGAGCTATCCGGACGTGAAGAGACTTCTACTTGCATAACAGAGAACCCCAACAAATGTCATCTTTAGGCTAATAGTGAGTTTGAGGCTAGCCTGGGATACATGAGACCCGGTCTCAAAAAAATGACATGACAGCCAGGTGTGGTTACCCACACCTTTAATTCCAGCAGAGGCTGGCAGATCTCTGTGAGTTGAAGGTCAGCCTGGTCTATATAGTGAGTTCTGAGCCAAGCAGGGCTACATCATGAAATCTGTCTTTAAAAAGTGGGTGTGGGCCGGGTGTGGTGGCACACACCTTTAATCCCAGCACTCGAGAGGCAGAGGCAGGCGGATCTCTGTGAGTTCAAGGCCAGCCTGGTGTACATATTGAGTTCTAGGATAGCTGGGGCTACAGGGAGACCCTGTCTCAAAAAGACCAAAAAAAAAAAAGTGTGTGTGCTGGCTGTTCTTGCAGAAGACCCAGGTTCAAATCCCAGCACCCACTTGGCAGCTAACAACTGTCTGTAAGTCCGGTTCCAGGGGATTCGACAGCTTCTTCTGTCCTCCTCGGGCACTGCACGTACACAGGTGCACTTACCTACATGCAGGCAATACACACATACACATAAAAATTTTTTTAAATTTAAAAATTTTAAAAAGTGTGTGGGGCGAGGGGTGGACCGGAGAGATGGCTCAGCAGTTAAGAGCACTGGTTGCTCTTACAGAGGACCCAGGTTCGATTCCCAGCACCCACATGGTAGTTAACTACCATCCTAACTCCAGTTCCAGGGGAATTTAATGCCCTCTTCTGACCTCTGAGGGCATTGCAGGGCACTGGTACACGTACATACATGCAGGCAATACACTCATCTGCATAAAATAATAAATGAAAGCATTTTTTAAAAAGACATGACAGGCCAGGTGTGGTTACAGGGAGACTCTGTCTCAAAAAGATAAAAAAAAAAAAAAAAAAAAGACATGACAGACACAGGTAGGAACTGTGCAATACTGACCAAGCCCCATCTCAGTGATGGGGGCAGTGGGATGTAAGGAACTCCCGACTCTCCAGAGAGCCAGGGCCAAATGAAATGGAGCTCAACTTTTCCACTTCCTGGGTTAGGGTGGGGCAAGGAATCTCACTTGTGAATGCACTTCTTTTCAGAGAGCTGGTACCATACGGTTGCTGGGAAACAGCACCGGTTTCCATAGAGGCTGAGTCCTGATTCTGTCCTTTCTCTGTAAACCCCAGCGGGGCTCCAGGGATTTGACTCTAATTTAAACCTTTGACCTCTCCAGCACTAGGGATTGAATTTATCGCTTTGTGCCCATTAGACAAAGCACTCTACCGTGGAGGTAAATCTTCAGCCCCCCTCCCCTTATTTTTTCAAATGAGATCTCACAAAGTTTTCCAAGCTGGTCTTTTTAGAGACGGTTTCACTGAGTAGCCCTGGCTTGCCTTGAAATACCTATATTGACCAGGCTGATCTTGAATTCACAGAGACTTGCCAGCCTCTGCCTCCCAAGTGCTAGAATTAAAGGCACGAGCCACTGTACCCTGCCTCCAAGCTGGTCTTGAACTTTCAATCCTCTTGACTCAGCTTCCTGAGTAGCTGGGATTACAGGCATATGCCCCCACACCAACCAATCCTTGGTTCAAAAATGTCAATAGTCGCCAGGTGTGGTGGCGCACGCCTGTAGTCCCAGCACTCGGGAGGCAGAAGCAGGTGGATCTCTGTGAGTTGAAGGCCAGCCTGGTCTACATAGTGAGTTCCAAGACAGCTGGGGCTACAGGGAGACCCTGCTTCAAAAAAAAGACCAAAAAAAAAAAAAAAAGTCAATAGTGTTGAGGCTGGAAAATCTACACTGTTAATCCCCAAAACTAGGAAGCTGAAGCAGGGAGACTGTGAGTTCAAACTCAGCTTGAGCTACAGAGCAAGACCCTGTGTCAAAAAAAAAATATATATATATATATATATATATGTTGGAGAGATGGCTCCACAGTTAAGAGCACTTGCTGCTCTTGCAGAGAACCTGGACTTGATTCTCAGCATCCACATGGCTGTTCACAACCATTTGTAACTCCAGTTCTAGGAAATGTTATTGCCCTCTTCCTGCCTCCACAGGCATTGCACACACATAGTGCACACATATACATGCAGGGAAAACACTCATATACACAAAATAAAAAATATTTTTTAAAAAACATTAAAAAAATAGCTGGGTGTGGTGGCACATGCCTTTGATCCCAGCACTTGGGAGGCAGAGATATGTGGATCTCTGTGAGTTCCAGGCCAGCTGGGGCTACAGGAAGACCCTGTCTCAAAAAGGCCCCCCCCCAAAAATTAAAAAATAAATGTCTCACTGGGTGTGGTGCACAGCTTTAATCCCAGCTCTTGGGAGGCAGAGGCAGTCAATCTCTGTGAGTTCAAGGTCAGCCTGGTCTACACAGTGAATTCTAGGTCATCTGGGGCTACAGAGACCCTGTCTCAAAAGACCAAAAAATAATAATAGTAAATAAATATCATTCAAAATAAAATATAAAAAAGGAAACTTCAGTAGCCTAGCCATAAAATTTCTGAAGGCTGGGGAAGCAGCTCAGTTGGTAGAGTACTTGCTCCATATGTGCAGAGCCCTGGGCATGAGCTCCAGAACTCTATAAAAGCCAAGCATGGTGGTGCCTGCCTGTAATCCCAGAATTTGGGCGGTAGAGGCAGAAGGATCAGAAATTCAAGTTCATCCTTGGTTACATGGCAAATTCCAGGCCAGCTAGGGCTCCACAGTGAGACCTTATCTCAAAAACAAAACAACCCCCCCGAAAAAAACCCAGAAACCCAGGGGTAGACAGATGGCTCAGCAGTTAAGAACACTGGCTGCTTTTGCAGAGGACCCAGATTCAGTTCCCAGCACACACGGCAGCTAACAACCATCCATAACTCCAGTTCCAAGGGATCCAACACCCTCTTCTGGCCTCTGAAGACTTTGTATGACTTGGGTGGGCTTACATATATGCAGGCAACACACCCATACACATAAAGTAAAAATAATAAATATATATTTTTGGTCTTTTTTGAAACAGGGTCTCCCTGTAGCTCCAGCTGGCCTGGAACTCACTATGTAGATCAGGCTGGCCTTGAACTCAGAGAGAGCGGCCTGCCTCTCTCTGCCTTTGGAGTGCTAGGACTAAAGGCATGCCCAGCTGAATGTTTCTTGTCTTCAAAAACTGTTTATTTCCTTAAAACTGGGTTTCTGTGGTAGTTAGTGTTGTCAGCTTGACAGAATCTAGAATAGACCAGGAGGCAAGCCTCCAGACGCCCTCCTGGAACCCTCCAGGGACACCTGTGAGGGATTATCTAGATTAAAGTTGGCCTCTAAGGACGTCCATGAGGGATTATCTTAATTAGGTTAAGTGCATTGGGAAGACCCATCTGAACTGGGTGGGTCCATTCTGATTGGGATCCTGAGCTGTGTAAATGGAGAAAGTGAGCTGAACACCAGCATGCATTTACTGCTCTCTGCTCCCTGATTCTGGATGTCATGTGACCAGCTGCTTCAAGTTCTGGATCATGATAGTACTTTGAACAGTGAGCAAAATAAACCTTTCCTCCCTTAAATTGCTTTAAAGTTTTTTTAGTATCTTAATTTTTATTACATTTATTTACTTATTTATGTATGTGTGCACACACTTGTACCATGATTGTTGTGTGTGGGGGGGTCAAAGGACAACTTGAAGGAGTTGGTTGTCTCCTTCCACCATATGGGTCCAGGTTGTTAGGCTTGGAAGCAAGTGCCTATTAGTGCCTATGCCTGCTGAGCCATCTCATTGCTCCCTGCTTAAGTTGCTTAGGTCAGAGTATTTTATCCCAGCAACAGGAAGAGAAACTAAGACAGTTTTGTATCTGTTTCTAGTGCCTAGGACAGTCCCAGAAGCACGGAGACCCACACAGGCAGCTGGATGACTGCCAGTTCCACCCCCCCCCCCCCCCCCCACTGAAAGCCCATCCTGAGGTGGTGCAAAGCTGGAGACAGCAGATTTTGTGTGCCCAAGAGCCATGGAGGCCACCAGTGTAGAAAGAGTCCTTCAAACTGAGGCTGGGGAAACAGCTGTTCACTTTACCTGTCACAGCCACAGCCACAGCCACCACTGTGTCAGCTGCTGCCCAAAGTGCAGATCTCCACATGCAGAAAAGCAAGGCTGACCTGCGTGGTGGGCAGGGCAGGGCAGTGTCCACTGGCCTCAGGGCGATATCCCCCACAGGAAGACAAACAGTAGAACAAAGGGAAACAGAGCAAGAGCAGGCGGGATGGCTCTGCCTTAGCTGCTTACCTCTCGTGACCCTGCTTTACCCCTTTCTAGTCTATCCAACTTAACTCCTCCTGGTTTTGAAAACAAAGGCCAGGACTGTTTCTGTCACCCAGCTTGAGCTCTGCCGGTACCTCGGCCAAGGCTCCTGTTTCCAGGTCACAACTCCTACACTATCTCACTTTTCTCAAATGCTGACTCCAAAGAACTAAATGAATCCAAGATTACAATACACTTTGTTTTGTTTGAGACATTCCATTTTGCTGTGTATCCCTATTTGACCTTGAACTTTAAGTGATCTGCCTGTTTCTGCCTCCAGAGCACTGGGATTACAGGCATGAGCCACCCAGGCCAGCCAGAGCTGCATAGCAAGATGATCTCAAACATACACACCACATACTACACACATACACAGAGAGAGAGAAAGAGAAAGAGAGAGAGAAAGAGAGAGAGACAGAGAGACAAAGAGAGAGAAATATCAATTATTTAATATTTCCAGAGCATCCCAAGTGAGTTATTGGTATTGTGCCAGAAGCTTCCATTCATACCACCTAAATAAGAATCATGAACTCCAAAAAGTCATCTATCTAAAGAAAAATGACCTCTTGGGACAGCTCGAAGCAGTAGGTCGACTGTCCTTACAAGACTCCAGCATTCACAGTCCCAGGATACAAAGCCTCCTCAGCCAAAAAGAGGTCCATCCACAGCTCTGGTGGATGTTTATCTCAACCTTTAAAGACAAGCTCCAAGAAGTTGGGGAGATTCAGATTTCTCACAGCTGTAGAGGAATCCTGAGTCAAAGGGAGCCTTTGGTTCACCTCTTACAAAAGTAGTGCAAGCAACAGCAAGCATTCACCAGTGATGCTGACGCTGAGCTGACATCCTGGCCACCTGACCTCTGAGCTCAGTGCCAGAACAGCCTGCCGTCATCTGTTCCTCCGCCTGCCTATCAGGTCTCGGCCACCGTCCAGCAAGTTACTGAAGATTTCGGAGGACATCCCCAGACCCAGCTGCTTCCACAGCGAAACTCCATGAGGCTGGAGGATGGCATCATGTCCTGGTCTCAAAGTCTTCATCATGGCTGTTGAGTGGAACCTGGACCTGGGGAGCCAGGATCAGGATGACTTCTGACTCCTCAGCTGCCATGCCCTTTGACGGTGACCCCATCTGTACTTCTCTTATTTCCCTGGCTCCATTCTGGAGCTTGATGTGTGGAGAGGCATTGCAAATCCCAAGGCTCAGAGAAAAGTCAAGGGCAGCGAGACAGACAGCAAAGGCTGTTAAGCCACCCTGATCTCATGGATCTGCTCCAGTCCTGGCTTCTGTCAGGTCCCCAAACTTAACAAGGTTTCCTAATAAAGCTACTAGAAAGCCTATTTTTGTTTTTCTGCTCGCTGGATCAATAGAGACAGTTTAGAAAATACGTCAGTGGAGATTTCTGGAAATGGAAAGAAGAATGTTTTTGTTTGTTTGTTTGTAGCCAGAGTCTCAGTAATTGCCTAGGCTGGCCTCGAACTCACTATGTACCCAAGGACAATCTTGAATTCCTGCCTGTCTTGCTCTGCCTCCTAAGAGCTAGGATTCAGGAATGCACCACCATGCCTGGCTTAAGAATACTGACCTTGTTACACAATTTGCTTCCATTTTTAATATTAGGTTAAAACAAAAAGGAGCTCATGGCTGGAGGAATTAGAATCATGAGTTTTTCTTTCCTCCAACCACTTTTTAGCTTGTCTGTTTTTCAGACAGAACCTCATGTATCTCTGGCTGGCTTCAAACTGGATATGTAGCCACAGATGACCTTGAACTTCTGATTGTTCTTTGTCAACCTCCAGTGTGGATCAAACTCAGAGCTTCCTGTATGCTAGACAAGCACTCTACCAACTGAGCTGCATCCCTATCCCCTTCCTCTGACCATTTTTAGGGAACATTTGCCAGTTCCAAGGTAACTTGAAGAATACGTGGTAAAGAGAGAAGCATTCTTTCCATTTACATCTACTCTATGTCATTTTAAAAATCACCCTCCAACTCTTTCATGATGAAAGAATAGTTAAGAATTAAAACTACTTTAGGGGCTGGCAAGATGATTCAGTAGTAAAGGAGCAAACTGACTCCCACGAGTTGTCCTCTGACCTTGACACTCCCATATGTACACACAAATAGTTTTTTTTAAAGGTAAGCTTCTACAAGGATGCTGTTTTTAAAGCTCCTCTTTCACTAACTTGCCACATTGAACTACATAGCAAGAATGCTGGCATTTAAAATCCCCTCCCCTGGAGCTAGAGAGATGGCTCAGCAGTTAATAACACTGGTTGTTCTTGCAGAAGACCTGGGTTCAAATCCCAGAACCCACATGGCAGCTAAGAACTGTGCGTAACTCCAGTCCCAGGGGATCCGACAGCCTCTTTGGGCATTGCACAACAAGGGTGCACCTACCTACACGCAGGCAATACACGCATACACATAAAATTAAAAATATATATATTTGGTCTTTTTGAGACAGGTCTCCCTGTAGCCCCAGCTGTCTTGGAACTCATTATGTAGACCAGGCTGGCCTGGAACTCAGAGATCTACCTGCCTCTGCCTCCCAAGTAAGTGCTGGGATCAAAGGCGTGCGCCACCACACCCGGCCTAAAAATAAGTATTTTTAAAATCCCTCCCCCTCAGTCACTCAGGTTTGTTTCCTAAGCAACAACTGACAGAGGTCAAAAATTACCATCACTGCTAGGCATGGTAGCCCATACCTATAATCCCAGCACTTGGAGGCTATGGCAGGAGGATTAGGGGTTCAAGGTCATCCTCTGCTACACAGGCCAGCCCAGGCTATATGACACTATGTAAAAAAACAAATTAAAAAAAGTCATTGCCAGGGCACTAGCTGCTCTTGCAGAGGACCCAGGTTTGAATCCCAGCACTCACATGGTGGCTAACAACCGTCCATAACTCCAGTTCCAGGGGATCCAACACCCTCCTCTGACCTCCTTGGCCTCTGCAGGACATGGGTGCACTTACATACATGCAAGCAATACACTCATATACATAAAATAAATAATAAAAAATTTAAAAAGTCACTGTTATAGTTTCTCTTCTGTTGCTGGGATAAAATACTGACAAGAGCAAGTTAAAGGAGAAAGAGTTTATAGCAGTAAGTCAAGACTGCAGGAGATTGAAGCAGCTGGTCACATTGTACTCACAGTCAGAAACAGAGAAAATGCATGCTGCTGTTCAACCTCCTCTATATATAGTCCAGAATCCCAGCCAGAGAACAGTGCCACCCACACGGGGTGGCTCTTTCCACCTCAACTAATCCAGTCAAGGTAATCTCCTGTAGACAAGCCCAGGCCCATCTCCCAGGTGATTCTAGATTCTGTCCAGGTGACAATCAACAGTAACCACCACAACATTGAGTACCTGTTTGGTTGGCTTTGGTTGTCAACTTGACACACTTGGGAAGAGAGACCTCAATTAGGGAATTTCCTCTATTGGACTGGTCTGTGGGCATGTTTGTGAGGTATTTTCTTGATTGTTGAGTGATTAGAGAGGCCCAGCCCACCTAGGTGGGTGGGCCTAGGTTGTATAAGAAAGCAGGCTGCGGTTGGAAAGACGGCTTAGCAGGTAAGAGCACTGACTGCTCTTGCAGAGGACTGGGATTCGGTTCCCAGCACTCACATGGCAGCTAACAACTGTCCATAACTCCAGTTCCAGGGGATCTGATGCCCTTTTCTGACCTCAATGGGCATTGCACAACACAGGTACACTTACATACATGCAGGCAATACACTCATACACATTAAAAAATAAAAATAATATGGGGCTGGAGAGATGGCTCAGCAGTTAAGAGCACCAACTACTCTTGCAGAGGACCTGGGTTCAATTCCCAAAACCCACATGGTGGCTAACAACCATCTGTAACTCCAGTTCCGGGGTAATCCAACGCCTTCTTCTGACCTCCATAGGCATTGCATACGATGGGTGCACTTACACACATACAGGCAATACATTCATACACATAAAATATTTTAAAAAATAAATAAAAATAATAAATTAAAAACAGGGGCTGGAGAGATGGCTCATGGGTGCACTAACATACATGCAGGCAATACAATCGTACACATAAAATAAAAAAATACTTAAAAAAACATTTTTAAAGCAGGCTGTGCTGGGTGTGATGACACACACCTTTAAAATCCCAGCACTTGGGAGGCAAAGGCAGGTGGATCTTTGAGTTCAAAGCTAGCCTGGTCTACATAAGGAGTTTCAGGCCAGCCAGTGCTGCATAGTGAGACCATGACTCAAAAATGTCTAGGCTCAGGTATTTTGCTGAATAACAATATTAGAAAAAAAAATTGCACAGGTTCTTTGGATAAAAAGGAACTATTTAAGGTTAAATGAAACATTATAGGAAAACAAAATCTTGGGTATAACCTAAGTGGCCATCAACTAGTAAATGATTAAAATATTGTCAACTAGTGGAGCCTTGCAAAAGAATGAAGTAGGACCAAGTCATCCATAACATTACATGATCAACATCATCAACAGGTGTATGAAACCACCTGAGGAAATTAAAAATACACATAAACACATATAACAAAGTTTCTGTAAGTTATTAATTGTATTTACTTGTGAACATAGGAACAGACGAGGTAACTTTTTTTTTTTGAGAAGTCTCCCTGTAGCCCCAGCTGTCTTGGAACTCACTATGTAGACCAAGCCAGCCTTGAACTCAGAGATCCCCCTGCCTCTGCCTCCCGAGTTCTGGGATTAAAGGTTTACGCCACCACACCCGGCCTAGAAGAGGTAACTTTTTCACTGTGTATCTTTGTGGGTTTATTACTATCATTATTACAAACGTGTTACTTTCACAAGAAGTCAAGAGGTAGATACTTTTCAGGTTTTCCCCTCCTGTCCAAAACCTGAGTGAAAATTCCAAACCCTTTTACTAACTCGGGTTCTAAGCATCCAGTCTTCACAACCCTGGCTTCCAGGAAGAATCAAATTGTCAGGAAGCCAATTTTCAAGACTGAAAAATAGACAAGACCCACAGTTGATCCACCTTCCAAACCCTATCAGTCTCAGACCACCTGCCACTCATGCCACTTCAAAACTCCACTGTGCACTTCTGTTCCACTGCCTTGAGCGCCTTTCTTCCACCCCTTCTCGACAAGATCTCAGCCTGAGGTTCAGCTTTCGATACAACTGCAGCCCCAGCTGTCTTCGTTAATAGCAACAGTTGCTACCAGTTGCTGAATTTTAGGGCCAACCACCCGGCTTTCCTTTACCAAATCCTGATAACCAAGGCTTGATTTACTCTCCTTTTTTTGGGGGGGGGGGGTGAGCACGATCTCGCTAAGTAGCCCTGGCTGACCTAGAACTCAATAGGTAGACCAGGCTGGCCTCTTTAAACTTGCAGCAATCCTCCTGCTTCTGCCTCCCGGATGCTATGATTACAGACGTGCACCACGCTCGGCATGGGGTTATGATTTTAACTCTCGGTGGTTCTCTGGATGTGCTCAGACATCCACATTCTCTGACACGCAGTAGGGGTTTGGAGAGGGGGGATTCTGCTCAGGGGTCAAAGTTAGATGCTGCGAGGGCTCAACTCAGCAAAGGAACTGCCGCGCTCGGGAGGGGAGCAAAGCCCGAGGCCTCTTTTCCACCCGCACGGCGCGGAAGTGGACATCCGGGCCCCAGGGAGGTCGAGGCCGGCCAGCCGCAGCTCCCAGGGCGGGGCCTTCCTGTGCCCAGGGAGGCCACCGCGCTCATCCAGCTCCGCGGGAGCCACGGCGCGGGCAGGAGGGCCGAGAGGCTAAAACCTCAAGCCGCCAGCCCGCGCTGAGTCCGGAAAAGGGAAACCGCTCCGCCGCGGAACTTCCGGCTAGTTACCGGAAGCGGAAGTCTCCATCCCGGAAGTTGGCAGGGAGACGCAGAGAGCAAGGTAGGGCCTCTCTAGGCCTCGGCGGTGCAGTGAGACTCTGTGGATTTAACTCCCGCGGGTCCTCTCCGGCGCCTCAGCCCCACCTGCCGCGCGCCTCTCGCGTTCCGCCCAAACAGCCTCCTTGCCTGTGTGAAGGCCTTAGTCCTCCTTAGCTGCATTGACCCAGTGACAGAATAGGAATCGATGAGCGGAAATTGAGAGTCCCCTGGCCCAGCCGCAGCCGAGTCAGCGCTCTGCCCCGAGGCCGCACCCTGGGCCCCTTGCGCCACTCACAGTACAGGAACCGAAAGGACCTGTTCCGCGTTTGGGTGGGACCCTGTGTGTCCAGGAGGTTACATCTTAGCCCCGTGTGCCTCTTCCCACACTTTCCAGTTGCCACCAGACACATCACCGTATCAATAAGGACTGAAGCTTTTCAGCTATACCAATCCCGTTTGAGACTGGGCATGCAGGTTAACGGACTCAAAAGATGCGTAGAGATGCCAACCAAAGCAGCCTGCCTACTTTGCCCTTCTCCCTGAAACGGAAGGGGCTTGGTTGTTACAGGATGGCATTCATTAACTCATTCCTGCCTTCTTCCAACCGGCCCGTTCAAATGGGGTGGGCTATGGGATTCAAAGAAATATTAGGAAGCTGTTTTGCTGAGTTAATGTCCTAGAGCCAACGTCCTTAGGAAAGGTAACAGTGCCCTTGTCCATACTGCCATTGTTGGTCTGCAAACTAGATGGCTGGATACCCTAGCATCAGTAATCTAAGTGGTGGTGTTGGCAGGTGCCAGGACTCAGGAGGCTGAAATGAGAGCATGAATATCAGGAGGCTACCTCGCCCGGCACAGTTACTATTTTACAGATTTAGACTTTTATGTAAAGTAGAAGTGCAGGGTCTCTGCACAAGATGACTGTATCACTCAAGGTGAAATTCACACTCCTTGATGTGCCCCACCTGCCCAGTTTCCCCGACCCTCCTGTTCACTCATTCCTCTCCAAGCACATTAACCTTGTTTTGCAAAAACACAGAGCTCACCTTCCTCTTTGGTTGGTCCTTGAATGTGGTTCTCTTTCCTGAGATCTGTTCACTGAGGTTCCAGATCAGACATAGTATTGCCAAACCAGCTTTCACTGTCCCTACCTGCCCCAGAATGCACCATCCTGTCCCCCTCCTGAAGACAGCCACCAATGGCACAATGAAGTTTTGGTCGATAATGGACCATATATACTGTAGTGGGCCCATAAAATAAAATAATGCCACCAAAGTGACATAATAGCCATCTTATTCTGCACAGAACACTCTAGAAGGGTGAGCAATGACAAAATCAGCTCATGACACATTTCTCAGACAGATCCCTGACTTACCTTTTCACTTCCATCTCAATCACTCCAGGAAAACAAGGCCAATGACCCTGTCCCATCCCTACATTGTGCATAGCACGTGTGGGGTATGTATGTGTGTGTTATTGGGATTGAACGCAGGGCCTCTTACACAGTAAGCAAGTACTTTACCATTGAGCTGTCCCAACTCCTTTCTCTTTCTCTTTCTTACATTTATTTATTATTTATATGTGTGTGTGCACACATACACTGGTGTGCCTCAGTGCTCATGTGGAGCTCAGAGGACAACTTGTGACAGTCAGTTTTCTCCTTTCACCGTGTGGGTCCTAGAACTCAAACTCAGCTCATCAGGCTTAGCAGCAAGCACCTTTCCCACTGAGACAGGGTTTGGCCAGGTTTCCCAGGCTGGCCTTGAACATGTGATCCTCCTGCCACAGTTGGACTATGGGTTCCATTAAGTTTGGGCCATCTTCCTCTGCTCCAGTAAGTGATGCAGAATACTGGCAGGTGCTTAGCTGGGACCACAGGCCTGTGCCACTAGACCCTGCTATGATCCCAGCACTTAAACTTGAGCACAGGCTATGTAAACATTTGCCAAATCACTGAGTGAGGGAAGTGTTAGAGAAGGCTTGAATTTTATGAGAAAGTCAGTCTGATAGAGCCCATCAGGGAGAGACACAACTGCAGTTCAACAAAGTTTGAGTTAGTTATTCAGTGCAGCAAAGGAAATAGCTCACAAAGAATTGTAGTGAGTCTTCCTCCTCAAAAAAAGTGGGGTTCTTGTAGGCTTTGGGAGAGAGTAGAACTGAGGAGAAGTAAAGGGAAACAGTACTGGAGGCTCCCAGCAAGCACAGCTGTGTGAAAAGAATTAACATCTGCTTCCAGCTAAAAACTGGACTCATGATTCTGTTTCCTTGGACACGAGGTTAAGATAAATATAGACTGTTGTGTTTAAAAAAAAAAAAACCTTTTCTGAAGCTGTGCACCTGGGTCTGGAATCTAGGCTGCTTCTCTGTTGGATCTAGCTCCCAAGCCCCAAGACACAGGGTGAAGATGGGGGATGTTCTCAGTGATGTGACTTCAAACAGAAAAGTTTTGAGTTAGTTTGGAAAACAAGGGTTCTCAGGACTACATGTCTTTGATATTAAAGGATTTTTATCCTTTTTATTTCTTCTTTTTTTGTCTTTCTTTCTTTGGTGATGCTGGGGATTGAACTTAGGGCCTTGCTGACTCTACAAGCCCTCTTCCACCAAGCTATGCCCCAGCCCCAAATAAAGAAGACTTGACAGATTCATTCTCGATGGGAAGAAGCCCTTGGTGCCCCAAGCATCCACATATAAGAGCCTCTGAGACTGCTCTGGATGTTCTCCCCCCCCTTGTGGCCCCAGCTCTCTGGGCCCCACATCACTGTGGGTGTCTTGTGTAACCATCCTGACAGGAGAGAAGATGCCTTAAAGAAAGACATCTGTGCCCTTCCCTTTGGCTATCAGACTATCGAAATATTGATCCCCAAAGGAATTGGAATTTCCCTAGGAACCTCATTCTTGAAGAAACAGGAGGAACTTGTCTCCTAGGAAGAGATTTCACACAGGTCTGACGGTTTGTTGGACCACCTTGCCAAAAGACTGGAGCCAAGACAAGGATGGTAAGACCACACTTTGACCAGGGTGGTTTAGTTATTAATAGCTCTTGTCCTCTATTTATACCTAAACCGCCGGTCAGGACTCAAAGTGGGGCAGTATTGCACCTCTTTATTTGTTCCTCTCCCCAATGTGAACACATTAAATAAAACTTTCTCTACTTCTTACTTGCACCTTAAATTTTAAAAAAAAAATTTATGAGTGTTTTGCCTGCATGTATGTGCACCATGTGTGCAGTGTCTGCAGAGGCCAGAAGAAGGCATTGGATCCCCCTGGAACTGGAGTTATATATGGTTGAGAGCTGCCATGTGGGTGCTGGGAATTGAACCCAGGTCCCTGCAAGAACTGCCAGTGCTTTAACTACTGAGCCATCTCTCCAGCCCCTACTTACTTGTCTCTTTAATTGTACTGGGGACTGGTGTCTGAGCTCAGCTCCAGACTTGTACCCTGAAAATTCTGCTAATAGAACTTCAAGCCAAGTTACAAGCCCTATTTGGTGGAAGCCAACGTCCTGGTCAGACTGTGGGTTCCACCAAGTGTGAGCCATCTTCATCTGTCCCCCATGTGTGACATACAGCATTAATAGGTGCAAGGCCTATGTTTGTTAAATCTAACTGTTGACAAGCATTCTAAATGCAAAGAAAAAGAAGTGGACAGAACCAGCAAAAGAATAGCAGCTGTGGAAGAGAAGTGGCGAGGTGGGAGATCTTTAAAAGCTTAGGGGCTGGAGAGATGGCTCAGCAGTTAAAAGCACTGGGTGCTCTTGCAGAGGACCTGAGTTCAGTTCCCAGCACCCACATGGCAGCACACAACCATCCTTAACTCCAGTTCCAGGGGCTCTGCCGCCCTCTTCTGGCCTCCACAGGCATAGCACGACATGAGTGCACTTACATGCAGGCAAAACACTCATACACATAAAAAATAAAAATAATAAAAATAATAATTAGAATACTCAAAAAGGGACAGAAGTATCCACATTGCACTTTTTCTTTCTTTGCTCTGTGTGTGTGTGTGTGTGTGTGTGTGTGTGTGTGTGTGTATATACATGTGGCGCTCAGAGGACAACTTGAGGGAGTCAGTTCTCTCCTTCCACCATGTGGGTCCTGGACAGTGAACTCAAGTTGTCAGGCTTGGCAACAAGTACCTTTACCCACTGAGCCATCTGGATGGCCCCCATGCTGCATTTTTTCAAAAAACAAATTGTTAGCTTTTCATGATTTAGAAACAGAGACAAACAAAAATGGTTGACTCTAATCCTGACTTAAAAGGTAAGTCATTTGCTCTACCCGTGTGCAAGGGAATCAGACTTTAGGGGGTTGGCGTTGTTGAGATGGGGAGATTGAAGAACCCAAGAGGATGCAATTATTTGTCAATTCTGCCCATTTCCTGACTCACTGCTGCCTGTGTGTGGCAAGAAATGGGTCATTGCAGTTCCCAGCCTCCCTCCAGGCCGGGTAGAGGTCTCTGGGACCACTGCTCAGTCACCATGAGGCACCCCCTTTATTCTGAAGGTGTTTGAGAATGTTATTCAAGGCTGTTCCCCTGACCAACTGGTGGGAAAGGAAGGATCAGCCTTGGCAACACCTGTGGTTGCATGTTTCCAGGCACTGGATCTGACTCAGTAAGAATCATCAGTGGTGATATGGTTCAGAACTTCCTCCCTGCTCCTCCCCTCTCCCCCACCCCCAGGTCCCCAGCTTCTTCACTCTCCCTCTGGCTCGGGCCTTTGCCAGATTAGTTCTTGGCTTTTATTTTTAAGAGGCTGGAAGGGAGTTTGTGGGGGTAGGTAGGTTGAGATCCCAGGGGTGACTTTAGGGGAAAATGTGGAGCCCTTTGTGATATGTGGGGGCAATGGATGGGAGGAGGAAGAAAGGGGAAACATTGAGAAGTATGTTGACACAGTCATCTTGAAGAATCTGGTCACTGGAAAAGTTGACCATTCCAGTTCTTGGAATTTACCCTGGGGACATTCTCATCCATGTGCACCTGGAGATAAGTCCAGCAGCGTCCACTGAAGCTCTGTCTATAGTTACAAAAAGTTGGCTCTGCTCTAAACATCTATCAGTGAGTGGGAGGAAAAATAACTAGTGCTATTATATAAGGAGTACACCGCAGACCAGCCGGGGGAACTAGAGGCCAGTAACGCAGTATGTAGTCCTCAACGTGACAGTAAATGAAAGATGCAAGTTGGAGATCAATCCATGTAGCACAAGGCCTTGCACAGAATTTTTTAAATGCATGTGCTGCTCTCTTAATTGCTAACAGATTTTTTTGTTTGTATCTTTGGTTGGTTGGATTTTTTTTTTTAAAGAAAACTTTCTTATTTTATATGTATGGGTTTTTTTTTGCCTACATTATGTAAGTGCATCACCTGTGTGCAATGCCCACAGAAGCCAGAAGAGGTTGTCTGATCCCCCAGAATTGGAGTTAACTATCATGTGATTGTTGGGAATTGAACCTCCAGTCCTCTGCAAAAGCAGCCAGTAATCTTAGCCCCTGAGCTATCTCTCCAGCCCTTGTTGGTTGGATTTGAGGCAGAGTCTTACTATGTACCCCAGGCTGTCTTTAAATTCCTGATCCTCCTGTCTTTGCCTCTCAAGTTCTGTGATTATAGGCCTGTGCCACTATACCCAACCTCTACATGTATTTTTAAAAAGTAAGATTGGATCTGGGTGAGGTGGCACATGCTGTTAGCGCCAGTACTTAGGAGGCAGAAGCAGGTGGATCTCTGTGAGCTCAAGGCCAACCTGGTCTACATAGTGAGTTCCAGCCAGCTGGGGCAACAGGGAGTTCCTGTCTCAAAAAGACTAGAACAAAACACAAAACTAAGGCTGGAGAGATGACTTAGTAAAGTGCTTGCCATGCAAGCAAGAGTTCCCCAGTCCCCACGTAAAAAGCTGGTGTGGTGGTGTGTGTTTGTAATCCCAGTGCTGGAAAGGCAGAAATACATCCCAGGGGCTCCCTGGCCAGCCAGCCTAGTCTAATCAGTGAGCCCCAGGTCCCAGTGAGAGATAGAGATCTTATCTCAAAAAACAAGGTGGATGCTACCTAAGACACAACACTCAAGATTGACTTCTGGCCTCTACACATATGCACACTCACGTGCACACACACGTGCACAAACATGTTTGCACACGTGCATGAACATCAATCCAGGTATAAAAAAAAGATGAAGAAGAAAAAACCAAACATTGCAATGTATTGTTTGTGGATATTTAAGCACGTGATAAAAAAAATCTAACAGCCTAGAGGGGAAGAAGGAACCACAAGGTCACTTTGTCAGCCAGGATAATTCACGCCCAATGACATCCAGCACCTCAGTGGCTTGTGACAACACAATTTATTTATTAGTTGTACTACATATCCCTGAGGGCTTGGCAGATGCTCTGTTCTATGTCTCCTCACTCTGGGACCAAGCTGACCAACAACTGTCAGCTGCCAGGGCAGAAGAAATGAGAGCTGGACAAGTCGCTCTGCATCTCCAAGCTTGATGCAAACCAAGGCAAAATATGTGGCCAAAGCCATTTAAGGGGGGCAAACAAGAGCTAGTATGTGCCCTAAATGCGGAGCAGCAACAGGTGGTAGACAACCCCCATCTGGGCAAGGTGATGACTCCTGGAAAGAGTACCACAGAGCCTCCAACTTAATCACCGTAACTGTAGCTGTGTGTGTGTGTATGTGTTCTGTATGAGTGTGATCATGTGTATGCCATGACACACATGTGGAGGTCAGAGGATGCTGCCAGGTGTTGGTCCTCACATTCCCACTTCTGTTTGTTTGTTTTTTGAGACAGGGTCTCACTATGTAATTCTGGATGGTCTAGAAGTCACTCCGTAGACCAGGCTGGCCTTGATCTCATAGAGATCCACCTGCCTCTGCCTCCTAAGTGCTGAGATTAAAGGCATCCATTACCAGGTCCTGCTTTCCACCTTGTTTTGAGACAGTCTCTTGTTTGCTGCTATATACACCAGACTAGCTGGCCCATGAGCTTCCTGAAATTTTTCTGTCTCCCCTTCCCATCATCTGATAGAGCACGCTGGGATTACAAACACATATGCTGCTGGGCATGGTGGCACATGCCTTTAATCTCAACACTTGAGAGACAGAGGCAGATGGATCTCTGTGAGTTCGAGGCCAGCCTGGTCTACATAGTTCCAGGTCAGCTGGGGCTTTAGGGAGACCCTATCTCAGAAAAGACCAAAACAAACAAACAAACAAACAAACAAACATGTGTGCTATTGCATCTAGCTGTTATATGGGTTCTGGGGATCTGAATCCAGTTCCTGATGTTGCACAGCAAGAGCTTTACCCACTGAGCCTTCTCCCTTCTTCTGTAGCTATTTATTTATTTATTTATTTATTTAAATCTGAGACAAAATCTCACCATGACTGGCCAGTTCACATCTGGCTAGCCTGGAACTCTCTGTATAGATCAGGCTGGACACAAACTCACAGATCCACCTGCCCCTGCCTCCAAGTGCTGGGATTAAACATGTGCACCATCATGTCCAGCTCCAACTTTTATCTTAAAATAGGAAATAGAACTTTTAGAGGAGGCCACAGTACTAATACTAAAAACTATATACACATGCCTGCTGGACTAAGGTCCTCTCACAGGGTTCAGAGGAAAGCACATGCCATCCCACTGTTTTCATGTGCTGAGTTGTTGATGCTCTTGTCTCCACAGCAGGGCTCTTCTAGGCTTCCAGAGCTTGCTGGTCGGCAGCCTTGTATGCATCCCTCCCTGCATGAGCTCCTGCATGTGTCTATCTCACCCCACTACTGCCAGCTCACTCTCTCTGAGGTGCTCTGACTCACCTCTGTGAGTATGCCTAGCTGTGAACCTGCCACAGGCAGGCTGCTGGTCAGTATCATGGATGAACCTGATTCCTCATTTCTCTTTAAATATTGAGCCAGTTCAGAGGTGGAAACCATGTCATCCTCCTGCTCTGAGGCCTCCTCTGGAACAAGGAATGAATGGTTGTTGAGTGAATGAATGATCACAGCCCTTCTCCTGTGGCCCATCGATACATAGAAAACTTGTGCTTTCTTCCTTTCTCATGATTCTCTGCAGGATCAGTTTTTCTGCAGATTTCATGATGTGCTCTCTCTCTCTCTCTCTCTCTCTCTCTCTCTCTGTGTGTGTGTGTGTGTGTGTGTGTATGAGTGTATGAGTGTATTGCCTGCATGTATGTAGATGCGCCCATGTCATGCAGTGCCTGTGGATGTCAGAAGAGGGGGTCAGATCCCCTGGAACTGGAGTTATGGATGGTTGTTAGTTGCCATGTGGGTGCTGGGAACAGAACCTGGGTCCTCTGCAAGAATAGCCAGTGTTCTTAATGGCTGAGCCATTATGATGTTTTTATACCTACACTGAAAATCCATCAATTGTGTGTGTAACCATCTGACCATATCCCATCTTTATGTGTTACCACTAAAGTGACAAATTTTCTAGGTTTCCCGGGACTTCCTCAGTTTTGGCACCCAAAATCCTATGTCCTAGGAAAGCTGGTCACCCCATAGCAGCTCCCTTCTCTTTTCCTCATTCTTTTCCTGTCATCATCTGAGAGGGCTAGCTCTGGCCTCAACTCTGCTAGACCCAAGATCCTCACAAATGAGTCAGAGGGTGAGAGGTAAGTCAATGAAGGCAGAAAGAGTCAGCTTGGGACTTTCTAAAAGATCTTTATTCTTTATAGGGTTTCTAAAAGATCTTTATTCTTTATAGGGGATGCAGGGTTGACACTGCCAGGTAGAATTTGGTTTTAGTGACTTGCTATGACCTGGAAAAAAAAAAAAGCAGAGGGTTGGGGGAGGACCGAATAGTTTAGTTAGGAACCTGGAATTCTGAAGTTGGAGGGGAACTGGGCTCAAGTGGGAATGGCCTAGCCCTGTCACTCATTCTCTGTGTGTCCTTGGGAGAGTGACATGACCTCTCTGAGCTTTAGTTTCCTCATCTCCATAGGAGGGGTAATGGTACTTCATGGGATTCTAGATTGCAGTATTAGCTAAGGCTCTTAGCACAGTGAACTGACAAATCACAGCCAGTACTGCTATCTGGAAGTACAGCAATCCTCTTGAGCCACTTGTACCCTCACTGGAGCCCAAGTGCACCATCATCAATCTCCCCACCCTTTTATTGTCCATTTTCTCATCTGGCTCCCACCAGGTAGCCAGAGATGTGGTCTGACGCATCTCTCTATGGAATGTGGGACATGGAGGCACCTCAGCAGCTTTTGGATTCAGGAAGTGCAGCTGAGGTTCAAAGGAAATATCCCTAAGCCCTCCCAAATGTCCTCAAGGGCCCTGTCCTGGCTCCCAGGAGCCACACACCTTCCTCAAAGTCTGGAGACTTTCCTTTAAAGGCCCTTGCAGGCCCCAGGCCTCTGCAGCCTTACCTCCTCGATCCAGTCATTGAAAGCTGAGACTCGGGTGAACACCGTGGGCTTCTTCAGGGTGTTACAGCCCAAGGAAGAAACGAAGCTAGTCACACCGTGGACCTGCCAGGTGCCATTCTCAGTGGGACAGTTGAGGGGTCCTCCAGAGTCACCCTACAATGGCCAGATAGGGGTGGGAAACTGAGGTGTGTCTGAGGGTTAAGGAGTTGGCTCTGAACTTTAGGGACTTGGAGAAACCCTCACAGTATTTGATTTCTCTGGTTTAGAAAACGGTATGGATTAAATAGACAAACAGGATGTTTACCCAACACCCAGCAAAGGCGACACTGGAGAAATGGTACTACCTGTTATCAGTACACAGTTCGTTCTTTTTTTAAATTTTATTTTATGTGTATGAGTGTATTGCCTGCATGTATGTAAGTATGTCCATGTCATACATTTCCTGAAGAGGTCATTTGTTAGCTGCCTTGTAGGTTCTGAGAACTGATCCTGAGTCCTCTGGAAGAGCAGCCAGTACTCTTAACTGCTGAGTCATCTTTCCAGTCCCACAAGTACTAATTTTTGACAAAGATGCCAGTGTGGATATGGTGCAGGGGAACCCTTACACATTCTTGTTGGAGTATAAACTAGTGTAACCACTTTGGAAATCAGTCTGGAAATTTCTCA
>NW_008351649.1:133103-135118 GCF_000622305.1 Nannospalax galili | reverse complement strand
CCTTTTTTTTTTTTTTTTTTTTTTTTGTTTGAGACAGGGTCTCACTGTGAAGCCTAGGCTGGTCCTGAACTCACAATCTTCCTGACTCAGCCTATAAACTGCTAGGATTTCAGGCTGGATTACAGGTGTGTGCCATCACCCCTAGCTGTTCACAGTATGTTATTCTGACATATTTGGAATAAAATGAGAGCACTCTGAATGTTTAATTATGACTTCATGGGCTGGTGAGATGGTTTAGTGAGTAAAGGTGCCTGTCACCAAACATGACGATCTGAGTTCGATCCCCAGAACCCATAAGGTAAAAGGAGAGAACTGACTCTCTCAAGGCGTCCTCTGATCTACACACACACACACACACACACACCCTCATATGTGTACACCTGCCTATGTACTTGAACACATGCATACACATACACAAATAAGCGTAAAAAATAATGACTTCAGAGCCACAGCTGATGTGGGCTAGGGATGTAGCTCAGTAGAATGCTTGCTTAGCATGCACAAATGTAGTGGGTTTGATTCCCAGCACTACAGAAAACTGAACATGCATGTAATCCCAATACTTGGAAGGTAAAGGTAGGAGGAATAGAAGTTGAAGTTCATCCTTAGCTACATGGTGAGTTTGAAGTCAGCGTGGGACACCCAAGAGCCTATCTCAAAACAAGTAACAAAAAGAGCCACATTGATGTGACTTGAGAGGCCACAGTGCCAGTCACCATACTGAGTTGGGATGGGGACAAGGACTTGTCCTGTCAAGCAGGCTAGGAGCTAGCCTGGAGTCCAGGCTCCTGATGCTATCCCTGGATCACATGGACTTCTTCCTTGCCCCATCTGGCCTGGAGACTGTATAAGGCAAGATATCAAGACCTCTCCTTCACCTGGGGGCAGATGGCAGAGGACCTCAGGACCCTAAACACTGCTACCCCAGCAGGTATGAGCTGACTCACGTTGCAGCCAGATTGGGCGTCCCCACCAGCGCACACCATGGTCTTCTTCACGGAGAAGCCCCACCAATCCCACCTGGAGCAGTGTTGGTAGTCCACCACGGGCAGCAGGGCCTGCTGGAGCTTGTCAGGGAGAGGCCCACCAGCTGTGGGGATAGAGAGTCCTGCCTGGGGGACCTGGGTGCGCAAGGCTGAAAGCTGCAGAGTGGAGGTGTTCAAGGCAACGAGTTCTGTGGACCTGGTGGGAACTATATGGTCCTGTACCTTCCGTTCTGTGGCATCCCCAATACTAGGCATGCTGTAGACATCCCAAAATAGTCAACTGAACATATTCGGGAGAAGGCTAAAGCTGGAGAGGAACTTGGGACGGTACAAGGACAGTTTCTGCTTGAACCTTCCTCCTTATTACCCCAGTGTCCCTGTGGCCAGCTAGAGGGATCAGCACGTACTGGAGAGACGGCCCCAGCCACTGATGTAGCAGGGTGCGTCGTTGGGCAGGATGTCACCGGCAGGGGGCAGATTGGCAGGCTGGACAGTATCTCCCAGCTGAGCACTTCTGGAGAGCTTGATCAGGGCGATGTCATTGCTGGGGAGGGGAAAAGAGTTGTTCAGAGTCCAGACCTCTTCATGGACCCACTCCCACCTCCTGACTTTTGTGCCTGGGATTTTTCAGCTCCAGCCTGTTCCTTGACTTCCAGATCCATTTATTTATTTGTTTGTTTATTTTTGTGGTGCTGGGGATTGAACCCAGAGACTTGCACATGCTAGGTAAGTGCTCTACCACTGAGCTACACCCCAGTCCTTCCAAAATTCCTTCTGAAGGTGGAGCAACTCTCAGAAGCCCTGCAGCCATATCATCCCAGCTGACCCTTGTCCTTTGCACCTGTGGTTCATGTGCTCCAGCTGTGTTGGCATCATCTTGTGGGATCAGGAACACAGTTGCCCTCCAACCCCAGTGTTTCTGGGCAGTAGATCTGGACTGAGGTCTAAGAACCCACATTTCCTTTTATTTATTTATTTATTTATTTATTTATTTATTTATTTATTTATTTATTTATTTATTTATTTATT
>NW_008351649.1:93981-132980 GCF_000622305.1 Nannospalax galili | reverse complement strand
TGAGACAGGGTCTCACAATATAGTCCTTGCTGGCCCAGAACTCTGAACTCTCTATGTAAAACAGGCTGGCCTCAAACTTACAGAGATCCACCAGCCTCTGCCTCCCAAGTGCTGGGATTAAAGGTATGTGCCACCATGCTGGCCTGCCCCTCACTCTTATTCTGCAGCAATTCGTTGTCCTCCTGTGACTCTTGGGAAAAAGGTGTACCCCCCAGACATGCAAGTCTGTACCCACAAGAGGGTCAAAGATGATCTCTTTGACCTTTATAAACCACCTGGGAAGAACTCTGCCTCATGGTCACCCTTGACAGCCAGCAACAATACCACATAGAGAAAGGTAGTGAGTGGCCTGGGATACCCAGAGAGTTAGTGCCAGAGCCTGACTTAGCCCAGCAACTTCTCTTGATACCCATGATGCCCATGGAATCCAGAATGCTGACTATGGGAAGGAGACCCCCTGGGTTTGGGGGTTCCTGCTCCTCTTGAGCCATGTTGTCTCCTCTGTGGGGAGAGAAGTTTATCATCAAAAACCCTTAAAGGCCTGCTGAGTCAGGCATGGTGGCTCATGTTTGAAATCCCAGAACTCAGGATCCTAAGGCTAGAGGGTTGGAGGACAGTCTGGGCTCTGTAGTAAGTTCTTAAATAACTTGGGCTTCATAGTGAGGCCCTGTCTCAAAAGAACCCCACAAAACATGCTGATGTGCATTCTGGGCCTGGTAGCTGTACAGCCACTGTTTCTAGGAGCAGGATCTCAGGTTGACTTGGGGTCTTGGGGGGAGCCCCCCCAGGTCTGAGATTTCACTTACCCACAGCTCACACAGTTGGAGTTCCACTTGGGGTGGACAAAGAGGTCTCCGGGATTGATGGGGATCACCTGCTCAGGGCCCTCATACACACCACGATCATACTCACCCAGCACCACCTGGTAGGTGCGGGAGCTCCTACAGGGGAGACAAGGTCAGTATGGGCCTATAGCCAACCTCCCCCTTCCCCTACTGTCGAAGCTGCCTGGGTCTCATGCAGGGACAGTGATTGGAACAGGGACACGGGCAGGAGGAAGAACTCACGAGATGCAGTGGCCTGCAGTCAAAACCCAGTCAGGGGTGATGAGGGTGCCACCACAGGTATGGCTGAACTTCCCATCCTTCTCATACTGAAGGGAGATCTGGTATCCAAAGAGGAGAGAGCCTGAGAGGGCTGGGCACAGCACCATGGGTTGCCAGCAATGACTTTGTAGGCTGTGCACTGTACCACCCTCAAAGGTACTATTCACACAGAAAAAAGTGACACCCTCTGAAATACACAGTGCACCAGCTGTACAAAACCTCATGAAGGTCTTATCGCTTTTCCATGGGGATCAAAATGTTTGCCAAAGCCTCGCCACTTCAGACTTTATGACCTCCCCGGGGACCCCAATATTCTCTGCCCCTTAAGGCATCCCCCTCTGTTCTATCAAGACTTGCATTCTCCTGAATCTTAGCTCTTTCAAGGCTTCTTGGGTCCCCTGGAACATGATTCACCTTGAGTCCCCTACCTCCTTCTCTTCCCTACATGTTCTTTCAAAAGCTCCCTTTATAATCGGGCATGGTGGTGTATACCTGTGATCCCAGCGCTGGGGAGGTAGAGGCAGAAGGATCAGTAGTTGGAGGCCAGCTAAGGTTACAGGAGACCCTATCTTTACAGAGAGAGAGAGAGAGAGAGAGAGAGAGAGAGAGAGGCTAGGAATGAGGTTTAGCAGGGAGCTTACGTAGCACACATGAAGTCCTGGTTCCACCCCAGCACTGTATAAATGGTGTGTACACCTATAATCCCAGCACTCACGAGGTGGAGACAAGAGGATTAGGAATTCAAGATCATCCTCTGCTATATATCAAGTTTGAGGTCAGGTTAGGCTGACCTTGACCTTGTCTTTATGAGACCTTGTCTTTAAAAAAAATCTCCTTAACTTTAATTCCAGCACTTGGGAGGCAGAGGCAGGTGGATCTCTGTGAATTTGAGGTCAGCCTGGTCTATATAAATGGAACAGGAAAGAAAAACAAAAAGTAATCACCACAATTGGTAGAAAAAAAAAAAAAAAAAAAAAACTCCTTATCCAAAGATTGGCCCAATTATGATCCACAGGCCCAATCTGCTTGAGTCCGATTTATATATAAAGATTCTGGCTCCTCCTCACACTTGTCACTTGTGTGTTTTCTGTGCTGCTTTTATGTTACAATGGCCCCATTAAGTTACCGCAATTACCAGCATATGGCCAGCAAAGCCTATAGGATTTATGCTCTGGTCCTTCACAGAATAAGCTGTGACCCTCTCCATTCACACCATCTATAGTAATAGAGAAGTTCTCTATACTTTATAGCATAGTCGCCGCAGCCTCCTGTGTCTGTTAAGCACTGGAAATGAGGGGCCACTGAGAGATTGAATTATTAATACTGTCTAATTCATCTTTTGGTTTGCTTTTTGAGACACGGTCTCATTGTAGCTCTGGCTGGCCTCAAACTTGATATGTAGCCACGGCTGGCCTTGAACTTCTGATCCTTCTGTCTCCATTTCCCAAGTCCTGGAATCACAGGTGTATGCCACCACCACGTCTGCTGTAATTTATATTAAATAGCCATGTGTGGCTGGTGACTACTGTTGGACAGTGTCTAGCACTCTGTGTGCTCCCCGCTGCCTCTATAAAGTTCCTAACTCTTTTACAGCCCTTGAACCTTGGCCCCTTTATAGAATTCAAGGAGTCTAGAAACAGAACCTTCTCCTTAAGCACAGCCCCTGAAATTCCAACTCCATGAGCATCACTCTTTTCCCCAGATTCCACTTTCAAAGGGCAGATGTCTTAGCCAGGACTATAGACTGAGCAGTCCAAAGCTATAGGAAATGCCTCTGCTCAAGAGTTTGAGGGCCTTTTGAAGCCAAAGTAGACACTGGAGAGGAAGCAGCAGCGGGGTCAAAGCTGCCATGCAGTTGCCCAAAGCCCACAGTGGGAATCGTTCTTACCTGCCAGGGCCAGCTGTAGGGAACAGCATCCTCACCGTTAACAACCCGGCTGGAGGGGTGGAAAGAAGTCTGGCCATAGCCTGAGGCTAGAGGGGACAGTAGAGGGCTCAGTCAGCTAGAATGTCCTCAGAAGGAAAGAGGAGATTTAGCTGTGCCCAAACTAGCTTTGTAACCTCCAACAGGCCCCTTTCCTTTTCTGCACCTTGGTAGCCACATATAAACTAGCATTTAGACTACAGCCAGGCTTCCCAGAGTCCCAGATGTGCAAAGCCTCTTTCAGTTCAAGGACTGAGACTTAGGGTTATGTCTGTCATCCAGGGAGCCTTGAAAAGTGAGAGCTAAAAAGCCGGGTGTGTGACTTATACTTGTAGTTCCAGCACTTAAGAGACTGAGGCAGGAGGATCAGTCACAAGTTTGAGGCCAGCCTGGGTTACAGAGTAAGATTTTGATCCTTTTGAGACAGGGTCCCCCTGTAGCTCGAGCTGGCCTGAAACTAGCTATGTAGACCAGACTGGCCTTGAGCTCACAGAAATCCACCTGCCTCTGTCTCCCAAGTGCTGGGATTAAAGGCATGGTGGCTCATCGGGTAAAGAGTCTTGATTCTAAGCTTGACAACATATGTTCAATTCCCAGGACATACATGTTGGAAGATGAGAGCTGACTCCCAAAAGTTGTCCTCTGGCCTCCACACACATGCCATGACATGGGCACCTACACAAAAAGTAAGAGCTAACCCAGTGTGGTGGCACATGCAGGCCTTTAATCTCAGCACTTGAGAAGTAGAGGCTGGTAGATCTCTGTGAATTCCAGGCCAGCCTGGTCTACATAGTGAGTTCCAGGCCAGCTGGGGCTACATGGAGACTCTGTCTCAAAAAGACCAAAACCGGGCTGGAGAGATGGCTCAGCGGTTAAGAACACTGGTTGTTCTTGCAGAAGACCTGGGTTCAAATCCCAGCACCCACATGGCAGCTAACAACTGTCTAAAACTCCAATGCCCGACACGGGTGCACTTACCTACATGCAGACCATAGACTCATACACATAAATTAAAAATAATAAATTAAAAAAAAGACCAAAACCAAAACCAAAAAATAATACTAATAGATAATTTTTTAAAAATATAGTTTTATGCCAGGCGTTGTGGCGTACACCTTTAATCCCAGCACTTGGGAGTCAGAGGCAGGGGGATCTTTGTGAGTTTGAGGCCAGCCTGGTCTACATAGTGAGTTCCAGGACAGCTGGGGCTACAGGGAGACCCTGTCTTCAAAAAAGACAAAAAAAAATTTTTATTACTTTTATTTTATGTGTATGAGTGTATTGCCAGCATGTATGTGAGTGCACCCATGTCATGCAATGCCATGGAGGTCAGAAGAGGGCTTTGGATTCCCCTGGAACTGGAGTTAAGGACGGTTCATAGCCGCCATGTATATGCTGGGAATCAAACCCAGTCAGTGCTCTTAACCGCTGACCCATCTCTCCAGCCCCATAAATTAATTTTTTTAAAAAAACATACAAATAAACCAAAACAACTTCTGCATCCTGCCTGGCATATAGTAAGCTCTCAGTAAATTGTCATTATTGTCTGTTACCATTATTGTCACCATTATTGTTATCCAAGGGGAGTTTTGTGAAGGAGTGGCCCTGAGCTGGAATGTAGCATGTCAGAGAGACAAGGAAAAGACTGGACCAAGGGCTACAGAGCTAGCAGGAGGATGAGGAGAGAGCTGGAGTGTTAGAGGGAAATGGAAATCCCAGCTCAAGTCATCAAACAACAGAGCTCAGGCCCCAAATCAGAAGGCTGACAGTTGTCCCCTAAGGAGTCTCACCACAGCCATTTGGGCTCCCACTCTTCTTTCTGACCTGGTTCATCCACAGTTCACACACTCCTGCCCTAGAACCAACCTGAAGCCCCCACAATCATGTCCCAGTTGAAACTGAGACTCCTCTTGTGGAAGTGGATGTGAAGTGTCACCCATGGGGTCCAGAATGAAGGTCAGATTTCAAGGCTCTTAGGCTGATGCAGCACAGACACAATCTGGAGGCTTACCAAGGGCCACAAACAGGAGGGGACTCAGCAATCGGAGCATGGTGAGCTTCAGGGTGATAAGAGTTTCGAAACCCGGGTTTTAATATAGTGCAGAAGGCAGGTGGAGGGGGCCAGATCAGGCCCCATTCCCATAACAGGTGGTAGAACACGGGTTCTCCCATGGCCCAAGGCCATGTGCCAATTGCTGCAGATGGAGGAGCAGGAGCGGAGGGAAGAACCTCCAGTTCCCTTCCACCTGTGACTGCACAGGTGGCATTGACCAGCCAGCTGATAAGAGGGAAGTGGGGCAATGGCTTATGTTGGAGAGGCCAGTCTCTCCCAGGAAAAGCCAGGGCCCCGCAGCTGGTTAGGCCCAGATTCAAATCCATTCTCTGTGGTTTAACCCCTGAGTCTCAGATTTCTGTTCTCTAACATGGGATGACTATTCATGTCCACCTCAGTAAAAGACTTGAACATTTTCTCTACTATATCAGGCACTGTTCAGAGTTCTAGCCACAAACAGGGCATGAACCGAGCCCTGCCAAAACTTGTCTCATGGGGACACAAAGATGAATCAACAAAAGTTTTTGTTTTTGTTGTCTTTTTGAGACAGGGTATCCCTGCAGACCCAGCTGTCCTGGAACTCACTATGTAGACCAGGCTGGCCTTGAACTCACAGAGATCCGCCTGCCTCTGCATCTCAAGTGCTGGGATTAAAGACGTGTGCCACCATGCCCGGCTCAACAAAAGTTTTTAAAAAGCTGTTTCTACTAGTGAGGGGAGGGGTTTCACCATGTGAAACATGGGTGGTTGGAAAGAGGGCTGTCTTATTTAGCCCAAGGTGTCAGGGAAAGTGACATTTTGGTTAAGGTGACTGAGACCTGAAACCAACCATGGAAAGTGCTGCAAGCAAAGTACAGTAGAGGGGACAGGAAGGGCAAGGGACTGGAGACTGGTCTGGACTTGGTTTGCTCAGGAAAAGGAAGTCTAGGTGGCTGGAGCTTAGAGGCAAAGCAAAGCTAGGCTGTGTCTCAAGCCTGCAATCCCCAGGCTGAGGAACGAAGATTATGAAAAGGACTACGGTGCAGTTCAGCGGTAGAGTACCTGCCTAGCAGGAGAGAGTTCCACCCCTAGCATAAAGAAGGGGGTGGGAGGAAAAGAGGAAGGGGGAGAGAGAGGAGAAGGAAGAAGACAGGAGGAAATGAGGGGAACAGAAGGAGGAGGAGGGAGGAGAAAAAGAAGAGGAGGAGGAGGAGGGGGAGGGGGAGGAGGAGGAGGGAAAAGAGAAGGGAGCGAAGAAGGAAGAGGAGGAGGGAGAGGAGGCACAAGGAGAGGAGGAAGGGAAAAAGAAGGAAAAGAAAAGGAGAGGCAGAAGAGAAAGAGGAGGAAGAGGAGGGGGGAGAAGGATGGGGGATCGGCAAAATGGCTCACTGGTTAAAGGTGCCTGCCATCAAGCCTGATGATCTGAGTTGAATCCCCAGGACCCACATGGTAGAAGGAGAAAACTGACTCTTGCGTGTTGTCCTCTGACCTCCACAGTGTACACATCCCCACACACAACAAAAATAGTAAAACGTAGTGCAAACTTTTATGAAAGAAGAGGAAGAGTTGGAGGAGGAAGAGGAGGAGGAGGAGGAGGAGGGAGTGGTGGGATAAACTACCGAGAAAGCAAAGCTGAAGTTGTGGGTGACCAGCATCCTGCGCCCAAGAAACACCGTTCAGTAAACACTGCAGGGACATCGGCAAGAAGGCTTGCAGCTGCTATGTCATCCATCCTCAATAGAAAGAACCACTGAAACACACATCATCGTGAACGGATGAACATGGAGAATGTTTGTCAGTGAGCAATGGGGAGGAACCTCAGTAACCACAAGCAGTGTGACAGCACAGCAGCTGTCACAACTCTCTCCTGCTTAGTCACCTTCCACACCCCCACCCAACGCCGCTGGGTCCCTGCAACCAACTATCTGCTCTGTCACTGCAGGCACCATGTCTATGTTCTTAGTGTACGAGTGGAGTCAGACCTTTGGTGTCTTTAGTTTATGGCATAATGCTTTTGAGATCTAGCTGTGTCATTCTATTACAAGTGGAAGTGACCCTGAAGGGGACGAACCTGAAATCTCATTTATACTATTTTTCTTTTAAGCAGGGTTTCATATAGCCAGGAGTTGCTTTGAACTTCATATGTAGCTGAAGATGACTTTGAACTTCGGTCCTTCTGCCTCTACCTTCCAAGTGCTGAGATTACAGGCCTGTGTGCTACCATCCCTGGTTTATGGAGTATTGAGGATTGGACCCACAGCTTTGTATATGCGTGACAAATTACCAATTGAGCTGCAGTGCCAGCCCCTCATTTATATTTTCTCCCTGGGGCTGAAACTAGAGCATGTGCTTAGCATGCTCAAGGCTCTGGACTTGATTCTTAGCATCAAACAAAACAAGGGTGGGGGTGTGGACTGGAAAGATGGCTCAGTGGGTAAGAGCACTGGCTGCTCTTACAGAGGACCCAGGTTCAGTTCTCAGCACCCTTGTGGTGGCTAACAACCTTCCCTAACTCCAGGACCAGGGGGTCTGATGCCCTCTTCTGGCCTCCTTGGGCATTGCATAACACTGGTGCGCTTACACAGATACAGACAAAACACTCATAAAATAAAAACAAATAAATCAAAAAATAAAAACAAAACCAAACCAAAACGAGGACTGGTGAGACAGCTCAGCTGATATAGGTGCTTGCTGCCAAGCCTGACAACTTGAGTTCAATTCCTAGGACCCACATGGTGGAAGGAGAGAACTTCCCCGATCCCCACATGTGCAGCAGGGTAACCCCCATCAATAAATAAATCTAATAAGACAAAACAAAATTTTCTTCCTGGAGCCTATGTAGATGATTTTTGTGTGGTAGGAATAAAAGAAACCAGCTACAGAAATTTTGGTCACCTGGCCCTCTGGCAGAGCACTGAAATGGGAGTACTTGGCCAGAGGCAGTGGAGCAAGGAGAGGCACAGGTGGAAAGAGTAAGGGTGGATTTCAGAGAAGGACCAGGGTCTCAGGTGACTTCAGGAGCTGAGCACGGGGCCTGGTGCTAATACAGTGCGAACACCTTGTAGAAAAGCTTCAGGCCAACCTCCTCAGCTTGCAGGGACAGCCTCCTAGCCTAGGGCTGACTAGCACCCAGGCTAACCTCAAGCTCACTATGTAGCTGAGGATGACTTTCAAGTTGTGATCCTCCTGCCTCCACCTCCTAGATATTGGGATTACAAGAGTGCACCACAACACCCAGTTTATCTGGTTCTGGTGATCAAACCCAGGACTTTGTAGATTCAAGACCAGCCCTCCCTCTTGTCAACTGACCTACACCCCTAGTGTTTTTTTTTTTTTTCCTTTCTTTCCTTTTTTTTTTTTTTTTTTTGAGACAGGGTCTTCCCATAGCCCCAGCCGTCCTGGAACTCATTACGTAGACCAGGCTGGCCTTGAACTCCCAGAGATCCACCTGCCTCTGCCTCTCAAGTGCTGGGATTAAAGGTGTGTGCCACCACACTCAGCTTTTCCTTTCTTTTGTTTTGTGTGTGTAGTATACGTGTGTATGCATTTTCACATACATGTAGATGTACATGTGTAGGGTGTTCATGCATGTGTGCACATGTGTGTAGAGGCCAGAGATAGATGTCAGGTGTCTTCCTTGATCACTCTCCACTTTATTTACGGAGGCAAGGTCTTTCACAGAACATGATTCAATTAGTCTAGATCCCTTTCTCTGCTTTCCTGGCACTGAGATTATAGACAGGCCTCCATGGCTGCCTGGCTTTTATGTAGGTGCTGGGAATCCAAACTCTGGTCCTCATGTTTGTATTGTGTGCTGGGTAGCTTTAATCATCAACCTGACACACCTGGGTAGAGGGAACCTCAACTGGGGAATTGCCTCCAATAGGCTGGCCTGTGGCCATATCTGTGGGGTATTTTCTTGATTTCTGAGTGATGTGGAAGGGCCCAGCCCACTGTGGGTGGTGCCACCCCTGGGCAGTTTGTTCTGTATTGTATAAGAAAGCAGGCTGAGCTGGGCCTGGTGGCACATGTCTTTAATCTCAGCACTTGGGAGGCAGAGGCAGGTGGATCTCTGTGAGTTCCTGGTCAAAGCCTGGTCTACATTGTGAGTTCCAGGCCAAGGCCAGCTGGGGCTCAAGGAGGCAAGCCAGTAAGCAGCGCTCCTCCATAGCCTGTGCTTCAGCTCCTGCCTCCAGATTCCTGCCCTGAGTTCCTACCTTGGTCTCCCTCAGTGATGAATTGTGAACAGGAGATGTAAGCTAAATAAACCCTTTCATCCCCAAGTTGGTATTGGTCAGAGTGTTTTGTCATTGCAACTGAAGGCAGACTAGAACATATGGCAAGAGATTTATCTGGTGAACTATCTCCCCTGTCTCTTCTTTCTTTTTTCTTTTACTTCTTAATGTTTTCTTTATTTTCTAATTTCAATGTGTTTGAGTGTATTGCCTGCATGTATGTAAGCGCACCTATGTCGTGCAATGCCCTCGGAGGTCAGAGGAGGGTGTTGGATCTCCTGGAACTGGAGTTACAAATGGTTGTCAGCCACCATGTGTGTGCTGGGAATCAAACCCAGGTCCTCTGTAAGAGCAGCCAGTGCTCTTAACCACTGAGTCATCTCTCCAGCCCCCCAGGTCTTTTTTCTTTCCTTTTTTCCTTTCTGTTTTTTCTTTTTCTTTTTTCCCCAGCTAGGCAACAGCACTGCCGCTGAGCCACACCTAAGCCCAGGCCAGCATTGTGAAGGTGTTCCTTAACAATCATGAATAGGGCAAATCAGTCACTTGGACTTTCCTGAGAAGTGCTCTTGAACCCCACATCACCCTCCACAACCAGGGCAAAATCCTGCTGATTCTCCTGAGCACGGTCTTGGCTCAGCATGCAGCCTTGCTTTGGTTTGTACACTCCAGAAGCCAAGCCAACGCTTAGCTAGTCTAAGTGGACCCCTGATGGTGGAAGGTCACCCAAAGGCCAGGAGGGATTTCTTTGAGGAGTGTTCTCTTTCCGTCTAGCACACCTGCTGTAATGCCTGCCACTCTAGTAGCCTGCCTGGGTCCATGGTCAGCTCGAGGACACAACAGAAACAGCTGTGAAAATCCTTCAAAATGGGATAAAAATAGCCATACCCCTCCCTCCCCGCTTCCTGTGGGCCTGAACATGTTTATTTGCTCAGCTTGGATGCTCAGAGTCGTTCCCCAGATCCTGTGCTGGGGAAGAGAGAGGGAGAGCCCTGGAACAACTGGGGGAGAGAGGGGCAAGTCCCACCACAGAAACTAACCAGGCCTGCCAAGTCCATCTGGTCCAACCTGGGTTATCTAACAAATGGGACAGGGAAAGCTAAGACTCAATCAAGGTCCCTATTTGTCTCTACTTGGCCACATAGAGGCTAGCTCAAGGACAAAGCAGGAACTGGAACTCTTCCCTCAGACTCACACAGGAAGCCTCCCCCAGCCCTTATCCGTAAGATGTTGAGCTGAGTTGCTCTTCAGACAGGACTCCCTGGGCTACTGGGTCCCCAAAGAGAAGGCCCCCATGAGGTCAACTGTCCATCACATTTGGGCCAAGAAGGTGTCCTCCTCAAAGCCTGGGACAGACATGATGCTTCTGAGCAACCTTTGGGGATCCTGATTTAGCAGCAGCTTGAGTCCTTCAGGTGAACCCCTCTCAGCCCAGAAGAGAGAGCAGACCAAGAAATGTAGAGGTATCTCCATGCATGCCAGGTCTCAACTGAAGTAAAGCAAGCCTTTTCCAGAGCAGAACTCAAGCTAAGCAGAAGGGGCGGATTAAGAAACAGGTCTGGGGACTGGGCTTGGTGATACATGTTTGAAATCTCAACCCTGAGGAGGCTAAGGCAGGAGGATTGCTACAAGTTCAAAACCAGCATAGGCTACAACATAGTGAACTCCAGGTCAGTCTAAGTTACAGTGTGAGATCAGGGGCGGGGTGGAGGAGAGAGAGGGAGGGAGGGGGGGGAGGATGTAACTCAATTGGTAGAATGCTTGCCCAGCATATATAAAGCCCTGGGTTCAGTCTCCAGCACCACATAAAAATCCAGGCCTGGTGGTGCATACCTGTAATCTCAGCACTCGGGAGGCAGAGGCAGGAAGATCAGAAATTCAAAGTCATTCTCAACTACATATCAAGCTCTAGGCCAGCCTAGGCTACATGAGGCTCTGAATGGGGTAGCAGGTGCTGGGTAGCAGGTGTGGGGAGAGGGGGCAAGGAAGCTGGGGAGCCATTATCTAGAGGATCCGTTATTTCTTGTTCTCACTCATTAGGAAAGCCCACAAGGGCTAGAACATTCCATTATCCATCTTCAAATTGCCAGTGCCTAGTGCAGAACCTGGCACACATGCTAGATAATTCAACAAATTTTCCAAAGGACAGAAAAACAAATCAATGAAACTAGTCTTCAAATGCTCTCCTTATCCTCCCCTGAAAGTGCCTGGACCCTGTCATTCATAAGGCACATGTAGAGGGTTTGCCAGTCTCAGCAAAGCTCTGTACCAGTGTGTGCATGGCACCCTGAAGCTCAGTGGCTAGAGATGAAAAGAGATGGTCTATGATGAGCCCTGTTCAAGAACTGAGCCCCACAGGATGTGGCTTTTACATGCTTTGTTCACTGCTGGGGCATTAGCTCTCAGAGGAGAACCCAGTCAGCACTCAATAAAAAAAAAAAAAAATCAAAGCTAGAAAGCTAGGTCTGGGCCTGGTGGCACATGCCTTTAATCTCAGCACTAGCGAGACAGAGGCAGGAGGATGTCTGTCAGTTTAAGGTCAGCCTGGTCTACATAGTGAATTCCAGGCCAGCCAAGGCTACATAGTGAGACCCTGTCTCAGAAAAAAAGAAGGGCTGGGGAGATGGCTCAATGGTTAAAGCACTTGCTATGCAAGTGTGAGGACCCAAGTTCGGATACCCAGAACCCATGTAAATGCAAAATGAGGCATCCTTGGAAAACAAAGACAAGGGAGAGCAAGCTGGCTAGGAATACTAGCCAGATCGGTGAGTTCTGGGTTTGATTGAGAGACCCTGTCTTACTGAATAAGGTAGAAGAGCTATCAAGGATGATTCTAAACATCAACCACAGGCTTTCACATGCATGTGAATACGTTCACACATGCAAAATATACACATACATGTACATACATGGAAATAGAAAAGGAAAAAAAAATAAAGGGAGTTAAATCTATTGATGATGAAGAGGGAGGAAGATGTAGAAATTAATTTGGGCTTTCCCATACCATAAGACATTTATGCCAAGGTTAGTATGTGTGACCACACACATATAAACATGTACACACACACATACACACCCTATACATACATACACACACTCGTGAAAATGAAAAAAGAGAAGAAGGAGGAGGAAGATCAAAGTTTTGATGGGGGCCTGGTGAGAGGGCTTGGCTGGTAAAAGCGTGTGCTACCAAGCCTAACAACCTGAGTTGGACCCCCCAGGACCTACATGGTGGAAGAATAGAGCCAATTCCCAAAAGTTGTCCTTTGACTTCCACACATGTACTATGGCACATACGTGCACACACACACAGGCACTAGATAATAAATGTATCTTTAAAGAAGAAAGAGCTTTTGCTCAAGAAAACTAATTTTTAAAACTATTTTACTATTTTTATTTTATGTGTATGAGTGTACTGCCTGCATGTATGTGAGTGCACCCATGTCATGCAATTCCGCAGAGGTCAGAAGAGGGTTTCGGATTTCCCTGGAACTGGAGTTAAGAATGGTTCGTAGCCGCCATGTGGGTTCTGAGAATCGAACCTGGGTCCTCTGCAAGAGCAGTCAGGACTCTTAACCGCTGAGCTGACTCTCCAGCCCCAAGAAAACTAATTTTTAAAAAAAATTTTAAGTTTGATGGGATTGAAAAGCAGAACAACATTCAAACCATTTCTTCCTGCTGGATTTCTCAGAGCATTTACTGAGCAGTGTTCACTGTGAGTCACACACTCAGTGGGTTTATGCTCAGGACCCCCTGGTGCCTGGTTGCCTGTAGCTCACCAGTTACCAGCCCATTCCTCTCAGATGGGCACCCCAGCTTCAAGGAGAAGGAAGGACATCTAAGATTATGCAAATACCCCACCTGTAGCTTTTAGGGTTGGGCCTCACACAGGTGGCCCTTGTCCCAAGGAACACCTTGTCTCCGCTGGAACTGGAAGGGGTTGTTGGGTAATGGGTACAGCTTTTTTCCACAGTTTGTGCCATGCTTTCCAGAGGCCTAGTGAGGGGTGAGGAGCTCTCCAGCATGCCCTGGGTTGTAGATAGAGGTGTGAGGTCCCCCCCTTCCTGTGCTCACTCCACAGATGCTTGCTGAGTGACACCATTCCCTAGGCAGGTGGTCCTGGGATGTATCAGAAAGCTAGCATAAGCGAGAGAACCAGCAAGCAGCATTCCTCCATGGCTTCTGCTTCAAATTCCTGCCTGAGCTTCTGCCCCGACGCCACTCAATGATGACCTGTGACCTGGAAGTGTAAGTCAAATAAACCCTTTCCTCCCCAAAGCTGCTTTTGGTCAGAGTGTTTTATCAATGGAATAAAACTAAGACAGGAAGGGCTGGAGAGATGGCTCAGTGATTAAGAGCGCTGGCTTTTCTTGCACAGAACCCAGATTTGAATCCCAACACCCACATAGAGACTGACAACCATCCACAACTCCAGTTCCAGAAGATCTGATGCCCTCTTCTGTCCTCTCCGAGGGCACTGCATGACACAGGTGCACTTACATACATGCAGGCATAACACTCATACACATTAAAATAAAATAATAAAACTGGGATAGAGAGATGGCTCAGTGGTGTTAAGAACACTGCAAAAGATCTGGGTTTGAATCCCAGCACCCACATGGCAGCTAACAACTGTCCGTAACTCCAGTCCCAAGGCATCTGACAGCCTCTCCTGACCTCCACAGGCATTGCATGACATGGATGCACTTACCTACAAGCAGGCAATACACGTATACATATAAAATAAAAATAATAAAAATAAGGTCTGGAGAGTTGGCTCAGTGGTTAAGAGCACTGACTGCTCTTGCAGAGGACCTGGGTCCGATTCCCAGCACCCACATGGTGGCTATGAACCGTCCTTAACTCTAGTTCCAGGGGAATCTGACCTCCGAGGCATTGCACGACACATGTGCACTCACATACATGCAGCCAATACACTCATACACATGAAATGAAAATAATACATAAAAAATAATAATTTTTTAAAAGTAAAATAATAGCCGGGCGCGGTGGCGCATGCCTGTAGTTCCAGCACTTGGGAGGCAGAGGCAGGCGGATCTCTGTGAGTTCAAGGCCAGCCTGGTCTACATAGTGAGTTTCAGGACAGCTGGGGCTATAGGGAGACCTTGCTTCAAAAAGACCCCCCCCAAAAGTAAAATAATAATAATAAAACTAAGACAGGAACCAACATGATGCCACCTTGATTTTAGATGTCTGGCTTCTGGAAGGGTGAGAGAAAGGAATTTCTGCTGTTGAAGCAGCACAGTTTGCTAGCACAGTTCTAGCAAACTGACAGGGTAAGCAAAGGCTCCTAGGCCATGCCCATACTCACTCAGAAAAGCACTCAACCTGGACTTGGCACATACCCCTCACAGCAATCCTCACCAGTCTCCTCTAACTGCCTGGATAGTGAGAAGTGTGATTTTTTATTCTACAAAGTCCTGTGCCCAGGAAGACTCCACTTAGCAGGGAAGGAAGTGAGAGAGAATGCTGGGGGACAGCCACAGGTGATGCCCCAGGGTGCACATATGTCCCCATGTAAGCAGCAGGCAACCCTGCCTGAGCTTCACACTTCAGAAATCTACCAGCCAGAACTGGGTGTTATGGCATACCTGTAATCCCAGCACTGGGGGATGAAGGAGGAATGGGAAATCAAGGTTATTCTTTTTTTAAATTTTAATTAATTAATTTTTTATGTGTATAAGTGTTATGCCTACATGTATGTAAATGCACCTGTGTCACACAATGCTGTTGGAGGACAGAAGAGGGCATTGAATCTCCTGGAACTGGAGTTGTGGATGGTTGTCAGTCTTCCATATGGGTGCTGGGATTCAAACCTGGGTCCTCAGCAAGAACATCCAGTGCTCTTAACTTCTGAGTCATCTTTCAGCAGTTGTTTGATTGGTTGGTTTTGTTTTGTGGACAAAGTCTCAATCTATCTATAACTATGTAGCCCAGGATGGTCTTGAACTCAAAATCTTTCTGCCTCTGTCTCCTGAGTGCTGCGATTATAGTCATGGGCCACTGTGACCAGCATCGGGTGTACACTCTTTGCTTTTTACTCTGCCCTTTGGCTTAGTTGCTAAGCCTTTTGTTTTGTTTTGTTTTGTTGTTTTGTTTTGTTGAGATAGGGTCTTCTTGTAGCCCCAATTGGCCTGGAACTCGCTATGTAAACCAGGCTGGCCACAATCTCACAGAGATCCACCTGCCTCTACCTCCAGAGTGCTGAGACTAAAGGCATGCACCACCACAACAGGACTGGAGCTAAGCATTTTTAACAAGAGCCCCACTCCTACCTAAGTCCCTAAGATGCACTTGCTAGCAAAGGTTCCCAGCCTGAGAGAATCCAGCTTTCCCCTGGCACCTGGGATTCTCCAGCTTGGGTGTAATATCCAAGTGACCAGCAGAGGGTACCCAAGAGCCACAGCTGTCTCCAGGACTTTTCAAGTGCGTTTCTGTGAAGGTGTGTTTGAGGAAGATGAACAGTCTTGAATTTCCTCACCGAGGTTAAACTGAGCTTGATATGGCGGTGCACACCTGTAATCCTGGCATCTGGGAGATAGAGGCAGAGGGATAGTAGTTCAAGGTCATTCTCGGCTATATAAGGAGTTGAAGCCTGAGCTACATGAGATACTGCCTCAGGAGGTTCGGTCTCAAAAAAAAAAAAAAAAAAAAAAAAAAAGCAAAAAACAAAAAACTAACCTGAGGGGTTGGTGAGATGGCTCAGGCACTTGCCACCAAGCCTGATGACCTGGGTTTGATTCTGAGAACCCATGTGGTGGAAAAAGAGAAACAACCCTCACCCAAGTAGTTTTCTGACCTCCACATGCAAATCATGCATGGCACCATCATGTACACACAGACAATAAAATGTAATAATTTTTTAAAATAATTAAAACACAAAGTGAATAGTAGACATAACTGATCAATGAGCTTGCTGATAACACGTTTTTGTCTAATTAGGCTTTTTGTTTTGTTTTGGTCTTTTTGAGACAGGGTCTTCTTGTAGCCCCAGCTGTCCTGGAACTCACTGTGTAGACCAGGCTGGCCTTGAACTCACAGAGATCCGCCTGCTTCTGCCTCCCAATTGCTGGAATTAAAGGCATGCGCCACTATGCCTGGCTTTTTTTGGTCTTTTTGAGACAGGGTCTCCCTATAGCCCCAACTGGCCTGGAACTCACTATGTAAACCAGGCTGGCCTTGAACTCTGCTTCCTGAGTGCTGGGATTAAAGGCGTGCGCCACCAGGCCCAGCTTCCTCCTGCCTTTCTTAAGTGCCAGGGTCTCTGCTAGGTACTGGGGATACAGGAGTGAGGAGCTGGCCACACCCCTACTCCCAGGGGTCAGTGACTGGCAACAGGAGGATGAGATGTGGAAATAAGCAAACATCTAACAGACTTGTGGATTGAAGAAAGCAAAAAACTATCTGCTATGTTTGAAGATGATCCCTCTACTCCAGAAGTTCATACACTGGAAACTGAATCCCCAGATTCATATGTTGATGGTATTAGGTCAGGTCATTGGGAGGTCATTAGGATTGGATGAGGTCATGAGGGTGGGGCTCTGTGATGGTGTTAATGGCTCTACTTGTGCTTGCTCTCCTATGCCGTGATCATAGGATGCTTCCCATCCTGTCATGCTGCAGCCTCCCCTGCGCTGGCATCTTGACCTTGGCCTCTCCAACCTGCAGAACCGTAAGAAATAAGCCTCTTCGTTACCACTCACCCAGTCTGTGGTATTCTAACGAGCAGCAGAAAACAGACTGAGACAGTATCCAACAGAATGACAGCCCTGGAAGAGCTGCTAGATTAGCTGTGTGGCCCAGAGAATGTGGCTTGCTCAAGGTCACAGAGTGGCTTAAGGACATAACCAAAACTGGAAACTGGAATCCCAAACTCAACCTAGAGCTCCATCTATTGCATTCCACCTTGCCCCTTCCTTCTTTCCTTCCATCCTTCCTTCCTTCATTTCTTTTTTAATTCCTTCCTTTATTCCTTTTTTCTTTTTTAAATATTTATTTATATACTTTATTATTTATTTATGATACTTTTGGTCAGGGTCTCACTCTGTAGCCTGGAACTTGCTATATATGGCTGCCTGTCTCTGTCTCATCCTTTTTTAAGTGTGTGTGTGTGTGTGTGTGTGTGTGTGTGTGTGTGTGCCCGTGGAAGCTAGAGGCATCAGATCCCACTGGAACTGGTTACAGGCAGTTGTGAGCTGCCCAACAGGGTGCTGGGAACTGAACTCAAGTGTCCTCTGTAAGAGCACTAGGTGGTCTTTACTGCTGAGCCATCTTTCTAGCCTTCTTCCTTCCTCCTCCTCCTCCTCTTTTTCTTCTTCTTCATCATCTTCTTCATCTTCTCCTTCCTTTGTCTCTGTCTCTGTCTCTCTGCCTCTCCAAATTGATCATGAAAAATCTCAAGTGTACAGAAATGTTAATGGAGTATCAGCATACCCCTTGGGAATCTACCACCAAACTCCTTGGGACCCCCAGGCCCCACAACCCACACAACTGGCACAAAGTAGAAGCTCAACACTGAATTTCTTTCTGAGGAAAACAGACTTTTACCTCAACACAGTATCTCAAGGACCCTGTCTATTATCTGGAACACAGTTATAGAAAGGACATCAGCCAGCTGAGCTGCCACCTGATGGACAGCAGGAAGCTGCTCCCAGCAAGAAAATCTCTTCCCTTGGAAGGTGAGTCCCCAACCCAGCCCCAAGCTAGAGTAAGGGGAGTCGGGTACTCACTATTCTGTGTACAACAAAGAATTGGAAATGTTGGGTTTTGTCAACAGGCAGGTGAGGGAGACTTGTGGGGGGTGCCCCTGAATGGGGGCAGGAGGAAGAGATTATATGAAGTAGGGTATCCAGTGTTATTTCTGGGTGGGAAAGCTGGACCTGGGGGGTGGGGCATCATCCGTGTTACTGTTGAGCCATATTGACATCCCCTCTGGCGAGTATCCCCGGGCAGCTGCATGTCTGTGTTGGTTCTGTGCCTGGACACAGTGGGAGTACTTGAAGAGAGGTAGAAGAGTACAGCTTCATTGAGAGAAAGTGACACCCACAGACAGCAGGCACCATGAGCGAGCGAAGATTGGTTCAGAAACAGGGATTTGGAGGGAGAGGAAAGCCCAGAGCCCTGAACTTCCTAAGAAATACCACAGGAGGGAGCTGGAGAGATGGCTCAGCAGTTACAAGCACTAGCTGCTTTTCAGAAGACCAGTTTGGTTTTCAGCACCCTTATGGGAACTCACAAACACCTGTAATTTTAGCTCCGAGGGATCCATCGCCCCCTTCTGGCTTCTGTGGGCACAAACATACAAATCAAATCTAATCTAATCTAATAGATTTTTTTTCCTTTCCTTTCCTTTCCTTTCCTTTTCTTTTCTTTCTTTCTTTCTTTTTTGTTTTTTTTTTTGACCCAGGAGCTCCCTGTAGCCCCAGCTGGCCTGGAACTCACTATGTAGACCAATCTGTCCTGGATCTCACAGAGTCATCTGTCACCTCTGTCTCTCCCTCTGCCTCTGCCATTTTGTTTTGTTTTGTTTTTTAAAGGAAGGTCATGGAAGACTGAACAAACTTCCCACATGTAGGGGATAGAGCTCTGAGCTGTTCTTTATGACTATTAAAGGAAAAGTGACCCCAGGGTACTGGTGGACTTTGAAGGTGCACCTATTAGACACTGAAAGCTTAGCACAATGCCTCCACTCAGTAACTACCTCATGAATGGCAACTAGGATTGCTTTGTAGAGAGCAGAGGTCAAAAGCAGAACTGAGCCACACTCTTCCAACCAGTCACTGCACCTCTGGTCTTCAGTTTTATCGGCTGCAAACTGGAGCTAGAATGCTGTTAACATTGAAGTGTGCCCAACCTTTTGATGTCTTGACACCATGAGGTCATCTACAAAGTTTGAGAACTGCACAACTGAGTTACCAAAAAAAAAAAAAAGTCCCCCAAAACAAAAAGGGGCTGGAGAGATGGCTCAGCAATTAAGAGCACTGACTCTTCTTGTAGGGGGCCTGAGTTCAGCTTCCGGCACCCACATGGTGGTAACAATCATCTGTGATACCAGTTCCAGGGGATCCAATGCCCTCTTCTGGTTTATACAGGCATTGCATGTACAGGTGCACTGAAGGCACATGAAGGCAAAACATTCATACAAATAAAATAAAAGCATATAAATTAAGCCAGGCGTGGTGGTGCATGTCTTTAATCCCAGCACTCAGGAGGCAGAGTCAGGTGGAGCTCTGTGAGTTCAAGGCCAGCGTGGTCTACATAGTGAGTTCTGGGCCAGCTGGGGCTACAGAGAGACCCTGTCCCCAAAAGACCAAAAAATATTTTTTTAATTATATATATATATATATATATATATATAAATTTAAAACAATAATAATAACCAAAATCAGGGCTGGAGAGATGGCTAAGCAGTTAAGAGGACTGGCTGCTCTTGCAGAGGACCCAGGTTAGGTTCCCAGCACCCACATGGCACCCATCTGTAAACTCCAATTCCAATGGATTTGACACCTTCTTCTGGCCTTCTCAGGCAATAGGCATGCATGTGATGCACATACATACACACAGGCAAACACTCATACACTAAAAATAAGAATAAATTTTTTAAAATATTTTTATTTATTATTTTCATTTTATGTGTGTGAGTGTATTGCCTACATGTATGTGAGTGCACCCGTGTTGTGCAATGCCGCGGAGGTCAGAAGAGAGCTTTGGATTCCCCTGGAACTGGAGTTAAAGATTGTCTGTAGCCGCCATGTAGGTGCTGGGAATCGAACCTGGGTCCTCTGCAAGAGCAGTCAGTGTTCTTAACTGCTGAGCCATCTCTCCAGTCCTAAAAATAAATTTTTATTTTATTTTATTTTTTTGTCTTTTTGAGACCGGGTCTCCCTGTAGCCCCAGCTGGTCTAAACTCACTGTGTAGACCAGGCTGGCCTTGAACTCACAGAGATCTGCCTGCCTCTGCCTCCTGAGTGCTGGGACTAAAGGCTTATGCCACCCATGCTCAGATACAAATAAATATTTTTTTAATTGCAAAAATTGGGGCTGGAGAGATGGCTCAGCAGTTAAAAACACTGACTACTCTTGCAGAGAACCCAAGTTCAGTGCCCAGCACCCACATGGCACCTAACCATTTCCAGTTCCAGGGGATCCAATGCCTTCTTCTGGCCTCCAAGGGCATTGAATGACATGCGTGCACTTACATACATGCAGGCAAAACACTCATACATATAAAACAATTGTAATCTGGGTGGTGCTGGTGTCTCAGGGATGGCTTAATTGTAATTGTAATCCTAGCACTCTGGCAGGCAGAGGAAAGAGGATCAGAAACCCAGTCTCAGCTATATATTGAGACTTATTCTAAAAAAACATTTTTTTAAGCAAACAAAAGAAAACAGCCCACCAAATTCCAGAATATTCATTGAACAACTGGCTCCAGCTGGCTCCAGGCCATCCCTTGCAGCAGCTGGTGCGTTGGTGGAGCATTCTGAACTAAGCCTGGAGCATCTCATAAACATTTGCTATTACAGTAAGTTGTCCAGTGTTGACTGGGCACCCTCCCTGTCCCCTTTAACAGAACAGGAGACTGAAGTCTGGAGACACTCATCTACCCATCTGAGCTCAGCAGTAGCCAGCTCTTACTGCCCTACTTCTGGACACTGGCCTTTCTCAGAAAGATTACACATAAACCTATGTGTGACCATCTTCCCCTTAGGGATAATTTTCCAGGCCCTATAAACATGAGAGCCCAGTCCCTTCCAGATTGGCAGCTCTGCCTCCAAAGCCCTGTGGCACTTTGGCAGGAGGGAGCTGTTGCTGGCTGGGGTCCTTGCCAAGCCCCTTCCAAGATCTCCTCACCTCAGATTTGTCCTGGCCTGCACCTGCCATACCTGGCTTGGGGAAATTCTGCATTTAGCAGTAAGAACAAGTGGGGGGCCTTTTTCCTGGGGGTATTAGGGAATGTAGATGTATGACTCATGCACCCTGGTGGGTAGAAGACCGAAGGCCCAGGAAGGCAGAATCCTGGCCCGGAGAGATTTACAGTGCTTCGATCAGGCTGGCTTACTGCCAGGTAAGGACTCAGGGAGGCTCTCTGCCTGTACTTGCTGGCTGAAGGTTGGGCATAGATGCCCTTCAGGCATGATAGGAGTATCAAAGGTTTCCTGCCTCTAGCTGTCCCCAGATCTGCTGTCACACATATGTGTTTGCTGAACTGGGCTTGCTTCCATATGATGTTTCCAAGAGTCATGAGGCAAAGGGACAAGGGACAAACCTCCTCTCATCTCAGACCTCCAGCAGGGAAGGAGAAATTGCATGGCTGATGAATGGCTAGACAACAGGCTGTGTACTAATTGGGCAGGAGAAGCTACTGAGGCCTTATAGAGCAGGCTATGTGCTAATGGGTAGGGTCCTGGGGCTAAGGAGAGGGCCTGTTCTTTTCATCCAGGAGGAACCCAGAGGAGTGAAATGTCCTTGGACTTTTTGTGCTGAGGACAGGGTGGGGAGAAGCCTCCCTCATGGTCTTAAAGGGGAACAGGAAAGGTTGGGTGATTGGTAGGGCAGGGAGAGGGGGAGTCAAGTGAGAAGGGAGAGAGAGGGAGAGGCAGGAGTGATGGAAGGGCTACAGTTTGTAGCTGGTTTGACCATGGAGCTAAGATGCCAAGGCTGGAAGTGGTCCAGGTGGGACAAAAGATGGAAACTGTCAACCATGCAAGGTAGGGTGCCCTACCCACCCTAGACAGTCTGAGACCCTGACCTCCACCCTGCAGCATTAAGTGGGGAGAAGGGATGGGGCTGGGCTGATGGTAGAAGACTGGGACTGGAGTAGGGTTATAGCTACTGGCCATTCACCCTTTCCAAGGCTACTCCATTGGCAGGGTTATCCCTCCCCAGGCATCCTCCTGAGTAAGAGTGACCCACCCATCTCCCTACTTCTTGCTTAAGCCTACAGTCTCTGGAGCCAGAAGGTACAGTTCTAATTCTGGCCTACTAAGCATGCTCTGGCAAGTCTCTTGCCCTCTCTGAGCTGCCTATGACCTCATATAGAAAACAAAATACCTCCACATGGGGCGGACTGTGAAGATTCAATGCAGAGTCTGGCACAATCAATGCCAGGTTCTATTTCATGTAGTAGAGGTTCTACCCACGTACCTTCTTGGGAATGGGTCTCGGCAAAAGCCAGAGTGGACTGTGCCCTCATATGTGACTCATGTGTCCCCAGATTGAATCAGCAGAGCCCCAATGGATCCAGCTTAGAGTTAGGATCTCAAGACAGAGCTATCCTGCTTCCATCAGAAAAGGGGGTTTTTAGTCTCTCATTCCTCCCTCTAGCTCTGAAGGTCTCTGTGAACCCCCATCTTGTCTGGGGGGCCCCAAGAGTGAGGACATCAAAGAGAGAGTTGGCTGATCTCGGGACACAGCCTGGCTTTCTGGGAAGAGGGAGAAATAGCACATTCCTCCCGAAATAATCGTCCTGGAGCTATTTCCAGCACTCTTAGTGCCCAGTCCAGAAATGGCCTGGCCAGTGATCTCCATGCTTGGGTACCATCAGGACAAATAGGCTCAGAGGCCCAGCCCTCAGCTGGCAGCCTGCCTGCCTGCCTGCTCGCCCAGCCCCCAGCCCAGCACTGCACCCAGCTCTGGCTCAGGACTCAAGAGGGAGTGGTAGACACATTCCCCATGCTGCTCCTTCTCCATCTAAGGGGAACCCCTGAATCTCTCATGTCTATCCACTCAGCTGCTCCCCGCCCTGGGACAGAAGGCCCTTCATTACACACTTGGGAGGTCCCAGGACACCAGGTTATCCCGGTAATTAGGAGACATCAGCTAAACCCAAATTGGAAGGCATTCTGTCAAATAACCTGCCTGTTCTCATACAGACCATCAATGATGTAGATGAATAAAGTGTGAGAGGGTCTGGGGAGATGGCTCAGTTGGTAAAGCACTTGCCACACAAGCATGAGGACCTGAGTTCGGATCCTCAACATCACAAAAATCTGGATGGGGCAGTATATATTCAGGTGATTTCAGTGCTGGGAGGATCCCTAGGGTATACTAGCCAGCTCATCTTACTGAATTAATGAACTCTAGCCTCAGTGAGAGGCCCTCATAAAGTGGAGCTCGACAGAGGAAGACACCAGACAGACTCTGACCTCCATATGCACACACATACACACAACATAAACACAAAGGCTGAGAAACTTTCAGACTGAAGGAGACTAAAAAGACACAAGTGGTGGCACACACCTTTAATTCCAGCATTTGGGAGGCAGAGGCAGAGGCAGGCAGATCTTTGTAAGTTTGAGGTCAGCCTGATCTACATAGTGAGTTCCAGGTCGGCTAGGACTACAGGGAGACCATGTTTCAAAAAGACAAGAGAGGGGAGAGAGAGGAGAACACACACACACACACACACACACAGGAGAGAGAGAGAGAGAGAGAGAGAGAGAGAGAGAGAGGAGAGATGAGAGAGAGAGAGGAGAGGAGAGATGAGAGAGAGAGAGAGGAGAGATGAGAGAGAGAGAGAGAGAGAGAGAGAGAGAGAGGAAGGGAGGAGAGAGAGAGGCCTAAATGCATGCTGGTTCCTTTATTGGATCTGGGGTTGGGTGAACAGTTGTCAGCACAACAATTTGAGGGGCACCTATGAAGTTTAAATATGGATTTGTGGTGTCAACTGGGGAGACTTGAACACCTACTCATACCAAATAGGGTTCCAACAACAGGCCAAAAGAAACAATTCCACCCAAGTCTGAATTGGTGAATCAGTGAGTTTATTGGACTTATTTACTGCAACATGGGGAAAGGGGTGACTCACAGGCATACAGGTGACCCCAACACAGCCAAATCACTGAAAAATCCCACCCCAGCTTGGGTGACAAGCACCCATAGCTGCATTAATGGACCCCCACTTCCTTTAGCTTTCTATCCTCTGTGTGCTCTAGCACCCAGAGACCAGGTGCAGCTGAGGCAGAATCACAGGTCACTGGATTCTCACACAGGAGTGGGTGGCTGGAACCTCAGGTAGAGTCCAGTGACCCTCCCCAGTCCCTTCCTTGTGAGAGGGGACACCAAAAGGCCTGACCTCGAGGGTCTCCTGTGGGTGTCACAATTGTTCAGATTAAGATGGTAATGACTGCTATGTTCTAAGGTCAGAGTTCCATGATAGAACTGTCTATTGGATAAGTTTGTCAAGGTTAAAAGCCCTGGATCAACATCCTGTGTATAGGTTAGAAAACATCCCTGTTCTCTTAGTGTAGAGAGATACACACTAGGGCCATCAGTGACAAAAGATGCTGCTGTCTGCTCCTTACCCTAGCCTAAGTATGTATGGGTGGATAAAGTGATAAATGTATAAAAGATGTTTAATTAGTAGATTTGGATGTAGAGCAGATGGGGGCCAGTGAGATGGCTCAGAGGGTAAAGGTACTTGCCACCAAGCTGATGGACTTGAGTTAGATTCCCAGAACCCACATGGTAGAAGGGGAGAAATGACTCCTCTAAATTGTCCTCTGACCACCACATGAGCACAGGGGCATGTGCACATCCATACACAAACAGAGAACCTGGGTTCAATTCCCAGCACCCACTGCATAAGCTTGAGAATTTGTAATACACACACACACACACACACACACACACATTGGGGGCTGGAGAGATGGTTCAGTGGCTAATAGCACTGGTTGCTTTTGCAGAGGACCAGAGTTTGGTTCTCAGTACCCATAAGGCAGCTAATAACTGTTTGTAACTCCAGTTCCAGGGGATCCGACACTTTCTTCTGACCTCCATGGGCATTGAATGACATGGTACACTTATATGCATGCAGACAATATATTCATACACAAAAAATAAAAATACAGCCCTTGGGACACAGAGGCAGACAGATCTCTGTGAGATGGAGGCCAGCCTGATTTACAGAGCAAGTTCCAGGTCAGCTGAAGCTACAGAGAGACCCTGTTTTGAAAAGACAAATATGATATTATGGTGGTACATACCTGTAATCCCAGCATTTGGGAGGCAGAGACAGGCAGATATCTGTGAGATGGAGTCCAGCCTGGTGTACATAGTGAGTTCCAGGCCTCCAGGCCAACTGGGGCTACAGTGAGATGCTGTCTCAAAAAAAAAAAAAGAAAAAGAAAAAGAAAAAAGAAAAAAAGAAGGGCTGGAGAGATAGCTCAGTGGTTAAGAGTACTGACTGCTCTTGCAGAGAGAGGACTCAGGTTTGAGTCCCAGCACCAACATGGTGGCTAACAACTGTCCATAGCTCCAGTTCCAGGGGACACCCTCTTCTGACCTCTGCAGGCATTACACGACATGAGTGCACTTAATATACATGCAGGCAATACAGTCATACACATAAAATAATAAAAACTAAGAAATAAAAAAGAGACAAAAAGTGTGCATACAGACACACACACATGTATATGCCTGTGTGCACATAGAGGTCAGAGGACATCACTGAAAAAGAAAAGCATATATATATATATATATAGAGAGAGAGAGAGAGAGAGAGAGAGAGAGAGAGAGATTTTCTCAGTATTAGCAATTACACTCAGGGCTCATAAATTCCCAGCAAGCACTCTAAGACCAAGTTGTGCCTCAGTTTCCCCCACCTTTTTATTTTTTGCCACGCTGCGTCTGAAACCCAGAGCCTAGGAGCAGGACACATGCTCTATCACTGGGCTGTGCCGCCAGTCCCAATGTTCGCAGTGAGAATGAGCTAGATAGAAGCCCTTCCTAGCAAATACCATGAGGCTAAGGGGAGAATGTGGGCCATTCACTCAACACCCGCTTACTGAGGGAGTCCTGGGGTCCCCCAACCCCAAGGGCACAGGTTCTGACAGGAGCACTGAGATTTGCTTCTTGAAGAGACTTCACACTCTGTTCTGAGCCCAACCCACAGCAGGCGCTCACCACAGAATTGTTGGCTGCTCTCAGTGCCCCAGATTGGGTCCCCAGAGGAAAAGGCCTTGGAGGAGTCTGGATCAATGTTTGCTGACCCATTGAGAGGAGAAGCTAATGCTGAGCACAGCAAGCTGGAGTTGTTTTGAGCTAGCATAAATCTTCCAGTTAAACATGAGAAAAACAAAGAACACTGGAAAACAGCCATCCCGGTCTCAGTTCAAAAATAGGGCCCATCTGTCCTGGCGGGCTTATAGTGAGTGGTTCCTGCCCTGAGGCTGGGGCCAGACGGAATGACCCCAGGAGGCCCCTCCCCACCTTAGGGTTCCATGATTCTATGACATGGCCAGCAGTCTGGAGTGGCAGCATACGGGTATCCCAGTGGAGAGCCAGAGAGGTCTATGTCACCTACCTCCTAAGAGGGTGAGAGGGGAGCTAGCCCTGTGTTAGATGTAACCTGGCTGGCTAGGAAGGGAAGGGGCTGGTGCTGAGGCAGTTCTCAGTTGCCTCTTGTTTTTCTAGAGGAGGAGATGGGGTGGGGTTGGGCCAAGCAGGAAAAAAGGCCAGTGGCTGGACATTCCACCCACTTCAGACCCAAAAGACAAGGGCAGCTGAGGGGCCAGGGCTGGGAAAGGGACTGGCAGCTGTTTTCTGGGTGGGGCGGGCTCAAATACTGATCTGTCCGCACTGGGCAAAGCTCAGAAATCAGTGGGAGCTGGCAGTAGTGGGGGAGACAAAGGAGCTTTTCTCTGGCAAGGGTGGAGGGCTGGCCAGGGCGAAGGGGAAACTTGGGCTATACTACTGTTATCAGAGCCCAGGGCAGGCCCAGAGACAGGAAAGAGCTTAACGGAGTGGGCATGTGGGAACTATACTGCTCTCTCCTCTGGGGTAAGTGAGGAAATCCAACACTGTCAGAGAAGGTTAGAACCAAATAATTTAGCAGGCTTTTTGTTTTATTTTTTGAGACAGGGTCTTGTGTAGCCCAAGCTGGCTTTGAACTCACTATGTAGCTGAGGTTGCCTTGAACTGTCTCCTTTGTACATGTGACCCCCATGATCAACTTTCCAAAGCTTCTGATCTCATAAATCTAGTCTCATTGGGGGTTCTTAAAATCAAATCAACAGTTACAGGGATTAGTTGGCACCCTGCTCATCTGCTTCTTCCCACCAGGGCTCTGATCCAGGAGGGCCAGGCAGGCATGGAGAGAATTCATCTTAAAAAAAATATATATATATATATATACATATATATATATATATATATATATAATTTTATTTTATTTGTATGAGTGTATTGCCTGCATGTATGTGAGTGCACCCATATTGCACAATGCCTTAGAGATCAAAAGAGGGCTTAGGATTCCCCTGGAACTGGAGTTAAGGATAGTTCGTACCCACCATATGGGTGCTGGGAATCAAATCCGGGTCCTCCGCAGGAGCAATTAGTGCTCTTAACCGCTGAGCCATCTCTCCAACCCTGAGAGAATTCGTCTTTAAAAGACTGTGGAGGTGGCCAACGTCACCCTGATGGCATGGTATTATTTGTCAGGGGTTACCAGATAGCCTTTACTACTTAACAACTGTCTGTCTGTAGACTAGATATGTGATCTCTCTGAGCCTGTTTCCCCTTCTGTTAACTGGGAATAGAATGCTACTTCCCTCCTTATTTTACAGTGGGAATAAATGATCTGCTCCATTTAAGACATGGGGTAGCAAAGGACAGGGCACAAAGAGACAGAGACAGAGAGATAGTGACAGACAGAGACACAGGGAGTGGGAGATGAGAGAGAGAGAGAGAAGAGGCTGCAGCACAGAGCACCGTGTGAGGGCTGAGTATTCGTTGTGTGCCAGCACTGTGGTAACTAGCTGTTTGGTTTCACCAAAGGCCTGTCGTCTACTTTTACCATTAGAGAGTCTGTCCTTTGACTTCTGTGGTCTACTGGGGTCCCCACTATGCAGATGACTTGGAATTTCAGAATATGGGCTCAAGGAATATGGGCCAGCCCCTCTCCCCAACTCCAGTCCTTAAGGTGCCTTTATCAGGTCTTGGCCTCTCTGATGATCTTGGGTTCCTCCTCATCTTTGACCCTTCTGTGCTTTCTGGAGAAGTCCTGAGGTAGGAAAGAAGAGGGAAGAGGGAGCAGAGGAACCCTTGGAGAGAAAGATTAGAGGGAGAGGATGAGACCAGAGCTAACCCCACTCTCTCTTTGCCAGGCCCAGGTAACCAACCTTCAAACACTGTCACACCTCAGTCAAAACTCTAATCAGCTCAGCCAGGACAATGTCTGGACGCCAGGCAAGTCGATCCAGTGCTAATTAATAGACGCTTGAGCCATCCCAACAATGTGTCCTTCCCACCCCGAACTCCAGGCTCGGCCCAGTGCCCTGGCCTGCATAACTTCAAGGGCCTGCACACCCATATCCCAAGTAGCTCTGAGTTTAGCACCTCTAGCAGCCACTCAGAGCAGTCCTTCAACCCTCTCTCCCCTGGCCTTTCCCTGGGGAGAATCTGCATGGGCCGGCCCTACAACTCCAGGTGTGTAGAGACAAGTCACCTGATGAGAGACCCCAAGGTGGCCAGGAAGCCCACCTATCATCGTAGTAACCCCCACTGCCTGCTCTGTACCGACCATCCCTCATGTCCCTCCAGCCCCACCTTCCTGGACCAGCTCATTAAAGGCATCAACTACCTGGACAGATCCACAAATGCTTTCTGCAACAACTACCCCAAGTCACTGAGCCTGCCCCACCTGGCAGCCACCTACCTAGAACGAGCAGCCAACTCTCTCTACCTGGACCAGCTGGACAATGCCCCACCCCACAGCTACTCCACTCTCAGTGCTAGTGTAGCCAGCCCTGACCACTCTCCCAACACCACCAGCTTGGTGCCTTCCACCCAGGATATCAACACTCTGCAGTACCTGGGCAGCTCCAATGGCATGAGCTGCCAGCACCAGCCCTACAACCAGAACTTCTCCTCCAAGATGCCACAGAGGTCAGGGATAAAGTTGCCAGAACTCCCCCTGTTTGGCAATGGGCTCTTTTCCTTAGGTCATCTGCCCAAATTCTGGGAAGCAATGCGTTTGGGCTGGAGTGCTCCAGTGGAACCCGTCTCCAAACCCTCGGACTGGTGGTGACATTGATACCAGTTTTGTCTAGTGGGACAAAATTGTGTGGAAAATAAATTGTGTGAGGCAAAATGCCCCTTCCAAGGCTCTGGGGGCAGGGGATGGCCACTCTGATGGAGGGTTACAAACTCAAAGTGTAACCAAACCCTCGGACTGGTGGTGACATTGATGCCAGTTTTGTCTAGTGGGACAAAATTGTATGGAAAATAAATTGTGTGAGGCAAATTCCCCTTCCAAGGCTCTGGGAGCAGGTGATGGCCACTCTGATGGAGGGTTACAAACTCAAAGTGTCTGTGAGGACAAGCAGGTAAGAGTTAAGTGGGTGAACTGAGCTGGGTGGTAGAGAGTGGGGAGACTTTCCAAGTAGACAGGACTGCCTGGTCTAAAGTTGCTGCCTTCACAAGACAAACTGGGGGTCCAATTATTATTTTTTTTCTCAAAGTGGGGTCTCAACTTATGTTGGCAAGGCTAGAACTCCTGATACAAGCAATTCTTTTTTTAGACAGGGTCTTATGTAACCCTGGCGTATTACTATCTTTTCTGTTGCTGTGACAGAAACACTGACCAAAGCAATTTATAGAAGGAAGAGTTTATTTGAGCTTATGGTTCCAAAGGGGCAAGAGTCCATCATGGCAGGGGATCATGGAGGCAGAGGTGGCTGGAGGAGGAGCAGAAGCTAAGAGGCACAGGAAGTAATAGCTGACCTGGGATCTGGCAAGGCTTAAGAACTCTCTAAGCCTGCCCCCAGTGACTTGCTTCCTCTAGCATAGCCACACCGGCTAAGACTTCCCAAAACAGTGCCACCAACTGGGGACAAAATTTCCAAATACTTGGAGTCTATGGGGGACATTGTCATTCAAACCATCACACCTGGCTAACCTCAAACTCTGAGGTAGCTGAGGATGACCTAGAATTGCTGATTCTCCTAACTCCACCTCCAGAGTTCAAGGATTAGAGGTGTGTACCACCATACCTGGTTTATGTGTTGCTTGGAATTGAATCCAGGGCCTGATGCATGCTAGGCAAGCATTCTACCAACTGAGTCACATCCCCAGTCCCCTACAAAGGGATCCTTCTTGCTTACCCTCCCTATTGACTGGGAGGCATGAACAGACCAAACATGAGCCATCATGCCTGTCTTTGGGATCTGGTATTTATTTTATTTTAACATTTTATTAGTTATTTTTAAATTTTATGTGTATGAGTGTTTTGCCTGCATGCGTGTAAGTGCACCCATGCCATGTAATGCTTGCAGAGGCCAGAAAAGGGCATCAGATCCTCTGGAACTGGAGTTATAGATGGTTGTTAGCCTTTATGGGTGCTGGGAACCAAACCTGGGTTCTTTGCAGGAACAGCCAGTGCTGTTAACTGCTAAATCATCTCTCCAGTCCCTGATTTTTACATTAAATTACATTTGTGTGTGAGACTGTATGTGTCTGTGTGTGTGTGTACATGTGTATAGGTACATTCGTGGCATGATGAAAATATGGAGGTCAGAGAACAATTTATAAGAGTTGGTTCTCAGCCAGGCATGGTGGAGCACACCTTTAATCCCAGTACTTGGGAAGCAAAGGCACGCAGACCTCTGTAAGTTCAAGGCCAGCTTGGTCTCATAGTGAGCTCCAGGCCAGCTAGGGCTATAGGGAGACCCTGTCTCAAAAAGTCTAGAAAAAAAAAAGAGGGTCCGCAGGGATTGAACTCAGATCCTCAGGCTTGGTAGTGCTTTTATGTAGAAATGTCACAATGCCCTGTGGACTGAAAAAAATACTTGCAGGATGAGGGCGAAGCCCACAGATCTCGGTTAGGAATCTCTGGTTTATGTCTCGAGTACACCTCTGGGGAAGTTCTGAACCTCCCTTAGTCTTGTTGGTTTTTAGCTCTGTCTCTAGTGATTAGACATGTTGTAAGAAAAATGAGAAACATTCGTAGACCCCTTATTGCACAACAGGAACTGTCCTAAGTACTTTACTTAGCCTCCTTCTTCCTCCCTTCCTTCCTTCTTCCTTCCTTCTTCCCTCCCTTTCTTTTTTTTTTTTTTTTTTTTTTTTGGTCTTTTTGAGACAGGGTCTCCCTGTAGCTCCAGCTGTCCTGGAATTCACTATTAGACCAGGCTGGCCTTGAACTCACAGAGATCCACCTGCCTCTGCCTCCCAAGTGCTGGGATTAAAGGCGTGCGCCACCAAGCCTGGCCCCTCCCTTTCTAGAACCTCATGGCCCCAGCCTCAGTCTCTGGAGTACTAGAATGATAGGGTGTTACTACCATGCCTTGTGGTACGTTATGTCAATTTATTTATTTATATTTATTTATTTATTTATGGCTTTTTATTATGTGTATGAGTATTTTGCCTGCATCTTTGTAAGCATACCAATGTCGTACAGTGCCCATGGAGGCCAGGATAGAGCACTGGATCCCCTGGAACTGGAGTCATAGGCAGCTGTGAGCTGCCATGTGGTACTGGGAACCAACCCGGGTCCTCTGCAAGAGTGACCAGTGCTCTTAATTGCTATCTCTCTAGTATCCCCTTTTCTTTTCAATTTTATGTGTATGAGTGTTTTGTCTTCAGGGATATAAGTGCACCCACGCATGCAAAGCCTGTGGAGGCCAGAAGAGGGCATCAGATCCCTGTGGAAATGGAGTTACAGATGGTTGTTAAGCTGTCATATGGGTGCTGGGAACTGAACCGGGGTTCTCTACAAGAGCAACCAGTGTTCTTAACCACTGAGATATCTCTCCAGTCGCCATCATGTCATTTTAAAGCTGTGGCTGTAATGACTGAGGCCTCAGGTGGGCGCAGAGACCTTTCTGATGGCTGGTGTGAGACGTATTGAACAGAGAAGGGCAACCAGAGAAGAAGGGTGGCCCTGTTGGCTATTCTCTGCAGAGAGTGAGTCCATCTGGGCCACATGAGGCTGGGTGAGATGAGGATGAGGGGAATCTCTTTCTTCCCTACCTTGAGTTTCTTGTTATAAATGACTGGGAAAATATTACCTGTCTAAGGACTAAGGACTCGGAGACCCAACTGGTTCAGGTGCAGAAAGAACAGGCCCACATGGCACCTAACTGCCCACAGTCCTGCTGGCTGAGGAGTCCCTGGAGACCTAGATTGGAGGCAAGTTCTGCTTCTGACTCTGAGGTCTTGGATCCTTTGCTCCCCACGCCAAACCAGCTTTGTCCATCAGGAACATGATTGTGTAGCTTCATGGATCTAAGGGCCTCTGAGTGTGTTGTTCTGTTCCAGGCCAGGCCAGGCCAGGAGCTACCCATGCTGAGAACAGAGAGTGACCCAAACAAGCACTCTGGCTCCTACAGTTACCAGCCCTCTTTTTGGACTTCTCAGTAGCATTGCCCACCTCAGGCCAGAGAGCCAGTTCCTATCACTGGCACTTGCCTGTTCCTTGGCAATGTGAAGGCCTATAGGATCTCTGAGTGGAATGGGGCTTCCTGAGATAATGCAGAACTTGGAGGCCCCCAGGGTTCCTTTATGCTTGGAAGCAACAGTGGCCTGCTGCAGCCTCTGTAGTAGGGAAAGTAACAAGCCCTTCATGGGATCATCAGGACAGGAGGAAAGAAAGGAAGGGGCCATCAAACCCCTGGTCCACTGAGTTCATAAATTCATTCCCATTTCGAGTCCATATCTTAAGGTCAAGGGAGATCCTCCATGGACCCAGAGGTCAGCACTCAGCACACTCAATTGTCTGTCCCTTGTATCCTTCTCCTCCTCAGGAGAAGATGTCCACTTAGTCCCCACCCACCAGTTCCCATTTCCAAGGTGAACATTCACAGGGTCACAGAATCCATTCTGGTCTAGCACAAGAGATAGGTCCTGATTCTGGAACCTTCTGTGGCAGCTACTTAAAACTATCCCTTCTTGATCTGGGTCTGTGCTCTGAGGCATCAGAGCTGACGACCCCAGCTTCCCTGGATGGTCTCCCCTCCAAAATGGTTCATTTGGGATGCAAGGCCCTTGCCTAGGGCTCTGATGTCACCAGTGTGTGACCCAATTTGGCTCACAGTACACCAAATGTTATATTAATGGTGATCCCTGGGCCTTGTGCCCAACAGGTACACTGTGATGGTAACTGTTGCTACCATCAAGAGCATGACAGAGCCTCACTCATGGATACTCAGTCACATGATTAATAACGCCAACCACCATTTCTTAAGCTCATTAATATATGTCAGGCACTCTCTGAAGTGCTTTGGATATGTTCAATTTTTTCAAAAATAATTCTTCATGATATTATGAAAGCAATCTTTTAAATATTTTATTTTTTATGTGCATGAGTGTATTGCCTGCATGTATGTGAGTGCACCCATGCTGTGCAATGCTGTGGAGGTCAGAAGAGGCCTTTGGATTCCCCTGGAACTGGAGTTAAGGATGGTTTGTAACCACCATGTAGGTTCTGGGAATCGAACCCGGGTCCTCTGCAAGAGCAGTCAGTGCTCTTAACTGCTGAGCCATTTCTCCAGCCCCTGAAAGCAATTTTTAAACAAGTTCAATTGTGGTTAGTTTAGTTCATAGGTGAAGGTTCAGTCCACGATAGCAGGGAAGTCTAGGCCATAGGAGCTTGAAATGGCTGGTCACATGGCATCTGCAGTCAGGAAGCAGAGAAGGATAAATACAGTACCCGGTTTGCTTTCTCCTTTTTATTTATAGTTTTTATGTGTATGAGTGTATTGCCTGCATGTAAGTGCACCCATGTCATGTAATGCCCATGAAGGTCAGAAGAGGGCATTGAATCACCTAGAACTGGAGTTACAGATAGTTGTTAGCCACCATGTGGGTGCTGGGAACCAAACCTGGGTCCTCTGCAAGAGCAGCCAGTGCTCTTAACCACTGAGTATCTCTCCAGCTCTCTTTGACCTGGAATTTTTAAAAAATTTTTGAGACAGGGCCTTACTATGTATCCCTGACTGTCTCAGAACTTGCTATGCAGACCCCGCTGGCCTCAAATTCACAGAGATCTGCCTGCTTCTGTCTCCCACTACACCTGGCCTAGCCACTTTCTCCGTTTTATACAGCCCAAGATCCTTTGCCCAGAGAATGGTCCCATCTACAGTTAAGATGGGTCTTCCAATTTACAGTGACTCCTAAACATCATGAGTCATTTGAATAAATACAAGAACAGACTAAAGGCTTAACCCTCATGTAGGCTGGAAGCCAGACACAGTAGATACAAACACAAACACATCCTTTTTTTTTTTTTGTGGTGTTTTTGAGACAGGGTCTTCCTGAAGTTCCAGCTGGCCTGGAACTTGCTATGTAAACCAGGCTGGCCTCGAATTTACAAGAGATCCACCTGCCTCTGCCTCCCGAGTGCTGGGATTAAAGGTGTGTGCCACCACACTTGGCCAAACACATCCTAAGGAAAGGACACTTTTCCTCCTGAGCACACTTTTCCATGCTTTGGAAGTTGGTGATTAAAAAAAATAATAATAATGCCAAGCGTGGTGGCGCATGTTTTTAATCCCAGCACTTGGGAGGCAGAGGCAGGTGGATCTTTGTGAGTTCTAGGCCAACCTGGTCTACATAGTGAGTTCCAGGACAGCTGGAGCTACAAGGAAACCCTGTCTCAAAAAAAAAAAAATGTTCTAGGTTGGGTGTGATGGTGCATACCTTTAATCCCAGCATTTGGAAGGCAGAAGCAGGTGGATCTCTGGTCTGCATGGTAAGTTCTGGGACAGCCAGGGATACATAGTGAGACCCTTTTTCAAAAATGTAAAAAAGTTCCTTTTAATCTTTTTTCAGTACAAAGATTATGCTTAGAGCCTTGTGCTACTGTGTACTGGGACCTAGGATAACATGTGGCACACACTGAGCACTCACCATGTGCATTTTTAGAGCACCTACTCCTTTCATGATATAATCAGATAATATTATAATCAGATATAATCAGATAATCTCCCTTTAAGGGAAATTTCCTCAGAGGTCACCACCCATCATAGCTGCCCAATTCAATGGTCCTCATTATTTTTTTAAAAAATATTTTATGTCTATGAGTGTATTGCTTGCATGTATTTAAGTGCACCCATGTTATGCAGTACCCACAGAGATCAGAAGAGGGCTTTGGATTCCCCTGAAACTGGAGTTACAGATGGTGGTTAGCTGCTATGTGGGTGCTGGGAATTGAACATGGGTCCTTTGAAGTGTAGTGAGTGCTCTTAACCTTTGAGCCATCTCTCCAGCTCCCAATCCTCACCTCACCTTACCCCTAAGCTACATGCCAAGTTATAGGGTGGCCTTGAACTCATGATCCTCCTGCCGCAGCCTCCCAAGTTGCTGGGATTACAGATATGTACCACTATGTCTGGTTTTAAGCTTTTTTTGTAATATTTTATTATTTTTTGTTTGTTTTTTGTCTTTTGGAGACAGGGTCTTTCTCTGTAGCCCCAGTTGGCCTGGAACTCATTATGTAGGCTGACTTCAAATTTACAGAGATCCACCTACTTGCTGGGATAAAGGTGTGTGCCACCATACCTGGCTCTAATTTTATTATTTTGATTGTTTGTGTATGAGTGTATTGCCTGCATGTATGTAAGTGCACCTGTGTCATTCAAAATCCGAGAAGGTCAGAAAAGGGCATTGGATCCCCTAGAACTGGAGTTACAGATGGTTGTTAGCTGTCATGTGGGTGCTGGGAATTGAACCTGGGCCCACTGTAAAAGCAGCCAGTGCTCTTAACCGATGAGTCATCGCTCTATCCTCAGCTTTCCTTTTCTTGAAATGAGATCGGGTACTAATCTATCATCTAGTAACTAGTGACTGGCTTGAGAGAGATCCCCATTTCCTTTAAAACAAATAGAAGAAACTGGAGGTGGTAATACACACCAGTAATCACAGCACTGCAGAGACTGAGGCAAGAAGATCTAGAATTCAAGGCCAGCCTGGGCTACATGAGCACCTCTCTCAAAACAACAATAAAAAGAAGTGTGTATGTTTCCGAGACTTCCCAGGACCAGACCTCAGTTTCACCTAACTTAATTGCATGTGCCAGAAGTGGAAGGGAGGACCAGGACCGGGAGCTGAGGCGCCAGAACTCCAGCTCCACCCACAAACTCATCTCCAGGCGGCGGGAAAGGAGGTGGCAAGGACTTGGGCTGACATCTGAAACACTAAGCTAACAAGCCCAATTGCACCTAGCTGTTTAATTGCATAGACTCCTTATAGAGTACTATTGCCATTTTACAGATGAGGACATGGAAGCACAGAGGGATCAGGCATAATTGAACATGGCTGTTCTTCAAAGTCTGCTTGGCATCATTAGAGGGCACTGCACATCAAGTGGGTGCTCCATGATCTTTGGTGCCCCATAATCTTTATCTGATTATATTATGAAAGGAGTAGGTGCTCTAAAAATGCACACGGTGAGTGCTCAGTGTGTGCCACATGTTATCCTAGGTCCCAGTACACAGTAGGTGTTCATCGGTCGGGGATTAGACTGTATCATGTAGAGACAGGATATCTGCCTTTGACCCACTGCTCCCTGGCACGGAGGCTCACTTCCATGGGCTACTAAGCCCAAGTTCAGAGACGATAAGCATGTTCCAGAAAGTCTCCTGCTCCTCATGGCCATGCTGAGGCCACAGGAGGTCCCCCAAGTGCACAGTTCAAGCCGTGAATCTGCAGGGTCTATGTAAACAGGAAGCAGCACACTGACTGCAGAACAATGCCATGACCTGCTGTGTTGTCTCCTTATGTACTGAGTGGACTAGGTGTTGCCAAACTGGGGGTGGCCAAGGAGAGTTCTTCACACCTGCAGAAATGTGCCACCATTGGCAGGGCACACATAGCCTGCCAGACTTGCAACAGGCCCTCGGGTCTCTGAATGCTGCCAGACTGTTTTGTTGAGACTGTTTTTTCAATTACTTCTTTGCAAGTGAGTGTGGGGTGTGTGTGTGTGTGTGTGTGTGTGTGTGTGAGAGAGAGAGAGAGAGAGAGAGAGAGAGAGAGAGAGAGAGAGAGAGACAGAGAGAGAGACAGAGAGAGAGAGAGAGAGAGAGAGAGAGAGAGAGAGAGAGAGACATGTGGAAGTCAGAGGACAAATTTCAGGAGTTGGTTCTCTACCATGTGGGTTCTGGGAATTGAATTTAGGCTTTCAGACTTGGCGGCAAGTACCTCTACCTGCTGAGTCACTTTCTTCTAATTGAATAGATTCTAAAGGAAAAAAAAAAGATAAAATATGCAATGAGTTAGACAAAGTAAGGATAGAGTTTAACTGGAGGGGTTGAACTGCTCCCCAAAACCTTCCCCCTCTTTTTCCCCTTTTAGACAAGATTTCATTATGTATCTCTAACTGGCCTTGAACTTGTTTCAATCTTCCTGCCTCTGACTCCTAAGTATTGGAATAGAGATGTGCATGACCACACTCAACATCAGTATCAGGGTTCTAAGCAGGATAAACCTGGAACAGGTGCTTTCTAATAAGTGGTAAACAGAGGGAGATTTCCTCAGAGGCCACCAGCCATCGTAGCTGCCCAGTTCAATGGTCCTCGTTATTTTTTTAAAAAATATTTTATGTCTATGAGTGTATTGCTTGCATGTATTTAAGTGCACCCATGTTATGCAGTACCCACAGAGATCAGAAGAGGGCTTTGGATTCCCGAAACTGGAGTTACAGATGGTGGTTAGCTGCCATGTGGGTGCTGGGAATTGAACATGGGTCCTTTGAAGAGCAGTGAGTGCTCTTAACCTCTGAGCCATCTCTCCAGCTCCCAATCCTCATTTATTTGCTATCACGTGGAATAATCTACTATGGGGACTGGAGACGTAACTCAGTCAGTAGAATGCTTGCCTGGCATGCATGAAGCCCTGGGTTCAAGTCTCAGGACCACAGAGGTAAATGTCTGTAATCTCAGCACTTGGGAGGTTGTGCTGGATAGCTTTAGTTGTTGACTTGACATACCTGAGTAGAACAAGCCTCAGCTGGTGAATTGCCTCCATTGTACTGGCCTGGCCATATCTGTGGGGCATCTTCTTGATTAATGAGTGATGTGGGAGGGCCTAGCCCGCTGTGGGTGGTGCCACCCCTGAACAGGTGGGCCTATGTTGTGTACGAAAGCAGGCAGAGCATGGGCTAGGGGAGCAAGCCAGTAAGCAGCATTCTACCGTGGCCTGTGCTTCAGGTCCTGCCTCCAGGTTCCTGCCCTGAGTTCCTACCTTGGGCTCCCTCAGTGATGAACTGTGACCCAGGAGATAAAATAAACCCTTTCCTTCCCAAGTTGGTATTGGTCAGAGTATTTTGTCACAGCAATGGAGAAACAAACTAGAACAGAAATTAAGGCAAAAAAAAAATAAATAAATAAAAGAAGAGTTCAAGGTTATCCTCAGCTCTAAGCAGCTTGAGAAAGCTTGGGCTATATGAGATTCTGTCATTTTTTTTTAAAAGAAAAGGGGCTGGAGAGATGGCTCAGTGGTTAAGAGCACTGGCTGCTCTTGCAGGAGACCTGTTTCAATTCCTAGCACTCACATAGTGGCTAACAACCATCTGTAACTCCAGTTCCAGGGGAACCCAACGCCCTCTTCTCACCTCCATGGGCATTGCATGATACAGGTGTGCTTACATACATGCAAGGAATATGCTCATACACATGAAATAAAAATAATAAAATATCTTAAAAAGAAAAAAGAAAAGAGCCCATTGTGATCCTTTCTCTTTTTTTAAT
>NW_008351649.1:88538-93583 GCF_000622305.1 Nannospalax galili | reverse complement strand
GCACATGCCTTTAATCCCAGCCCTCGGGAGGCAGAGACAGGCAGATCTCTGAGTTCAAGGCCAGCCTGGTCTACATAGTGAGTTCCGGGACAGCTGGGGCTACAGGGAGACCCTGCTTCAAAAAAAGACAGTAATAATAATAATAATAATAATGATAATAATAATAATAATAATAATACAAAAAACAAAAAAGTGCAGCTTTTTGAATTGCTAGTGTGTGCGTGCCAGACACACATTCCAGTCCTGACCCTCACCTGAACCCAACCTTCCCTCATCTCTGAAGCCTAACTCTCTAGGCCTCAGCCTACCATCCCTCACATAGCACTCTAGCCCCATTTTATCATCTTCTGCCTTTTCTGTCCCATATGTGAATGCCCCACCCCAATGCCACCCAAATGGCACCCATGCTGTCTCCTTTTGAGTTGCGCTTTGAAGGGGAAACAAAAAGCCCCCTGCCCTGTGCTGGACTCAAGTTCCCTTCACCAGTTTTGGCCGACTCTTCAGTGGCCTCTTGCACTCCTCCCAGTCAGGCAGGAATTTCTGGGGAACAATTGAACAAAGCCGGGAACTTGGAGGGAGAAGGCACAGGACATTCCAAAAGGATTTCTCTCAGGCTGCAAAAGACAACACACAAGAACAGTGCAGAGAAGTCATAGCCTGGTAAAGAAAATCATGAAAGGGACGGAAAGCCTGCCCAATAGGAAGGGCAGTATGGGGCTGCAGGAAGGAACAAGGGGCCAGGGGTCAAGAGGCCCCACAGGGGAGGCTCCCTGCCATTTGTGTCCCTCTAGAGACCGCTCCATCTCCCTGGCCTTAGATTTGTGGTCCTTTAAAGATGGAGGGAGCCAAGTGTAAACACATGGATGCATAAAGAGCTATTCCCAGGGTGCTTGGTTACTAACCAAAACCTGTAGACATGGCAAAGACCAAGCAATGGGAGAGAGTTAATGAACTATGGGGTGTCCTTGAGACATAACATCAAGTAACTGTTAGAGATATTATGTACATGGGCTGGGGATGTAGTTGAGTTGATAGAGTGCTTACCTGGCATGCATAAAGCCCTAGGTTAGAACCCTAGCACTGCATAAACTGGGCATGGCGGACCATACCTGTAATTCTAGAACTTGGGAGATGGAGGTAAGAGAATCAGAAGTTCAACATCAGCCTCCTTTAGTAATGAGTATGAATGTAGCCTGGGCTACATGAGACTGTCTCAAAAGAGGGGGAGTGGGAGGAAGAGGGGAAGAAAGCAGTTACACTCAAAGGTAGTGTGAGTGCTTTCTAAAGTTATTGGTTCACAAATTACTAATGTTCCCATCTGCCATAAGGAGCTCACACCAGGCTATGGGTGTTGGTAGACATAGGCAAGGCCTTGGGATCCATTCCCAGCACTGGAAAGAGAGTCCAAGGCCACACCAGCTTATACCAAAACATAAATCTGTGCTGCTTCCAACACAGATCAAGGTTTGCTAGGGAAAAAAAGTCATCTGTGCCAAACAGCATGCTCAGTGGTACAGTTGATTAACACTTGAAGAGTTCCTTATCTCAGACCAGTAATAAACAATCTGGGGACTGGCACTGGTCCATAGATGCATTTATAAGTAGACCTGGCCTTTACTGACATACACAACTGTGTTTATGAAAACAGTGTTAAGTGAAAAAAACGACGTGTAACCACCCGTCCTCACTGACAGATGTGATGAGGGACAATGCCTGCATCTGCATGGTGGAGGACCACGGACATTGCTGGAGCTCTTCCCTCAGGCCTCCATAGGGGCCTTGTAGGCTGAAGCCAGGGCTTGTGGGAGGAAATGTGAGGAGGTGGATGGGGGCCACAAGAGTTCCAGCTTGGCTGAAGAGGTTTTGGGGATGGGGACCACGTGACAGATTGAAATTAATAAAGACCATTTATGGTCAGTTCAGCAGCCATGCTCTGGAGCAGCATTTGCAAAGTCTGTTCTGAGCACACACTTCCTGTGAGATGTTAATAGGTTTTCCCATAAGAACAAGTGGGGGTCTGTCCTCAAATAAATTGAGAAAGGTTGGATTAAACAGGTCAACTCCATTGAAACTATTTTTTCTTTTGTCATGTGGGTGATGGGAATCAAAACCAGGTCCTTTGGGAGAGCAACCTGTACTCTTAACCACTGAGCCATCTATCCCGCCCCTGTGGTGTGTTCTTGAGCTCATTATTCTAGAGCAGTTCCTTGGTTGTCCTTCCTTTCTGAAACTATTTAAAAATTTTTTTTTTTTTTTGGCTTTTTTGAGACAGGGTCTCCCTGTAGCCCCAGCTGTCCTGGAATTTACTATGTAGACCAGACTGGCTTTGAACTCACAGAGATCTGCCTGACTCTCCCTCCCAAGTGCTAGGATTAAAAGCATGTGCCACCATGCCCGGCCTTATTTTTAAATTTTTATTTTTAGTTTACATGTATGACTGTTTTGACTGCATGTATGTAAGTGTACCATGTGTGTGTAGTGCCTGCAGAGGCCAGAAGAAAGCATTGGATCCCCTGAAACTGGAGTTACAGTTGTTAGCTACCATGTGAGTACTGAGAACTAAACCTAGGTTCTCTGTAAGAACAGCAAATGCTCTTAACCACCAAGCCATCTCTTCAGTCCTAAACTATTTTTAAATTTATTTATTTTTATTTTATGTGTATGAGTATTTTGTCTCCATGTAGTATGTAAGTGCACTCATGCATGAAATGCCTACAAAGGCCAGAAGAGAGCATCACATTCCTTGGAACTAGAGTTGGACAACTGTTAGCTGCTATATGGGTGCAGGGACTCAAACTCCAGTCCTCTGCAAGAAAAGCCAGTGCTCTTAACCACTTAGCCATCTCTCCAGCCCCTATTTAGACTATTTTTTATGCATGTTTATACACATATTTTAGGAGTTTCCATAGGAGTAGGTTTCCATATGACTTTTTCAGAAGTTCTTTAGGGTTAGTTAACTCTCCCCAAAGTCTTTGTGCAGGGCGTGGCAAGTAACACAGAGATTACAGTTGGTCAGAGAATAAAGAGACTGCGAGTGCTTAGCCCTAAGTGGAACACCTTTATCACACCCCTCCCTGAAAGGTTCAGGGATTCTTGTGGGAGAGGGGGCAGAAAGATTGTAAGAGCCAGAGGTGGTAGATAGCTATAATGAAACAGTGTTTTCTGGACACAACAGGGCAGTAGCACACATAAACTCAGGGATTATGACAGCAGGCACATGACCTGGGTAAGCCCAAGCCAGGCAACACCCCAGCATGGAGTGGCCATGAAGCCCCATTCCTACCTGAGGAGCTATTGGCAACTGATAGCTGCTGGGAGAGGGAGAGCCAGTTCTCTTTAAGGATGTGACCACTGGTAGTCGACCATGCTCCAGGGGACCCACACTAAAGAGTATTTGGGCAACACAAATTGGGCTCAATGGGTTTAAAAGAAAAAAAAAGAGGACAGGAAGTTGGGTGAGTAGGGAGGTGGGGATGAATCTGGGAGATGGGGGAGGATGAATATGATCAAAATACATTGTATGAAATTGCAAAGAATTAGTAAATATTTTTAAAACTGGGAACATGACAGAGAAAGAACAGCATGCTATCTGCATTTGAGAGACCTCGTGATAATGTCACACCCAGGCTATCTCACTTATCAAGAATGTTCAGAGAGAGAAGCATGGGGCTATAGGGAAGTTAGGGGCCTGGCATGCCTTCTGTGGGAGGCCTGGGAAGACTTCTGTTGGTGCAGGTGTCTGGGGACGAAAACGCTGGAGGGGAAGGAGTCCATGGAGGAAGAGATGGACTGAAGAGAGGGCGGGACAGGCCTGCCTGTGGGAACTTTTGCTTCCTCCTTAGGATGGTGTCTTCTCTTCCTCTTCTTCAACTCTATCTCCTTATTAACTTTCCCCGTCCCAACTCTCATATTAGTTTCTGGTTCCTCACCAAGCCAGGGATGTACCCTTCCTGTGCCTGAATCTGTTTCCCCAACACAAGCAATGGAAACCTCTGGACACAGTAATTACTTTTTTGTTTGTTTGTTTGGCTTTTTGTTGTTGTTGTTGTTTTAGGATCATTCAGATTTACTCCAATAAAGTATGCAAGAGTTGTTGTTTTTTTTTTTTTGAGACAGATTCTCCCTGTAGCCCCAGCTGTCCTGGAACTCACTATGTAGACCATGCTGGCCTTGAACTCACAGAGATCTGCCTGCTTTTGCCTCCCCAGTACTGGGATCAAAGGCATGTGCCACCTCTCCCAGCCACAGTAATTACTTTCATTATTCAAAGAATGTAGCTAGCCCCTGCAGCACCATTGCTCACGGTATCAAAAAGTATCCCCTTGGGGCAGATGGAGCCTACCTATCCATTCACTTGGAAGCAAACATTTGTGATGAGAACAATCTGCTCAACTGTCCAGTACAGTCTTAGTTTGTTCTTCATTGCTGTGACAAAACACTCTGACCAATACCAACTTGGGGAGGAAAGGGTTTATTTGTCTTACAACTCCCAGGTCACAGTTCATCAGGGAGCCCAAGGTAGGAACTCAGGGCAGGAACCTGGAGGCAGGAGCTGGAGCACAGGCCATGGAGAAACGATGCTTACAGGCTTGCTCCTCTGGCCCCTGCTCAGCCTGCTCACACACAGACACAGACACACACACAGACACACACACAGACACACACACACACACACACACACACACACACACACACACACACACAGCTTGGATGCAGAGAAAGAATTTGGAATAGAATTGGAAGCCAGGAAAAGTTGGTCTGTCGGTTGTTTCTTTGTTTTTTTTTGTTTGTTTTTTTTTTAATTATTTAATAACCACATGATTAGAAGCATTTCATTACAGCGTTAACATATTCAATAACAATTTCCAGAGCAAAGATGCTTCTCTTTCAAAATTAGCTGTAAATTTTGAGGTTCACAGTTAAATAATACAGTTATACAATATTGAACTCAGTATAACCCTTATAAGACATAAAATTGATGAGGTTTTAACCTTTAAAAAAGATCTCCATTTCATTATTAAAATACACAGTTTCAAGATCGGAAG
>NW_008351649.1:23526-87867 GCF_000622305.1 Nannospalax galili | reverse complement strand
AAGGCTGTCTATCTGACGAGTTTGTATTCATGCTCAGATGCTGAGGAGCTCAGAAGGTGGGCGACTGTGACCAGTGATAGTCATGCATATAGAGATTAGAAATGCATGTGAAAACGTCTCAATGTCAATTGCTTTGAAATGAATTCTTCTGTTTTGTTTTTTAAAGTATATAAGTGTATTGTCTGCATGCATGTAAGTGCACCCATGTCATGCAATGCCCATGGAGGTCAGAAGAGGTTGTCAGATTCCTGAAACTGGAGCCATGGGCAGTTGTTAGCCACTATGTGGGTGCTGGGAACCGAACCTGGGTCCTCTGCCAGAGCAGCCAATGCTCTTAACTGTTGAGCCATCTCTCTAGCCCCTGGTTTATCAGTTTTAGAGAGACAAGCCACAAATTGTAGCTACCGGTTCTACAAGTCCCCAGCTCCTGTTTCTCAGGCTGGGGTGTTTAGACCTGCCTTTCCAGACTCTCCTGGCCTCTCTTTCCCTAAGGAACCTTGATGAGACAACTTGAACTGTTTCTGTCCCAAAGATCACAAAAGAACTGAACACTCATGAACACATACCATGTGGTTACAGGCACCTCTGAAGCTCAGAAAAGCCCAAGAGGGCTTTGCCCTGCTCCTTTTCTAAGCCATATGAGGAAACAGCCCCAGACAGTGAAACTTGAGAGCGTTTACTAAAGATTCTAGGACCGCATATAACAAGCAAGTCAGCCAAATCTCTTTGTGGAAAGAAGAGGATGAGGAATAAATAGGTGGATGACTGGTCCCCAAGGGGGTAGGGCTTCTCTGGAGGATGTGTTGTTGAATGGGCCATATTTTCCTGCTCTGGCAACCTTCAGGCCCAGTCAGTTTTCCCAGATCTTTCCTTGAACTCTTTCAGGAAGATCTATAGGTCCAGGTTTGTCTTGACCAAACTTCTACAAAGAGTTGCTTGTTCCCCTTTCTCTGTGCCTATGAGCAAATCATGCAAGAAGCCAGATCTATGAGACTGAAAGGGCCTGAGGTGGGGAACAGACACTGAGGCAGCTCATGCCATGGGATTCGTCACGGATGCTGACCCCTCTACACACAGGCAAGGCCTTGGAAAAATCTTGCCACTAGGCTGGCCACCTGCCAACTCTGAAGTCAGTCTTCCTCATCAGACAGGGAGTTCCTTCCCACCCAGCACCAGGCAGTCCTCCCCCATCTGGCTGGACATCATGGGTAGAGGGCTGTACCTCACCATCAGATGAGCCTTTGGACTGGAGCTCCCAGAGGGGTGATCTTGTTTCTCCCCCAATAGGTTGGGAGCACACCTTGAAATAGAAACTAAAAGCAGGGATAGGTGGGGTGTGTGTGTGTATGTGTGGCAAATGCCTGTAATCCTAGCATTTGGAGGGCAGGAAGGTTGTGAGTTCAAGGCCAGTCTGGGCCACATACCATATAAAGAAGGGGGAAAAAAAGAGTGGTTACTATGCACCTCAAATTACTTCTCCTCCTCCAAGTCTCCTTCTTTTTTAAAACAGAATCTCAGGTCGCTTGGGCTAGCCTTGGAAGTATGACAATCCTCCTGCCTCAGTCACCTGAGTTCTGGAAAAGCAAGCAAGTACTACCATACCTGGTTTATGGGGTTCTGGGTATCAAATCCAGGGCTTCATGCATGATCAACTAAGCTACATCCTCAGTCCCTGAAACTTCTTATTTTATTCATGCATTTATTTATCGGGGAGTTGAGACAGAATCTCTTTATGTAGCTCTAGCTGGCCTGGAACTCGCTATGTAGAACAGGCTACTCAAATTCACAGAGACCTGTTTCTGTCTCCAGAGTGCTGGGACTAAAAGCATGCACTACCACACCCCACAAGCTTCTTTTTTTTAAAGAAAAATAATTTGCCTTCGTCCTCACAAGCACACTGTAAGGGAAGCCAACATTGCCCTCACTTTCTACATGAGACTGACAGTAGAAGCTGGATGATTTGTTCAGAACTACACAGCTGGATGGTGAAGGCAGGCTTCTCTGTCAGACTGAGAACAACATGAGGCAGGGACTGTGTCCTTCAGCCCCTTCCTCAGAGCAGGGGCAACTGAGGGCCATGATGGGGCATGCCTTCTCTGTTGGTCCCATCCCCCTGCCTGGAACAGATGCAGACCTTATTAGGTGCTGTGCCTGAAGCCTGGGTTAGGGCCAGGGAGCTGGCAGGACCACACTGGATATGCTCTCTGCTCTTTACTCTAAGCTGGTCCTCCAGAAATGTGTCCACAGGGTAGAGAAGAGCCCAGTCTTTTGAAAATGGGGTGTCTACATGGAATGGGGTGTCTATATGGAATGGGGGTCAGGATGTCAGTGTTTTCTCAGGCTCTCAAGTGCCTGGCCCCTATCACAGGGAACAGGCTTTCCGGACAGGCCTGGCGCCATTCAGTGAGCTGGGCATTTCCTTCTGTCCACAGCCCACCTCACTCCTGGCTGCAAAGCCTGTCAGGAGTCTCTGGAACCTAGCAACTCGCAGGAAACAATGGAAACTTGGGTTTGTATTCTCCTCCCTCCATCATTACTCAAAGAGTTTCCTTCAAAACCACACACACACACACACACACACACACACACACACACACACACACACACATGCAGCTCCCCTCCACACACACACCGTTTTTGTTTTTTCCTCCCCGCATCAGCTTGGAGTTGCCTGGAAATTTACAGGCAAAGGAGGAACGCTGAATGCAGGGAGTAGGGAGATACCCCCTTAACCCCCAGGCCTGGTGTGACAGCCTGTAGATTCCAGCAATCACCAGCTATGTTTTACCCAGAACATCTGTGATCTGGGCTCTGGTAGGTCTGTCTATGTCTGAACCTGGATATTGGAGCTGGTGTGTCTCTGAGGATGTGATTTATGTGAATCAAAGTAGGTCTGTGGGTAATTAAGGTGGTCAGTGATAGGACAATCGAGTTCAGTATCAAGCACCCACTTCAAGGCCTGGGATGAATGTGAGAAAAATGTACAGGCTGGTGGTGTGTATTGAAAAACAACATGGGCCTGAATGTGAAAGTGTGTGAGAACATATCTAGGGCTTGGTGAGATGGCTCAGCAGGTAAAGGCACTTGTCACCAAGCTTGACTACCTGAAATGGATCCCTGGGACCCCATGGTGGAAGGAGAGAATCAGCTTGTCCTCTGACCTCCAACTGTGCATGCTGGTATTTTGTGCCCTGCCCACGGGAGCAGCTGAATGTGTGTGAAGGTTGTGAAGTCTTGCAAGAGTGCATGTGAGTCCTGAGGATTGTTAACATACTAACATTGGGATCAAGGATGTGAAGGTGCTCTTGGGTAGTGGATGAGTGTGTTAGTGATGTAAGTTGTAGATGACAGCTGGGAGCAATTCAGTGGTAGAGCACTTGCCTAGTTTTCATGCCGCCCCAAAGCCCTAGGGTCCAACCCCAGCACCTCAAAAGCGAACACAAAGAAACTTGAGTTTCACTTTATGGAAGAAATTAGATTTGCTAACGAAGTTAAACTGAGTTGAAGCAGGAAGACAGCGGAGCCTACACACTGTTTACATAAAGTTGTGAGTGTGAAAGGGTCTTTGTAAAAGTTGGAGTGAGGGTGAAATGCGGCTGTAAAAGCTGCGTGCGTGTGAACCTGGGAAGCAGAACCTGGGGAACCCATGAAAATTGCTCGCGCGTGGCGTATAGTGTATAGTCCGAACGAGTGATATGGAAGTTGGCGGGCTGCAAGGGGACACGAATGCAGAGGGTCCGGTGCACGGCCGGGTGGCCGTCCCGGTCCCATCCAACACTCCAGGCCGCGTCTGGCGGGGAGCTGGCTGGGCCTCGGTCCGCGCGGAGGGGGCTGGGGGCCGAGACAAAGGCGCAGCCGGCTGCGAGGCCAGCTCTAGAGAGCCCAGCTCGGGGCCAGGAGGCGGGGCCTGCACCTCGAGGGTGTGACGGGGCGGCCTAGAGGCGGGGCCTCATCTGGAGGGGCGGGGCCTGAAGCTCCAGGAGGCGGGGCATCGAGGGCGGAGCATGGATGAGGGGCGTGGCTTAGCGTCGGGGTGGGGCCTAGAGCTCAAGGAAGGGATGCCTCAGGGGAAGGCCGGCGGCATGGGGCCGGGTTTTGGCCCTGCGGGGGCGTGGCAGGAGGCGCGGGGGCGGGGTTTAGTTCTCTGGGTCGGGAGCCTCGGGGGCGGGGCGCGTGCTGCGGGGGCGTGGCAGGAGGCCCGGGGGCGGGACGTGCGCGGGAGGGCGGGGGCAGGGGGAGCGGGCCTCGCTGTCCCGAGGACTCGGCAGGACAGCAAGCGGGTGGCTGCGGGCGGCGCCGAGCGAGCCAGCGAGGGAGGACCGGCCATGGGGCGGCGGGCGGCGGGCGCGCTGCTGCTGGCACTGCTGCTGCATGGACCGCTGCTCTCGGTGAGTGTGCGTGGCGGAGGGCCGAGGGCTGGGGGCGCCCGCCCATGGGAGACTGCTCGGCTGGGACTCTGGCCCGGGACGGCCGCGCCCGCGCAGGACCGGAGGCAAGCACTGGCTGGAGCCAGCCTGAGGCGTGGGGCTGCCTCAGGGGACCCTGCGTGAGGTCAGGGTCGGGCCCTGTCTGCGTGGAAACCCGTGGGTCGCCGGGCCACGTTGCTGAGGCTCAGAGTCGGTCTGGGCATGGCCGGGCCTGCCATTCTTGGGGACAAGGCAAAGAAACTTCCAGCATTGTGGGAACTTGGCAGGGCAAGGGTACCCCCCCTTTCTTCTTCCAAGTTAGCAGAAGAAGCACTCAGTGGTGATGGGGACCCTGTCAATCCTCGTTGGAACATTACCATACTGTTTCCTGGGGGAGCTTGTAACCAGGCAAGCATTAAAAAAAAAGAAAGAAAGAAAAAAAAAGAAAAAAAACTTGGAACAAAACGGAGGTTTGCGTGGAACATCCCGGGCCCTGGAGTTCTCCAAGCCAGGAGCTGACTCTATCCATGTCTTGCATTGAGACCTGGAGTGAGCTGGTTAACCTCTCACAGGCAGTCCCCACGTGGGTAAAGGGAACTCAGAATACGAAGCCTCTGGGCAGTTTGGGCCTGGATGGAATGAGTGCTGAGTACAGCGCCTGTTATGAGTGGGCCCTAGAACATCTGAGTTTCTCCAGCATTCCTCTTCCCATGTCTCCACAGTGGGAGACTGTGTGCCTCTACAGGCCAACCCCTTGTTCTGAGCTCGCAAGAAGGGAACTCCTTCGTCAGGAATATCAAGGCCTAGAAGGCATTTGGCAGGAGAGGCTCCCAGTGACCTCAAGGAGGGCTGGGTGGAGTCGGTGGATCCGCTGAGGGTGGCAAATGAGGGTGGGGCACATCTGGGCCTTCGGTGGTAAGCCACAGAGCCCAGGTACTCCTAGACAGTCCCCATCTCTGCTCTCTGTTTTCAGAGCCAAGAGAGTGACTTTTCCTACTGGGCCAGTGTTTACCCAGTGACTGATTCTCTGTCCTTGCCTTGCTGGCTCTTTTTCACCTCTGCCCTCCTGAGTCACTCCTTTACCCCCCACCCAGACCTGACCCCTCACTGTTCCTGCCCCACCTACCCAACACCTCTCCTCCCTGCCTTCCACCTGAGCAGCCACCTTCCTTAATTTGTCTGGCCTTCCACCCTAACAGCCCTGCAGTTTTACACCCCAGTCCTCTGAGCCTGGACATCCCAGCTCGGACTTTTCCTTCCCTAAGGCAATGATCCAGACCTGGAAAGTCCTCTCAGCCCAGCTATCTTTTCTAACCGGCCCTCTGCCCCCTAATGAGGGGCACCCCTGGCACATGGGCTGCACAACGGCAGACAGGAGTAGTGGGTGGAATTGTTTGCTGAGGGACCAAGGAATTCCACTGAAATTCCCTGACTGCTGCCATTGCCCCATTCAGTGGTTCGTTCATTCACCAAAATCTTAATTGAGTGGCATTCCATGATAGTCACCCAGAGTCCCTGGGGCTCATTCATTGGGAAGATTCTTAACACAACTACTGTGTGCTGTGCACAGTCACACCGTGGTAGGGCTGGGGTGGTATGGGTGAGCTAGCTTTGGGATCATAGTCATGTGGAGGTCTTCACTGATCTCCCCACCAGGCTCAGCGTGGGGGCCTGGAAAGAGCTTGGCCTCAGGAGTCTTACAGACTCAGTTTGTATCCCAGCCTTAGTCTCCCCACACCTGTGAGATGAGGGAAGAAGCTGACTGTGCTTCAGTAAGATTATTTTCTAGCCAGGAGTCCCAGCAAGCCTTGCCCACAGCCCTGGATCTTTCCGCTAGGCAGAAGCAGGTGGGGGAGGGCGGGCTAAGCTGGGCCTTTGAGCCCAAGCCTCACTGGAGGCAGGAGACTGGAACAGTGGTCTGTGATTATGCGTGGGAGTAATTTGGGTTCTGAGGAGTGAGGAAGGGGCCTGGCCCTGCTGACTCAGGACCTGTCCTGGCCTGCTGACCCTTTTTTTCCCTACTGGGGCCTTGCCTCTTTCTTGGGCCCGGCCCTACCTGGAACAGGATTCTTGAGGGGCTGTAGTGATAATGAGGGTGTTTTCCGGACTGAGGAGGGAAGTGGCAGAGATACCTGTTTCCTGCCATTCCTTGCATTTCCTTAAAGGGGAGGCTGCTGGTGGGAGATGAGGAATTTCTCCTTCCTGGAATGACCTCAGCCCTCCCTTCCACGCAGCAGGCTACCCTGCCTCCCTCCTCTTCCCCCATAGGGACAGGACAGACTTGAGGGAGTGAGCTAGGCCTAGGCAGAGGCTGAATGGCCGAGATGTGGTCATCCAGTCCCAGACCTCCTCTTTCCCCCATCTCCTAGACTGAGCTTCAGGTGTCTGAGGAGTTGTCTGGGCCCTGCCTGGCTTGGCCTAGACCTGTTCTCAGGCTCAGTGCAGGCAAGTTAGGATCTGTGGGCTTGAGGCCCTGCCTGGGAAATGGTTGAAAAAAGATGGTCGAAGGTGACTAGGTGCAGGGTTTGGAAAATAGTGAGAGCAATGGTGGGGAGGGAGGTCATCAGGTGTCAGACCAGGGACAAGATACTGTGAGTGGCTTACATGTATTCAGTGTCTCTTGACTAAGGGACACCAAGTTTCACAGAAAACCCTAACTTTCTGTACCCCACCACCACCACCTCTCCTTACTGAGAATTAGATCCATGCATCTGGCTTCATGTGGCTGGCCCACAAGGCCCCAGTCCCCTGGGACTGCCTCTTACACTCCACTAGCTATACCAGGTTTTTGCTTTGCTTTAGTTTTTCCTCTCTGGTATTTTTTCTTTCTAAAAAAAAAAAAAAAAAATTCTTTGACAATTTCATATATGTATACAATGTATTTTGATCATTTCATTCCCCTATTACCCCGTACCCCCTGCTTTTGAGTATTTTTGAGACAGGGTCTCATGCATCCCAGGCTGGCCTCAAACTCCCTGTGTAGCTGGGAATGACCTCGATATCCTGATCCTTCTACCTCCCACATCCAAGTGCTGGGATTACAGGTATGAGCCAGGCATGCCACCATGCCTGGTGAAGTCTTTGTTTCTTGAAAATGGTAAACACACTCCTACCTCAGGGCCTTTGTGTTGGCTGTTCCCTCCATCTGGAACACTTGCCCTGAATCCATATCATCCTCTACCTCCCTTTATTCGGGTTCTGGCTACTCTGCCCTCTCCCTGCTCCTGCAGTGCTGAGAATTGAACCCAGGGCTTCTTACATGTTCCATGCTGAGCCACACCCTCAGTCACCATCTAACTAAACCTTTTGTTTATCCATCTCCTCTCCCAGTTTAAGCTCCAAGATAGCAGGACTTTATTTATTTATTTATTTGAGACAGGGTCTCACTATGTGGCCCTGGCTGGCCTGGAACTTGCTATATAGACCACGCTCACTTGAACTCATATAGAGATCTGCCTGCCTTTGGCTCCTCGGTGCTGGGATTAAAAACCTGTGCTGCCATGCCCAGTCTATAAAATTACATTTATTTGGGGCTGGTTCAGTGGTTAAGAGCACTGACTGCTCTTGCAGAGGACCCGGGTTTGATTTCCAGCACCCAGATGGCATTGTACAACACAGGTGCACTCACATACATGCAGGCAATACATTCATACACATAAAATAAAAATAAATTTTAACGATTACATTTATTTACCTATTTGTTTTCTGCGTGCGTGTGTGTGTGTGTGTGTGTGTGTGTGTGTGTGTGTGTGTATGTATGTATACGGGGTAGACAGCACAATTGAGGTCAGAGGACAGTTTTGGGGAGCCAGTCCTCTCCTTCCATCATGTGGGTCCTGGGGATCAAATTTAGGTTGTCAGGCTTGGCAGCAAGCACCCTTACCTGCTGAGCCATCTTACCTGCCGTCTCATCTGTTTGTTTTGTTTGTTTGTGTTGCTTGTTCTGTGTTTTATTCATTTCTTATCATGCTTGAATTTGTTTTGTGATTTTTTTTCATTATTAGTTAAATTTGTTCTTTGACAGTTTCATCAGGTATATAATCCATATGACCACTCTTGCCTCATTCTATTTCCTTTCCCTTACTGCCCCTTCTCCCCTTACCACCTTCCCTACAGGTCCATTTCTCACATTCATGCCTGTTCCTTTTGTTTTGTGACCCACTGAGTTTAGCCTGGGTGGTCTGTGTGACCGTGGGTTTGGATCTATCCATTGGAGCCTGGTAGACTCAGCAGTGGGTACACAGCTGAAGACAGTGATTCCCCCAAAAGTTCAACATTCTGTCCATGACTGAATGTTGTCAGGCCCAATCTTGTGCAGGCCCCATGCCTGTGACCATACTCATCTCTATGTTCACTGATACCTTTAGCATCCCATACATAGTAAGTGCTCAGTAAATATATTCTTTGAATGAATTAAGCTGTGAAGACTAGTGTAGTCCCCAGTGTCTGACCAAAGGAAACTGAGACTCGAGGGTTAGGAGACTTGCCAACAAGAGCCAAGTTTGAAGGTAAGCAAAGCTCTCCTGATGTTCTGTCCACTATCCCACCTGCCTACAGCCATAGTCAGATTTTTTTAAAACTATTTATCTATCTACCCATCATCTATCTATCTATCTATCTGTCTGTCTGTCTGTCTGTCTATCTATCTATCTATCTATCTATCTATCTATCTATCTATCTATCTATCTATTTAATTAGTCTGTGTGTATAGCCACGTATGTGCCATGGAGCATGTGTGGATGTCAGAGGATGCCTTGAAGGAGTTGGTTCTCCCACCATGTGGCTCTTGGGGATTGAACTCAGGTCATCAGGCTTGTCAGCAAGCACCTTTACCCACTGAGCCACCACACTGGTCCCACAATCAGATTTTGAAGAAATTTGTCACTGATGTCATTATCAGTAAGACCCCTGCCCCAGGTATCACAGGGGCTACCTTCAACAAGCGCAGTGGTGGCCTAGAATAGCGACAGGCTCAGGATGTCTGTGCCTCTGTGGAACTTCGGAAGAAGCTAGGAGTTGGCCTCTGGGGCAGTCATTTGTAGGTTTGTGAACTAATATCCTCATCAAATAGTCCCTAAAAGGGGAGGGGGTGTGCAAACCTCAGGACCTGGTCTGTGGGATATGAAGGGTCTCAGCTCTGATTGCTTTTCATGTTGGGGAGACACATGGCCTGGAGCTCAGCTGCCTTGCCTACAGGGAGCCTTTTCTGATTCCTCAGCTGCTCCCTGGGGTCCCAAGATTAGGGTGGGTCTGCAGAGGCCTGAGGGCTGCCTGACCTTGGGGTGAGAGCTGGGACTGGAAAGAGCTGCTCAAGATTAAAGATATGAGTGATGAATCAGAGGCAAGTTGGGAGGCCAGACCTCTGAGTTCTGGACCTCTTGAACTTCGGATGGAAGCTGCAGGCTCCCAGCCCTGGCTTGTTTCCCCTCTCCCTGTCCGGTTCCAGCTATGAGGGCTGGAGGAGGGGCCTGGAGTGGTTCTTCGCTCCCCAGCAGTGTCCCAAGGGTCTACTGAGCCCACTGGCCTTCTTACCCCTCTCCCTCTTGCTCCTGTCAGGAGCGCGGGGAGCGGGGGGAGGCTATGCTGAGGGGTCCTGACGCTGCTGAATAGCTGCCCCAGCTTAGGCCTTGGCCTCTCTGGCCCTGCCACCCCCTCCTCCCAGAGCCTGGAACTGGCTGACTGAAACCCAGAAGTATGTGTGGAACTCGCTTCGCGGGGTGGCGTCGGGCCTTGTCAATAGTGGCCTTGAGAGGGGAGTGGTTCGTGGTTGACTGGGGGGGTGGCTGGGCTGGGGGCACCATCATGAAAGCCCAGAGAACAAGGTGGTTCTTTGAAGCCTGGGAATGTGAGGCTTTCGAATCTTTGCCACCAGAATCCTGTTTCCCCTCCTTTCCATGGTGCCGCCTGCCAGGGCTGCAGGGATGGCACAGCATCCCTGGGGCTTATGGAGCATCCTGAGATGTCCTTAGGACCAGCTGCTAGTGCCCTACTTCCCTAGAGAATGGAGGAGGACTCTCTTGCTCTCTGGATTTTAGGGGATACCTGGAGCACAGAGGCTTGCAGTATGGGTCAGACTAGTGAGTGAGCCAGTGCTGTGTGCTGGTCAACTCTTAAACCACAGCTGCCAGCGGGCGCGTATCACACTTAAAATTCATTTAACAAATATTTATGAAGCATCTTCTCTGTACTTGACCCTGTTCTAGATGTTGAGGTTGCTGCAAAGTCAAATTCTTGCCCCTCTGTAACTTGTGTACAGTTCAGGAAGCCAGACAGTCATACACACCCAGAAGGGAAAGTAAAGCAGGGGAGGGGGTAGGGCATGAAGAGGTGGGGTGAGGAAAAGCTCTGATAACGTTTAGCACAGTAGAGTGAGGGTAGTGTGGGTATGAGGAAGTGAGGGTGCATGCCCTGCACATGTCCGGGGAAGGGTATTCCAGGCAGAGGGAACAGCTTGTGCGAAGCCTGGAGGTAGAAGTGTACCAGCATGTAGGGTATGTAGTGAGATGCAGGTGGAGGGCTGGCACAGGGATGGCACAGTCTTGGCTGGGGGAAAGATCTGGGATTTTGAAGGGTCCTCGTGTTTTATTTTTTTCTGTTTTGGGTTTTTTGTTGTTGTTGTTTTTTCCTTAAGTTCTGATATTTTAATAGGAGATTGGCTCTCTAGTTGCTCTGAGAGTCACGGGCAAAACCAAGGTCAGAGGTGACGGAGCTACTACCAGATCAATAGACGGGGAAGAAGTGTTTGACGCTCCAGTGCATCTTGAAGGTTGGGTGTGGGTGGGATAGAAAGAGGGGAGCCTGGGAAGGCTCCAGGGTCAGCTCCAGGGAGCTGTAGGAGAGGAAAATGAAGTGTGGTAGGTGGTGGAGGGGCGGCATGGGCCAGGGGGACTGAACCCATGCCAGGGAAGGTGGTCCCTGGGCTTCTCCAGGCATTGAATCTTTTCCTGCCCAACCTGGGGCCTCTACTGTCACCCTGAGGGGCTTACCAGTAGGTTCCTCAGAACCCACAGCCAAACCTGTGTATTTGTGCATGGAGAATGCATTTCTGACAGAAGCTCTTTGAAGGCAGGATACTGCTTTGTTGTTCCCCTGGGTGTGTGATAGAGACTGAGGAGTGAGCCCAGAGGAGTCTGTCTTTAAGGCCTTAGCTCATCCCTGATTGGCTGTGTGATCTCTCTCTGAACCTCAGATCAGTTTTAAAATAAGCAATGCCTTGTCTCATGGTTGGTTGTGGGATGATGTGAAATGTGGTAGATATCTGATAATCAGTGGCTGTTCTGTTAGTCTACCAGTATGGTATATGATGTAGGATTCCTAGTACCTGGTATGTCCCACCTTCCCTGTGGACCAGGAAGTGGGAGTGCCCCAGGCTTGATGAAGGGATGGCTCTCTCTGCTTTTCTTCTGTAGGCTTAGAGCCCCGTATACAACTGTGTCTAATCTGTCACTGCCCTCCTTTCTGCACTGAGGCCACAGCTGCAGGACAGAGTCCACCCTTCCACCCTGATTGCTCCTTCCTGGAGGGGGAGCACCCCAGGGTGTGGCCTGGGAAAGGCTGGGGCCTCTAGATGCATCCATCCTCTTCCCAGCTGTGTGCTGTTGGTAGGCTATGAGCAACAAGAGGTGTGGCCAAGTGGCTCCCATGGGTACAGAGAGGATGTTCAAGTATCTTGAGAGGAGTGATTGAGGGGGTGTCCTGGCACCCCATCCCAGCACTGTCCCTCCTTTTCAGGCTCAGCTTGGAAGAGACAAAACCTGGCCCAGAACTCTAGGCAAGGATGTAGCCCATCCCCCTTTGCCTGAACTGGAACACCATGGAGCTCTGAATTTGGCACCCATTGACTCTCAGAGTCTGGGGGATTAGGGGAAAGAGGGACATTGGGTGAGGTGATGTATAGAGCAGACAGACCCCTCTTGCCCACCAGGTGTTTCATTTTTAACACTTGACGACATCTTTCCCAGTTTCCTCCACTCCTGGTCGCTGGGGAAGGGGAGGCAGCCAGGGGCTGAGGAGGGGAGAACTTAGAAGAATGGCCTTGGGTGACCCCACAGATGCTTCTCCCAGGGCGAGGCTGGGAATTCCCAGCTGCCTCTGGCCCCTTCCCAGCCCACCTCTCCCAAGAAGGAGCCAGCCCAACCCCCACCTCCTGGTGGCCCCTCCCTACCGCTGACTCATCCCTCTCCTTGTTTGGCGGTTCTAGTTTTCAAATAGTTGGGAACTGGGATCATGCCTCTTGTTGGAGCCCTGGCTGGCCTGGATCTGTTGAGACTGTGGCCTTATAAATCCCAGCCCCAGTGGCCTCTGTCACCTTCACAGTTCATCTCTCTCCTCTGCCTTTCTGCCTCCCTGTGACCCCAGACCAGAGTAACAGAGACCCAGACTGAGAACAGACCAATCCCTTCTCTGCCTTGGGGCCCCCAGTCACCTAGGTCACCAGCCTGTGTTTAGTAGCACTCACACCTTCTGATAAAAGCCATCACCCTCAGGAGCCACCCTGGTACAGAGCCCTATTTCAAATATACAGTCCTCCCAGCTGGCTTTGGAGGTTGGCATTATCTCCATTTTTGCAGAGGAACATACTGAGACAGGCTGAGAGAGTGGCTGGTTGGTTCAGCATCCACCCAGTCCATATGCAGCACCCCTGGGAGTAGAGCCCAGGTTATCAGGCTCCAAAGCTATTCTTTCCTCAGTGGGTCCGGCCCAGTTGTTCTTGAAGAGAATCCTAGAGGGCTTCCTGGATCCAGAAGATGGACCTGTGTCCATCTTGGCAAATCATCTCAGCAAGGTACATTATCTGCCACATGGGCCCAGCTGGTTCCTGCTTCTCAGCCTGAGATACCTTTTCCTCTGGGCTTCCATCTCAACTCTGATAAGAAAGAGTTCCCTAGCCATTGGGACTGAACACCTTGTACTTTTCTCAGTCAGGTCCCAAGCTCTTCATGGGGCCTGTTGAGAGGAGTAGGTGGACCCTGCTCTGAGCCAGCTTGTGTGCCCTCAGTCCTGAGGGACTGGGTGATATACCAGATAGGTGCAGACACAAGTAGCCCAGTAGGGAAGTGGAATATACAGGTGAGTCCCAAACTATTCTAACAATCTTGGGCATCTGCCCACCATTAATTCATTCAGTTATTTCCCTAAAATTGCAGGAGGACCCACTGTGTGCAGGCATCATGCTAATCTTCCTATCTGCCACCTTGTTGGGAGTATATGGCTATTTCCCAGATGAGCAGTAACTCAGAAAACAGCTACTTGCCCAAGCTCTCAGAGCCAGGGCCAGGGGAAGGTGGATGCTAGAAGGAGTTGGAGGCTGGGTTCCTGCTATGCAGGAGCCTTAGGTCTGGGAGAGGCTGGACCTCTGAGCCCTCAGTACAGCCTAGTTCAGAGGCAATCAATAGTTGTCAGAGGAAGAAGAGACACACTTCCTAGAGGAAGCAGCCCCAAAAGTGGGGAGGGTATGGATGTGCTGGGGGAAGAGGAAGCATCAGGCAGAACTCTCAGCCCCCTCAGCCAGGATTCCATTGTCCCCACTCTGTCTGGTGTACAGGAGCCGGAAGGCCCTATCGCCTGCTGCTAGACTAGTTAGAACTGAGGAAAGAATGAGAGGAAGTCCCTGAGATAGCCGAGATGGCACGCACCACAAGTGCCCCCTCCAACTCCCCACACCTAGCCAGACCAGTAGGCAAGAGGTCGAGACCTGGACTCCACCTGGCCACAGCCCACACCCCACCCTCTTCCCTGAGCCGCTGTTTTCCTGTTCCCCAAATGGGCTGCTTCCTTGTTATTTGGTCCCTGGCCAAGGCTGAAGAAAGGGACTTTGAGCTTCTCCTAGGATTGGTGGTAGAATGTTCTTAGGTCCGGACCCTCTCCCCATTACCTCTGTCATATCCTCCTTTAATGCCGCTAGGCCCCAAGTGCCGAACCCTGAAACATGAATCTGAGACTGTTCTCTGTGTCCTTAGATCCCCTTGAATTTTTCCTGTGCTCCTATATGTCAATCCTGCAGTGATCTGTCCCTACCACCCTCCCACTATGTTCTGTGGGTCACTGGTACTCAGCAAACAGGGCGTTTGTTGGTATCTGGCAGCTGAGCATTAGACTAGGAGTCCCAGTGGCATATGGACGTCCCCATATGGGAATCAGGAAAGGCAGTTAGCTTCTCAGAATTAATTTTCCCCAGATTCAAAATGGGGAATTCAGCATTCATTCATTCATTCATTCATTCATTCATTAAGCATCCATGGAGCACCCTCCCCTGGAGGCTAGAGTATCTCAAGCAGGTTTCAACTTCCTTTTGCTGTCCACTTACTGCTGGCCTGTGTCCTTTTCCCCCTAGCCATGAGCTGATGGGAGGAGGGGGCCTAGGATTGACCAGGCAGGGGAGAAGACACTGTGAGTCTCAGTTGAGCTTGAAACTTAAAAAATCTCAGGGCATTTCTGTTTAGGATGATGGGAAGTGACCTGCAGAGCTCAGGTTGAGATTCTGCTGTGCTAGGCTGACTTAAATGAGGAAGGCCAGATATGGTGGTGCATGCCTATAATTCCAGTACTCTGGAGGCTGAGGCAGGAGGATCCCAGGGTATAGGCCAGTCTGGATTACATAGAGAGCCCTGTCTCAAAACCAAGAAAACACATGCCTATAATCCTAGCACCTGGGGTGGAGGTGGTAAGATTAAGGAGTTCAAGGTCATCCTCAGCTACAGAACAGTTGAAGGACAGCCTGGGCTCCATGAGACATTGTCTAAAGAAAGAGAAAGAAGGAAGGAGAAGGAGATGGGGAGAGGGAGGGAGGCAGGCAACTAGAGTCTCAGGCGCTTCCTTTTTCTCACAGCTCCTCCACCTTCTGTCTCACCTTTCCTAGATGGGGTAGGGAGATGGGGAGGCAGAGGTCAAGCCTGGAATTGACTTGTGGGAGTGCCAGGAAAGGGTTAATTGGGCCTTGTCTGGAGAGGGGACCAGGACACTGGGGCAGGAATGTGTGATAAGATCAAAGCTTGCTGCCTGCCTGGGCCTTACCTCCTTTTCACCTGAGCAGCTGGAGGGAATTCTCTGGGCTGGAGGGCCTGGCCTCCTCAGGGAGGGGTGAGGTCCCACCTTCCAGGCTTGCCACACTCCAGGGGGCCTAACTCTCACAGCTTCACACTGCTCTAAGGCCCCTCCTTTCTCTCCAGGCCAGGCTTACCTCTTGCCTTGGCAGGAGCTAGAAGCCCCAGGAACCACCTGTACTTGGCACCTAAGGTGTGGGAGCACGCTCTCTAATAGCACAGCCCTGTTCTGCCGCAGCTCTCTCACCTGTGGGGCGGTATTCTGAGCCCAGGATACTTAAACCAGGAACAGGACTCTACCCTAGGAGAAGTGGATCACACAATTCAGAAAAGAGCCCTGAGGACCCTTTATTTTAGGCTGTTATTCCCTCACTCCTCCAGTTCTTCAGGTAATACTTTAGGGTAGTGTGATGGGAAGCCAGATGGCCTTAAGTACCATCCTAGCGCTAACATGGTGTTGTGTGCTCTTGGGCTGGCAGATTAATCTCTCTGAGCCTCATTTGTCAGGTAGAAGTGGTAATATTGTTGCATTTTGGAGATTAGAGGTTATATATGTCACTGTAACCAGAACAGAGATTTCACAAACAGCAGGGACTGTTACTTTGTGATTTTTTTTTTTTGTCTCCCTTTAAGACTGCTCCTGATGCTGAGTCCTAAGTAAACTCAGAAGCTTCAACTTTATCTTGCATTCCTCTATTTTGGAAAGGCCTCAAGCCCCAGATCAATTCTCCTGGCCTAAAGATTTTTGTAACAAACGGGACTAATGCCCTCCATGTGGCTCACCTATCCTGGTGATGGATAGCAGGTAACCCTGAGTTAGTCAGCTAGTAGCCTAGTGCTCCAGGCCTCACAGGCCTAGCTATGTAACTGCAGGTCATCCCAGAGGAGGAGGCCCCTGAGGTTCACCTCATTTTTCTACCCAGCTCTGCCCTGGTTAATGATCACCCCAGGCTGTGGTAGAGAGCCCGCCCTCCCAGCTCCCTAACCAGTATGTCAGTGGCCTGGGTGTTCCCTACTTTTATATGGCAGTCCTAATCTGGGGCTCTGGGGTGGGGAGGGGGCTCTGAGTCAGCTTGTACTCCTGGGGATCTGGGGACTCTCTTAGGGCCATAACATCCTGGTGAAATGTGAACTACTAGACCAGCTATAGATGAATTCATGTGAGCAGACCCCCTTCTAGCACTGAAACCCCTACATGCCTTTCCTGAGGCCCACTCAGTACAGAGGAGCCCTTGTGAGAGGTAATGTGACCAGGACTTTGGGGTATTGAGACTTGGCTTCCAACCCCCACCTGCAAGTACTGGGCTTTATAACCTTGATCAAGTCCCCTTCCTTATCTCCAAGAAGGGAATGCTAACTCCTTCTCTGCAGGAGCCGGAAGTGTTTAGGTCATAATTGATAGCTGGGGGATGATAGCAATTATTCTATTACTGTTAGGAGTTTTGTGCTTAGGAGAAAGTAAAAGTTGAACCCTAGTCTTGGGTCATCAGGGTGACAGCCGCCCAAGCACAGGATCCCGAGGGCTTCGAGGTAGGAGAAGAAGTGGGGACATTGAAGGGACACACATGAAGAAGGCAAGTAGGAGTTGGGGTTGTGGCTTAGTAGAGTGCTTGCCATATATGCACAAAGTCCTGGGTTCCATTCCCAACACTGCATAAACCAGTGTGGTGGTGCATAGCTATAATCTTAACACTTGGGAGGTGAAGGCAGGAGGATCAGGAGTTCAAGATTGTCCTCAGCTATTTAGCAAGTTTGAGGCCAGCTTGGGTTATGTGAGTCTCTGTCTCAAAAAAAAAGAAAAAAAAGGGAGGGGGCAGATAAGAGTGGGCTGGAGTCCACCTCAGCCTGCTTGCTCCTGGACTGGGTTCCTTGGGGCAGGAGATGGTGGGAGAACTATTTATTCCAATGGCATTAGGGCATTTCCCCATCCTGGCAAGTGCTATTTTGAGAGCCCTGGGGAACAGGGGTGCTGGTTAAATTAGGTAATGTTGCTCCCAAAGGAATGTGTGAGGTGGCTGGTCATCAAGACTTCAGGGATGGCTCAAGGCAGGTCACTGTGGAAAATTCAACAGCAGTTTGAGTCTCTTTATAAGGCGATGGAGGGGAGCCTCCCTGAAACCACAGCTGAGGGATAGGGGCTATAGCCCTGGGCCTCTTTGGGCTGGCCAAGGGAGGAGTAGGGCTGAGGGCAGGGCTCTGGTGTCCACAGCTCCTTGCTTGTGGCTGCTGCCTGAGATGGGCGGGGCTTGGGTGGCGTGATGGCATGGGAAAGATGGATGGGCAGACTTGGCCTTGAATCTTGCTTCTCTGCCTCTTTATAGTCTTCTGTGCTCAGGCAGTCCACTGGCCCTCACTGTTCACAGTAATAAAAGAAGCTCTAACTCCTTAGGAGGATAGACTCAAAAGAACAGAAAACTTAGCGATCTTTATGGAGGGCTGGCTCTGTGCACAATGTAGTCTAAGTCCTTTGAGTCCTTGTGACTCCAGGGGAGGTCTGTGCAGCCTCAGGATGGGCCTCACCTGGGAACTCTTCAGCAAATGCAGTCATAGGCCCTGCCCAGACCCACCAGATCCAAGTCTGCACAAGGTTCCCAAGGTGCTTAGAGAAGTGCCACTTTGCTCACTGTCTTGTTTCATCTTAAAAAGGACCTGTGCTGTGGGAATTACTATCAACCTCACTAGATGCTGTAAAAACGGCACAGGAGAGAGGGCTATCACACTCTCCTTCATCCCCTCTCTGGGCTGGCCTAGGGTTTAGAGGGATGGGGAGTTAGATGGATGGGGTCTTGAAGACCAGAGCAGGGCTTAAGAGAGCCAAGGCTTGAGCAGCATCTAAGGCCATGGCATACTTTCCTCCATGCTCAGGCTTGGCACCTCCAGACACAGAAGTCTGCCAGAGTCACTTGCAGTGCGTACTCCTGTCCCAGGAAAGAGACTCACTAATGTCCACAGTGCCCTCCCTCATAGGTCATAAGGAAGAGAAGAAACACAAGAGAGGGGAGCCAGTCACTTTGTCTCCTTCCCCATCACTGCTATATCCAGTACTGAGCTCATTTAGCAGCAAATATTTGAGGCACAGCACAGCCACCATGTGCATAGTCTTGGATCCTGGGGTGCTATCCTGTTTCCCCTATTCTGTAACCCCCTTATCATACAGGAAACGAAACAAAACTGAGCATTACGTAGCATTCAGTACCTGACCAGCACTCTCTTTTAATTTTCTTTACTTTTTTTTTTGCAAAGAAACAGGGTCTCCCTGTAGCCCCGGCTGTCCTGGAACTTGCTATGGAGACCAGGCTGGCTTCTGTCTCACAGAGATCCACCTGCTTCTGCCTCCTGAGTGCTGGGATCAAAGATGTGGGTCACCATGCCTTGTTTTCCTTCCTTCCTTCCTTCCTTCCTTCCTTCCTTCCTTCCTTCCTTCCTCCCTTCCTTCCTTTTTCTTTTTTTTTGAGACAATCTCACTAAATAGCCCTGTCTGGTACTCCCTATGTAGACCAGGCTGGCCTTGAACTCACAGAGATCGTCCTCATCTGCCTCCCAAATGCTGGGATTGAAGATGTGCACCACCACATCCAGCCTGTGCTCTTTTTTCTTGATTTCTAGCCTCGGCCTGGGGATGTAGCTCAGTTAGTAGAGTGCTTACATTACCTAGCATGTTTGAGGCCCCGGGCTCAATCCCCAGCAGTGCATGAAGTCATATATAATGGTACAGGATTGCCATGCATTTAAAGTCAGTCTGGGGTACATAGAAAGGCACTGTCTTACTTTTTTATTTGTTTTCATTTTTTATTTATTATTTTTATTTTATGTGTATGTGTGTATTGCCTGCATGTACATAAGTGCACCCATGTCATGCAATGCGAGGCTGTTGGATCCCCTGGAACTGGAGTTATAGACAGTTGTTAGCTGCCATGTGGGTGCTGGGATGCGAACCCGGGACTTCTGCAAGAACAGTCAGCATTCTTAACCACTGAGACATCTCTCTAGCCCTTACTTTTTTAAAAAGCTACAAAGCAAACTATGTGTATGTATATATTTGGGCTAGAGAGATGACTCAGCTGGTAAGGGCGCTTGCTGCCAAGCCTGATGACCTGAATTCAATTTCTGGGACCCACATGGTAGAAGGAGAGAACCTATTCCTGCAAGTTATCTTCTAACCTCCGTAGGCCCCTCCCCATAGCGTACACACACACACACACACACACACACACACACACACACTCTAAATGTAATGGAAAAAAGGGATATATTCATCATACATATACATATATATGTATATGTTGATTGAAAAAATAACCCAACATTTGCCCCCAAGAAACTCTGGTCCCAAAGGAGAGCAACTGAAATGACTATAATTAGAACCGATTCTCTGGTGCTGTAAAGTAGAAATTAAGGCCTGCAGATATGTGAGGGAGAAAGGTGCCTTTGTCAGAGGTCTCAAAGTAGAAGCCGCAACTTAAGCTGGCTTTGGGTGACAAGAAGATTGGAGTAGGGGATGCAACACCCCATAAGGAGGGAACTGCATGTATAATAAAGGCCCTGTGTTCCTCAGAGCAGGTACCATCCTGGTCTGTGACCTACATGGGTTCCAGATCTGGGGTGGTACAGGGGAAAGCCTACTGTGTTCTTGTCAGGGAAGTGTCTCCATGTTCATCACAAAGACTTGGACCCACAACCAGCTGGAGTATTCCATTATTGTTCTGCCCTCTTTTCATGTAGAAAATCAAAGCCCTTTTATAAAATGGCTGTCAGAACTTCTGGTCTGTGTGTGATAACCCGTGTAGCTGGCAGACATGGGACCAAAAGCAAAGGGACTTGATGTCTTGATTAATGAGGTGGCCTTATCTCTCGCATGTACAATTTCCGTTAGTCTTGCCCAGCACCGACAATAACCCTGGGTGGGGAGCACTGGCAGGCACCCAGCCCACACTCTCCTGTCTGTTCAGAGGCTTACCAGCTGCACAGCTCTGACCTTGGGCAAACTTCAGTTTTCTCTTCTGTGGATGGAGACAGCGCTACCTCCAGGACTGGCCCAGGGTTTGGTGATGACTTAGTAGGCACTTGTCCACTGTGGTAGCCACTAGCCACATGAGACTATTTAAACATTGAAACTTAGTGAAGTAATTTTTTTTTTTTTTTTGATCTTTTTGAGACAGGGTCTCCCTGTAGCCCCAGCTGTCCTGGAACTCACTATGTAGACCAGGCTGGCCTTGAACTCACAGAGATCCATCTGCCTCTGCCTCCTGAGTGCTGGGATTAAAGGCGTGCGCCACCATGCCCGGCTTAGTGAAATAATTTTAAAACAAGATTTTTAAGTGAACAGTGTCTGGGTTACACTTGTCACATGACATTTCTCAGTAGTCTTATGTAGCAGGTGGCCCTTTACTGGATGTCACAGGTACAGGGCCCTCCCTGCCATCTTGATGGAAAACTGTCAGGCAGTGTTGGTGTGTACAGGAAAGCCCTGTCTATCCTCAGTTAGGAGCTGCTGGGCTCACAGCACTGACTATCATTTGAAACCACCCCTGGAGGCTTACTAGATTAACCTTCTCATGGAGCTGGGCCATCCTGCTGCCTTCACAGTAGCCAGGGTGAAGTCCCCTCATCCTCCCCTTGTGTATGTCACCTATAATGATAATGAATCCATGACTTGGCTTCATCCACCCCTCTTTGCCTCCCCACCACTCCCCTAGGCCTTGCCCTGCTGGTCTCCTGTGTTCAGCCACTGGCATCTGGACCCTCTGTTATTAGCCCCTAGATTCCCACTGCCCCTTTTCCAGTGTGTCCTGAACTCCCAGCAGAGAAGCCGGCTGCCTGGGCCCCTCAGTAGGGTAGAGATGATGGTTTGTTGTGACAGGGTCAGTGGGTAGTTTTCCCACTCCAGCTCGCCTGGATCTGGACACCAAGCATGCTGTTTGCACTTGGCTGGGTCTCCTATTGGCCCAGTACCCATGAGGGCTAGTCATCTCTGGCATCCTGGTCTTGGGTCTCTGCCTGCTCAGGAAGGAGCATGGGGGAACTATGTCTGGGATGGGTCCTAGGACTGAGAGGCGTGGCTGCCACCTGTGGCTGAATCCTGAGTGTCAAGTGGGGGGCAAGGCCCACGCAGGCATAGGCAGGGTGTTCACTCTTAAGAAGCAGGCTGAAGGCCACCCTGGGCTGTTCAAGTGAGTGAGTTTCTATCCTACACCCACAACCGTCAGCGGGAACTTCAGATCTAGGGAACCAGAAAAGCCACGGTCACTGTCCAGCTCCATCATCATTTCTCCCTTCTTTTGGCTCCTCTATCCCCTAGGAGGTAAAAGAACCAGGCAGGTCCCTGAGCTGGAAGAACATGAGGCAGGACATGGAGAGGAAACTTGTCAGAGTTTTGGGCTGGCCTGCTCTGGAAACAGAACTCTGACTCTGGTGCCTTCTGGGCTTTTCTCCCACTGGGTGTCCATGTTGTTGTCGTTCCCCCCCACCACCACCACTAGAGCTCTAAGGACAGTTGGCTAAGAAGAAGGAATGATCCTAGTCCCTCCATGCCTTTAGGCAAGCCTCAACCTACTTCATCTGGGGAATAGAGTAAGAACACCCTGCTCCCAGGGCAATTATGACACTTAGATAACATGCCTCCTGGCACTTTTCAGAACATTCTTAGGATTCTCCTGCCTCAGGGCTGATGGATATAGCTGCTGTTTTACCATACTGTTCCTCATTAGGAGCACCTGACCATTCCTTCACTCCTGTAAGCCTCCCTTATGGTTAGCTGGCTGTGCCCAGCCACGCCCTGCCCCCTCCCCATGCTGTGTTTCTTCTTAACACTCTCAACAATTGACATACACATTTTAGAGTATTAATTCATGGTCTCTAGCTCAGCTAGTGTCAGTTCCCTAAGGGCTGAGCCCCATGCTGTCCTACCTCCCTGAGCCCATAGTCACGCCTTCTGTTTCCCTTTGCTGTCCTGTCCCAATGGCCCGAGTGCCAGGCCCTGTATGATTGAGCACAGCTCTAATAATTAAACAGGGACCCCACCAGGGGCTCTTATCACCGCTGTATCAGGTGCAGAGTCGGAGGGGCTGCAGTCACTTCCTCGCTGTCGTTCACCTGTCAAGTGGCAAAACCAAGCTGCCTTGCTAGTTAGTCTAACCCCAGAACTCACCCTGTGCTGCCCTGTGTTTTAGGTTAACAAATCAGAGTCTTCACTCCAACTGGAGGCTCAGGATCCATTTTTATTTATTTCTATTTTATGTGTATAAGTGTTTTGCCTGCTTATATGTATGTGTACCTGCAGTGCCCACAGAAGGCAAGCAGAGGGTGTTGCATCTCTTGGAACTGAAGTTATAGGCAGTGATTAACTGCCATGTGGGTGCTGGGAATCAAACCCAGGTCCTCTGCAAGAGCAGCCAGTGCTCCTAACTGCTGAATCATCTCTCCAGTCCTCAGAATCCTCTTGTAGTAGAACTGCATGGACTAGGTTTAGGAGTTCAGTTCCTGGGATCTCCCTTCTAGCTTTATCTACCTCCCCTGGAATTAGTCAGTTATAGCAGACTCACTGCCTCAGAAAAACAGATGCTCCTTAGAGACCAGTGGCTAACCCAAGGCTTCAGGGCTGGGGCAGGGAGTAGAGGATAGGCCTAGGCCCCCAGTGTCCCTGGGCTGTCTAGGCATGCATGGACGGGATGTTCCCCCAGGCAGCAGACATTCCTGGTTGGAGGTGACAGGCAGCAGAGAGATTTACCATTTCCGGTAACCCGAGTCCCTGGTGTGGAATGGCTTGGAGCTCTCCCTGCCAAGGACAGGCACCCCTTCCTTGCCAGCCCTTCCTGTTCTTTTTTCTGGATCTGCCCCTCTGGGGCCGAGGACATGATAGAGGGATCATATGTAGTCCCAGGAACCTGGGCCTTAGGCCCCTATTAGTCCCCTGCTCCCCAAGCAAAGACCTCATTACTGCCACACTCCCAGGCCCTCATCTGCTTGGTCCCTTATCCAGGCCTTGGGGAGTCCCTGTCCCCAAGAAAGATAGGCGTGACTAGGGAAAGCCATAGGTCCTGTGTTAGCAGCCAAGAAGCCTAGGTCCTGAGTCGGCCTCCCCCACCATGTCCCTGCAGACTCTTCCTCTCTAGAGCTGTGTCTTCCCTGTGTTCTAAATGCATGACAGAAACATCCAGCTTTGCCCTGCACAGGGTTGGGAGGTGTGAAAATTAGGCTCAAATGTAAAGTCCCCAGCAGCCAGCAGTGTTGAGCAAGGATTTGAACTCAGGCCCTCCAACCTTGACTGATCATCCTTGACCTGTTTTCTTCCCCTTCTTGGGCCTCCGTTTTTCCTTCTGATAAGTGAGTGTATTGGGTCAGGTAATCCTTTCTAGCCCCGGTAGCCCAGGATCCAGGAATGTGTTGGAATCTTCTGCAGCCATTTCTCTTGAGTCTGACTGAGCCTGTGAGGGGACAGAGCAGGAACTGTTCTCCCTGGCAATTCTGGATAGCTCACTCCTTGTGGTGGGGTCTAGAAAGAAGAGTGGGAAATAAGGAAGGGAAGAGGTGACATATCCACTAAGTGCCAGACACAAACATTTAGATGGTTCTATTGAATCCTCACAGCAGGATTGTGACGTCATTTTTATTCCCATTTTCCAATGAGAAACAGGCTTAGAGAGATCAAGTGATCTGCCCAGGTTAGTATTCAGTGTCCAGTGGTAGAAGGTGGCATGTGGCTAACGTACCCTTCCTAGGATGGCTTTGGCTTATTAGTAGAGCATGGTTAATGCACTAGTCTTTTCCTAGAAGTATTAACATGCTGCAGTAATATGAATACCTCTGCATCCAAACTACATCTCCCAGGCTGCCTCTGAAACCGGAAATAGCCCACAAAGTCTTTGTTCTATGATTTCTTTGAGTTTTTGCCTGGAAAATACGGTTAACGGTAATTATGGGTGTGTAAGAGTTCAGAGGAGAGAGGTGTGTGGGTTGGAGCCAGCTGCTAGTGGAAGGCTGAGAGAGACCTGTGGTAGGCCAAGTTTATAGCCTCTAAGAAAGCCCCCCAAAGGGCTTGCAAGAGAGGCTGTGGGCAGAAAATGCCAGTAGGCCCCAGCCCAAGTTCCACCCCTGGATCTTTGCTTCAGCCTTCTACTCTCACTCAACCAGGCTCTCTGGGAACTGGGTGAAGGGCTCGGGGTGGATGCTGTAGTGAGCCTGGCGTCCTGGCCAGTGAGCCTAGCTAGGCCCCTGGGACTTGGGTAGTGGCTGCTGAGGACTGAGATAACCCCAGCCAGTTAGCGCCATCTCTCTTCTGCCTGCTGTGGGGCCCTTGGCCCAGAGGCCCCAGCAGCTGTCAGTGGGCAAGGGTGACAGAGGAGGGCCAGAGGTGACTTCCCAGACTGCCCTTCTCTCTCAGCTGGGGCTGAGCCCAGCACTGTCACCAGCTGCTGTGAGCAGCTGCTGCGCTTTGCTCCTGAGCCCTTATTGGGCACCCTCTTCCTCCCAGTCTGCTTCCCACCATTTTTCCCAGCACTGCCTCTGGGAGACATTGGGGTGTATAGAGGGACCTGGCCACATCCTTTAATTCCTTTGATCCCACTAAAGATCAGAGGCCAAAGATGAATGTCCTGTTTTATACAAGAGAAAACACATTCAGAAAATCCCAGTGACTTGCTGAAAGTCATGCAGCAACTTTGTGGTTAACCTCTGCCTCTTGGACCCCAGCTCAGTGTCCTGCTCCTGTCTTTAATGTGCACTCATGCAGGATGACAGAAACTTCACAGTCCAATTCCCAGTTTGACCACTGAGTACTTTTAAGGCCTCGGGAAACCTCGTCAACCATTTGGAATGAACTTTCGTCTTCTTGTTTCTAAAATATAATAATAATAATAGTAGCCTCTTGGGATTGTTGAGCCAATAAATGAAATAATGAGCACAGACTCACCATGCTCGCAGTGGGAACAGGCAGCGTTGTCATTATGGAATAGTAACCACCTTTGCATGCTATAGGGGTTCCAGACACATCCTACAAATATTTGTATCCATCAGTAAATATTTGGCGCCTACTGTGTGCCAGGTGCTGGAGAAGGAGCAGCGACAAAATAGACAAGTTTCTCCCACACACTGTTTACGTTTACGCCCTGCAGTGGCTTGAAAGACATGGCTTCATGTTAACCACAGATGCGTCCGCTGTGCTCTGCACATGCGGGTATTGTTATCCACAAGCTGCAGTGCCACAAGCCCCTGAGTGCTAGGACCCAGAGATCATGGGTGGCCTGGGGTACCTGCTCTATGGAGGTTCTAGTGCTTGCTGCTGTTGAGCTCAGCCTAGAGAGTTTGGGAATAGTAGGGGACGCAATCATCATGGTCTGGGTGGTGACAATTTCAGGAAGGTCTTGCAGAGGGCAAGGCCTCTTGTTCCCCTGGGAAGAGGCCTAGCCAAAACTTTAAATACACCACACCACCCAGAATAGCCCCCATTGTCTTGGCCTGCAGCTGAGAGAGCCTTTGTGGGTCCTGAGGAAGGCTGGGCCTAGAGGTGGGGAGCAGGAGGACCGGGGCGTTTCCCTATATGGTAGGATGATGGTTCTGTGTTTCTGCGAAGACTTTTCCATTTGGCTTCTGCAGGAAGGCCTGGGAAGGGCAGGGCAACAGTGTGGGTGGTGTACTGCATGAGCAACGTGCCACTAAAGGGGGATCCACTAAGTAGGGGCAGGGCAATAGTGTGAGTTGTGCACCGCGTGAGCAACGTGCCACTAAAGGGGGAGTCAGTAAGTAGGGGACTCCCAGGGAGGCCTGCGTGCCTGGGGAAAAGATTCCCCTTTGTGCACCAGGGATGTGTGCATTGGCCTGCAGGGTCCTCCTGTGGGCAGGCCTAGCCTGGCCCTCTGCCCAGGGCTTCTGGCACCCTTGCATGCTCTGGCTATTTTGAGCACTGGTTACATTTGGGCTTGGTAGTGCTGGGAGATCCTGCACAGACCAAGGATGAAGTGGTGAGGTGGAGGGGCACTCCCTTGACTCTGTCCCTGCCTCCCTGATTCCTGTGGCCTCTGTCTCTGGCCTCAGCTTCAAAGGGTCACAGTCAGGGGACTGTGAGAAGATGCCAGCCCCACAAACAAGGCAGAGAAGGGTGCCAGACCAGCCTCATCCCTCAGGACACTACATCAGGAATACCTGTGTTTCTTCTTAGCAAGGGATGTGGATTCAGGGACAGGTCTGGTTTCTTTCTTCTCATTATCCACTGGAGCCTCATAAAGATGTGCACTGCTTTCTGGCCAGCCTTGTCTCCGCAGGCTTGTCTGTCTGCCCACGCCTGGGTTTCTCACATATATTTAGCTCATTTTCTCTTGCTATTGTGCATTCATCTTACAAGCTGCCTACAGTCTTTTTGGAGCAGGCCGGGTGGAGAGACATAAATGATTATGGTGTGATGGTAGTGATGACCCCAGCCTGGCTCCTATGGCTTTGGTTCGTCCTTGTCATCCCCTCTCTATAACCCACCCACTTTCACTGGGAGGAGTCACAACCTGAGATTTTAGAATCCTAACATTTGTGTCAGGGTTTCAGTATGCTAAGATGGCAAAGCCAGAAGGAACCTTTGAGCCCAATGAAGCTGAAAGCTTCTAGACTTACCAAGCAGGGAAACGCTAGGACATGGCATTTACTGTGCACTAGTGCTGTTTGCATCACATGATTTTACTTGATTTCACAATAACCCTGTGTGGTAGGCATTCTTACAGTTGTCCCTTAGTGTCTGTGGGGGATGGATACCAAACTCTGAGGATGCTCAGGCCTCTTCCATACAATATCATGATAACTACATGGAATCTACACACATCCCCCTGTATACTTAACTCTATTTTCTTTCTTTTTTATTTGAGACAGGATCTCCCTATAGCCCTGGAACTCACTGTGTAGACCAGGCTGGCCTTGAACTCACAGAGATCCAACTGCCTCTGCATCCCAAGTACTGGGATTAAAGGCATGTGCCACCACCACCCCCGGCTTTAACTCTGTTTTTATGTTTATATTTATGTGTGTGTAAGCACACCACGTGTATGTGGATGCCCTTGAAAGCCAGAAGAGGTCATCGAATTCCCTGGAGCTGGAGCTACAGGGAGTTGTGAGCTGCTGGATGTGGGTACTGGGAACTGAACTTGGGTCCACTGCAAGAGCAGCAAGTGCTCTTAACTGCTGAGACATCTCTCCAGCTCCTTATTATATTTATATTTTGTATTATTACTATTTGTTTGTTTGTTTGAGACAGAGGTTACCGTAGCCCCATCTGACTTGGAACTTGCTATGTAGACCAAGCAGGCCTCAATCTTGCTGAGATCCACCTGCCTCTGCCTCCTGAGCATTGGGATTATAGGCATGAGCCACCACACTCACCTAAAAGATTTATTTTTATTTATGTATATGTGTGTGGGGAAGTGTGGGTGTAGGTGTGTGCACCTGAATGCAAATGTCCTACAAGACCAGAAGAGAGTGTCAGAGCCCCTAGAATTACAGGTAGTTTTGAGCTGCCTGGTGTGAGTGCTGGGAACTGAACTCAGGTCCTCTGTAAGAGCAGTATATCTCTCTAGGCCTATTTTATTTATTTTTGAGTTATAGCCTTTAGCCTAGGCTGGCCTGGAATTCAATATATAGCTGAGAATGACCTTGAACTCTGATCTTCCTGTCTCTATCTCCCAAGGCAAGTTACAGACATGCACCACCAAGGTCTGTTTATGTGGTGCTGGAGATGGAACCCAGGGCTTGGTGCCTGCTAGGCAAGCACTCTGCCAACTGAGCCACATTCCCAGCTGCCATCTTCCCATATACTTGAGATAATCTCTATAGAACATATAAACTGTGCAAATTGTTGTTACACTGTGTTGTTTAAGGAACGACAGGGAAAACCATATTCAGTACAAACACAATTTGTTTCTGAATACTTTTGGTCATATTTTCAGTCTGTGGTTGATTGAGTTCACAGATGTGGATCCCCCCAGGTGTGGAGGGATGACTGGACCGTGAATTCTCACATACTCTTCATGGTTGGGGAAACAGAGGCACATAGAGGTAAAGTGACTTGCTTGGGCCTCACAGCTGAACCAGAAGGTCAGAAAATAAAATAGAAAAGGGGGGACTTGTTTCAGTTGAAGTATGTATTTGGGAGAGGAGATGCAAACTCTGCCTATGTCTCTCCTTCTTTCTAGAAGTGCCCCAGGCTGTTGAGAACAGATTAGATATATTCCTTTGACCTAAGCCCACTTCACTGTCTGACAGAGGTGGGGTCTGAGGTCCAGGGAAGGGAGGGAACTAGCCTGAAAGAAAGGGGGCTGAGAGCCTATTCTCAGGCCCTCCTGACCCATGCTGCCCCACCCCTGCATGTACCCCAGGCTCTAGCTGGCCTGGGTCCCATGTTCCTGCTCAGCAGCTGGGCTTAGTTCCTCCTCTGGGAATATAGGCAATCCCAGTCCTTCAGGATGGTCCTAATGGACCCAGAGTGGCTAAGATCTGGCCCATTGTCTCTGTCTTCTCCAGTAGAACTCGGCAGAAGTCACCTGAGAAGAGAACTTCTCTTGCCTCCCACTGTCCTGTCACCTGGCTTGCTTTTCCTCTGTCCCATGGGACCTTGTGGCTTCTAAGGCCCTTTCAAAGCCCCTTGGGTGTAGTAAACAAGGAATAGCAAATCTTGTGTCTACAGCCTTCCTTCAGGTTAGCTGAGGGGGAAGGTGGTGCATTGAGTAGGTGTACTCTAAGTATATTCATAGGGAACTTCTGCCCTATGTGCTTTGGAGGATGGAAAGGTTCCATGGTACACAAGTTTGGAAACCAGTATATATAGTGAGCTCTGCCCTCGCTGAGGTTGGGGAGACAGTAAGGATGTGGGGGCTCAGCTGTGTTCCACCAGTCTTCCCCAGGTATGTTTGTCTGCAGGACAATATGCTCCTCTCCCAGAGTTACCATGCCCTGGAATGGGTATTTTTCATGAGGGAGGAGGACCCTTGCTCATGTTCATTGTCACAGCCCTGGGCTCAGCCTACTGCCCCTTTCGCCTCCTCCTGGAAGCAGGTGAGGAAATCTCAGGGCAAGGATGCTGGCCTCTTTGGATCAGGGTCTAGCTGCCTGTTTTTTCCTGCGGTGAAAGCCCACGGAAGCTCATGCTGAGTGCCTCACTGAAGCTCAGCTGCCAGGCTGTCCTGAACAAGCCCCGCCCCCTTCCTTGGCACCCTTTTCAGGAACTCTGGTAACTTCTTATCCCCAAGAGGTGGGCATCCAGCAGGATGGGTCAGACATCAGGGTCAAAGAGATGGCAGGAGGTACAGAGTTCCTTCCAGGTTTGGACTCAGGTCTTTGTTTGTCTCAGGTCTTGCAGCTCTGTAACTCTGGGCAAGCTGGCTCTCTGAGCCCGGGGTTCCTCACTGTTAAACCCCATCCATTCTTGAATTTAACAAGTATTAGTAAGCACTTAACCATGTGCTGAGTACTAGAGAAATAGCTTGTAAGCCCCAGGGACAGAGGCCCTGCCTTTGTAGAACTCCTTCTGGTAGAGGCAAGGATGAGTGTTAAAGGTACAGAGTTAAGTAAGCAGTGAGATCCAGGGAGTGAGAGGGAGCTATCATGGATTCCAGGCCTGGAGTGTAGCCTGGTCAGATCTCTGAAAGGTGACATTTGAGCAGAAACTGGAGAAGAGGGGTGACTGATGGGATATGTGGGGAGCAGGGAAGAGAGCAAGTGCAAAGGTCCTGGGGTAGGAAGGGGCTGTTGAGAAGACAGTGTAGCTGAGAGACAAGAAGGAAACAGCACAGCAAGGAGGTTGTGTGTATACGTGTGTATGTGTGAGATGTGTATGAGAGAGAGAGAGAGAGAGAGAGAGAGAGAGAGATCAAATAGAACCCAGTTGCCATAGTCAGGGTTTTTCTTCTCACCGTTTGGTCAGTCAGTGGCAGCGTAGAGGCCTAATGTAGTGGGATTAGGAAATAGACATTCTCATTATTGGTGTCTCATTTCAACTTGGAGCATATCCCCCAGCTGCCCATAGCCTGGGTGAAGGTGGGGGGCTTCCTTCTTGAAATCTCTAGTATCCGGTGACTCCAGCCAAGAAGCTGGAGTAGCCTCAAGGCTCCACAGACAGGCCACTGCCCCAAAGCTCCTGCCAGGAGCGAGGGAAGCTGAGACGCCAGGCGGGCAGTGGACAGCAGGCAGCACGTGAACACTGCAGGCGGTTGGCACTAGCTGTGCTTGGCCACAAATGTTCAGCCCCTAGAGACTTTCTTCTGGGCAGCTCCAAAGAAAGCCACCCCCACCTTGACCACACCTGGCCTGCGGGTGTGACAGGGTCATTTTCCAGAGGGATTCCTGAGTACTCCCTGGGCTGGTAGGTGGCTCCCATAGCCTTCAGGGAAGGCCCATTCCTGGAACATTCCTGGGGGCCTGAGGGAATGTAGTGGCTGGGGAGACTGCAGAGATTTGACCTCTGCACCCAGCTCCAGGTCTGTGCACAGCTAAGGTCTGAGTCCTTGGAAATGGAAAAGTGCAAAGCCCAGGTGGCCACTGCTCTGATATCTTCTATATCATGTGTCCCCCGGTACCACTCCTGCCTCCCACATGCCACGGGCCCCACCATCTCTGAGCCCCAGTGTGTCCTCCTGCTTAACACAGCCTGTGTCCTCATTCCATTCAGGCAAAACTTATCATGACCAGCTGTATTAGCCTTTCTCCTGGGAAGACTCCCTTATCCCCCTTTGCTAAATGAGTGGCCTTCTGGGCCTCCCTCCTCTCACATTGTGTGGCCACCATTGGCTCAATGGTCTGGCCTCCCCAGGAGCACAGAGCCTCATGTAGTCCACGCTAGCCTCAAACTCACCATGTAGCCAAGGATAGCCTTAAACTCTATTATCCTGCCTCTAGCTCCTCAGTGCTGGGATTATAGGTGTGCACCACCAAACCCAGTTTATGTGGTTCTGGAAGTCGAACCCAGGGCTTTGTGCATGCTAAACTAGCACTCTACTGAGCCAAATCCCCAGCATTTTCATGTAGATCAGGCTGGCCTCTAACTCAGTCATCTGCCTGCCTCTGCTTCCCAGTGCTAAGGTTACAGGCATACACCATCAGCCCTGGCTTTCTTCACCCCTCTATAAGAGCTCAGCAGAGCCAGGTGTGGTGGTGTACAACACGTTTAATCCCAGCACTCAGGAGGCAGAGGCAGGCAGATCTCAGTGGGTTCAAGGCCAGCCTGGTTTACACAGTGAGTTCTAAAAGAGCTCAGCAGAATAAGTCTAAGTAAGTGGACATTGAAATGGCTTGAATTCAACCTTAAAGGGCAGGTCTGACTGGCTAGGGATCCTCTCAATAGATAGAGAAACAGATAGTGGCCACAGTGGTCTGAAATGGTCTCTGACTGAGCCTGGCATCTGGCTTTTCCTACCTTACCATTGGATCTGGTGCTCTCTCTCATCCCATCAGAAGCAGATGGATTCAGGTAAGAGCCCAGCTATGCAAGAGGGGTATTAAGACATGGGCCACTTCAGAGAAGACTGGATAACTGTAGAGTCCACTGTTTCCCCAAGAGCTCCAGACCACTTGCCAGCCACGTGGTGGCACACATCTGCAATCCTGGTGCTCTGGAGGCTGAGGCAGGAGGATCACCAAAAGTTTTGTTCAGCCTGGGCTTTAGTTCAGCCTGGGCTTTAACCTTAGTTTCAGGCTAGTCAGGAGTACATAGTGAGACTCTGTCTCAAAAAAACAAATAAAGGAAAAGATTAAAACAAAACAGCAATACAAGTCACGTGCAATTGAGGTGGCATGTATAATGGGGACCCACTGAAGTTCACTAAAAGAGAAGGGAGCCAGCGGGCCTGTTCAAAGCCCCATCATGAATTAGGGCCAGACCTAGAAACTTCCAACCCCAGCTTCCTGCTCCCTGGGCCTCCTTAATGCTTCCTCAAGGCTCTGGCTGGAATGTAACCTTTCCACATCCCAGGCCTGTGAGAGCAGATGTCAGAGGTCAGAACTAGCAGAGACAAGCAGGTGAGCCCAGAACCCTGGTATCAAATGTAGTTCCCATCAGCTGTGTGACCTGGGGTGGGTAACTTTGCCTCTCTGTGCCTAGTTTCCTTATCTGTAAGATGAGGTTACAGCCACTGCCTTCTTGTGAACTTGGTATGAATTTGAGTGCTAAACATAAAGACCTTGGGTCAGCACCTGGTTCACAGTGGGACTTGAGTGTCAACCCTTGCCCTCCCCTCTGGGATCACATTCTTCCTGGCTGAGTGGCTGGCAAAGGTCCTGCCGCCTTGAGGGCCCAAGTGTGAGAAGCTGGCAGGCCTCCCGAGAGGCACGAGCACAAAGGCCTGCCACAGTCACCTCCTTTCCGGCCAGGCGCCCCTCTCAGACTGCCAGGGGATTAAAGGCCTTTTGGCCTTTGTGTCGCACTCACCCGCCCTGGCAGTTTGCATGGCAAACTGCTGCCCCAACAGATTCCTTCCCCTCTGCTGTCTGCTGCCTATGAACAGGGCACTGAGAGGCCTAGGGGTGGGGTGGGGCACCTTGGCCCTGGCTCTGGGGCCTCAACTGGAGTATGTGTGTGGGGTGCTCGTTTGAGGGCTTCCTGGGCGCCTGCATCATGGCAGAGGGATAAGAGGGGGTTGGGGCTGTGGCTTAGTGGACCCTGGGAGAAGGAGGCAGGTGATCAGGCAGGGTTATTTCACCCCTACTGTCTCTGGATTCTGATGAGGTGAGCTCACTCCAGCCCCAGTGCCTGGAGCCTTGCCCTGGGCAGCTGCAGCCACCCAGGGGATTCTCTGAAGCTCAGACCTTCCAGACCAGCTGTGGGGGTGGAGGGATCTCAGCCTCAGGCTTGGACCATGAAGAGAGTCTGTGGGCTGGCTACCCAAGGCATGTAAAGAATGTCTTCAGAGAAACCCAGAGCCCCCCAGGCTATCCCAGGATCAGCCCTGGAAAAACCCAGCTCTGTGGCCCTCACCTAGCCAAGGCCCTGCCACCCAACCAGCCTCCCTCATCTCAGACCAGGAGGCAACCCCAGGCCTAAGGCCACACCTCCCCTCCCCACTCTTGCCCCTCAGCCATACCTACCCTAACCTCTACTCTGATCCCTTGCATGGTACTGATTTTAACACTTATTGAGCACGTACTATATAGAAGGCATAACAATAGGTACTTTACCTACCTGATCCCATATAGATCACCCTCTCTGAGCCTCAATTTCCTCATCTATAAAATGGAAATAATAATACATGTTCACAGTCTCCAAACCAAAACCTTTGGGGGTTGGATGTGATCCAGAAGTTTTCAGGTTTGAGAAAGGTGACACAGAGCATGTCCTTGCCATGATGTGATGTCTTCAGTGGAGTCTGGGGCCACACCCCACAATCAAACACGTGAACACTACCACCAAAACTGTGTGGCCCTTCACCCTCTATGCTGTTAAATGAGCTTTTCGTAGCCTAGTGTCTGCTCAAGGCAGGAGGTAGGGCCAAAAGAGCTTGCTTTAAGCATTTAAGAACAAACACAGGCTTGGAGATGGCTCAGTCCATAAAGTGTTTGCCTTGAAAGTTCAAGGACCCAACTTTAATCCCCAATGCAAAACAAAAGCCAGGCATAGTGGTGCCATGCTTGTAATCCCAGCACTCCACTGGGGAAGTAGAGACAGGCAGGTATCTGGGGCTCACTGATCAGCCAGTTTAACCAACTTGGTGAGTTCCAAGCCAATGAGAGACTGTCTCAAAAACAAAATGAAAAAAAACAAGAACAAAACCAGAAAATCAAAGAAAGGAAACCAGGCTGGGCACAGTGGCACACTCCTGTAATCCCAACACTGGGGAAGTGGAGGCAGGAGTTCACTGTTGTTCTTGGCTACATAGTGAATTCCAAGCCAGCCTGGGTTCCAAGAGACCTTGTCTTAAAAGACAAGGAAACAAACAAAGCAAAAATAAAGACTAAAAAAACCCGCAAAGTATGGTTGCATATGGCTGTGATCCCAGCACTTGGGAGGCTGAGACAGGAGGACCTAGGCTAGCTTGGGCTGCATTGTGAGATTGTCTCCAAAAACAATGAACAGAGCTCTTGGGTTTTCCCTTCTTGTAGATGGCGTGTGGTGACCCTCTGAGCAAAATGGTCTGTCCATGTAGTGTGTGGGAAGGGAAGGTATCTAGCTTGAGAAAGTCTCATTGGAGTCAGTCCATGGGTGCGTGTGTGTGTGCGCGTGAGTGCGTGCGTGCGTGTGCGTGTGTGTGTGTGTGTGTGTGTGTGTGTGTGTGTGTCTGTCTGTCTGTCTGTCTGTGTGTGCACGCGCGCTTGCAGATAAGTCAGAGGTTGATGTTAGGTGTCTTTCTTGATCATTCTCCATGTCTCTGGCTTTTACATGGGTGCTCAGGATCTGAACTCAGGTCCCTGTGTTTGAGCCCTCTCCCCAGCCCCTCTGAGCCTACTCCCCAGGCCCTCTGGCTCTTCTTGTCCTCTCTTCACTATATTCCTGACTGTCATCAGCTTTGGTTTCAGCAGTCCCAGAAACCGTCTTAACCACATAACCTTTGAAAGGCCCACACTCAGCACCCTGTGTCCTGTTGATACCTGTGTCCTCCTGCTGTAGGCTTTGGTCATTTTCTGTGTACTCCACATTTCTCCACTCCAAGAGCTGTCCTAACCAGCCTTGGCTCCCCCTACAGCCTCACCCAGGCTAGAGAGAAAGACTTGGCTTCTGTCCCTTGTCTCCTTGTCCCCCTGGACCTCTGTAAACCTTGGAACCTGGACCTTTCTCCATGTGTAGCCTCATCCTCACCAGGAGGGCCTGGACACACCTAGCCTTAGGAAGTGGGTGCCTCCCAGACATCCCTGTGTGGTACCCTGCCTTTGTGCTCCTACCTGGATTCAGAGAGTAGCTGCCATCAGGGACCTCCCTGCCCCGAGCATGTTTCAGCATGTTAGAACAGGCTCTGGCCTTGGCCTGCGTGAGTCAGTCATCCTGCCCCCAACCCCCTCAGGAACCTACAGGTCTGGAAAATCCCCCTCTCTGCTTGGCTCCTTCCTCACTGGTCCAGATTTTCCTCCAGCCCTCGCCTGAGGACTCCATTCCTCTGGGAGGAAGCTGGGCTCCTGGGAGGCCAGAGACCCGCTACAGGGCAGGAAGCCTGGGTTCTATTTCTGCCTCTGACCTTCTGGTTGCACACAGTCCTTCTTGGGACCTGAGGTACAGACTTCCCGGGCCCAGGCTGTTGCCAGCTTGGCACCCCCTGGGCCATTCAGGGAACAGGTCAGGTTGGGGATAGCCTTGGGCTTCTAGATTTTGCCCTCTGCTTTGGTCTCATGGCTAGCCTGGAAGTCCAGCCCAGCCCAGCCACCTTTCCTAATAAGCACAGGCCTTGCAACAGGGGCTAGCCCCACTATGATCCAGGCAAGGTCTTCCTGGCAGGCCTCAGTCCTCTCTCTGCCAGAGAGACCCTCTGTGTGTGCTGCCTTACCATCTCAGAAAGGCTCTGTCAGCTGAGATGCCCTGTGTGAGATGCATTGTGGCCTAGTTGGCTCTGTGAGCGGGAGACCCGGGGACTGCAGTGCTCAGTGGTAAGAGCTCAGGTGTGGGAACCAGATCACCAGGGTTCATCCCAGACTTCAGGGGTTCATTCCAGACTTCAGGGGTTCATCCCAGTTCCTGCAGCCGCAGCTGTTGAGCCAGCTGTCTCTGCTCCTGTTCCCTCTTTACAGTTTAGCACCTGCAGCCTGCTTCACATGTGCCTGGTGCTAAGGAAGTGCTCTGTGGGTGAATGCTGGCTCTACTGTCCCTGAGCAGAGCCCAGACTGGCTAGCTCATGCCCAAATCCCTTCTACAGCCAGGTCTTCAGCCCCGTCTGCTTTCTGGAGCCTCTTTCCCCAGGCCTCTATCTCCTGTTCCAGATGTGAAATGCAGCTAGCTGCCTTTGGCTCAGCAGCTTTTTGCAAATGAAGTCTCTGCCCTTCCTGTCTAAGTCTCTCACTGAGAGTCTTGGGCTGCCCCTGCGTCCTCAGACCCTGGGGAGGGAGCTGCAAGTAAAGTAAGAGCTGCTAGAATCTGAGTCTATCTACAACCTGGGTGTCTGAGGCTAGGGGACTTCTGACTCAGTGCTCCGCACTCTTCCCCTCTCAGCAGATGTGTGTTCCCAGCATGTTTTCCCTATTGAATCTCACTTTGCTATTTCCTGTCCGATCCAAGCCACTACTCCCTTCAGCCCCCACTCCTTCCTCCCTGGGGAAAGCTCAGGACCTAGCTAAGCACCAGGGCTTTCCTTTCCAGACAGCAGTGCATAAACGGTGCCAGGAGTCTGTGTGCCCGTGCTTGGCTCTCGTAGCCTTGCTTGTGTGGGTAGGGGGATGGTGTGACAGTGACACAGGGATTCTCCTTACCTAGAGAGGACTCAAGTATGTCCTTTTCAAGCCTTCTCTGCCCCAATCAGTGCTCCTGCGTCAACTCTAGCCTCATACTCCCCTTGAGTTAGTCAGAACCTGCTCAAGACCTACCATCTGGCCACCTCTACTCCCAGGCAGGGAAGATGACAGAGCCTCTGGTCTTGTTCTTACCCTGGGGCTGTCAGAGTCTCCTGGGCATTCATAGCTACATCAGACTTGAGATAAGAACCAGCAGCAGGGACCAAGAATCAGCCCTGGAGGATTTTTTTGTTGTTGCTTTTTGGTATTGCTGGGAATCAAATCCAGGGTCTTGCACAAGGCAAACACTCTGTCCATGAACCACTGAGGTATCTGAAACCCTTGGGTTTTTGTTGTTGTTGTTGTTTTTGAGATAAGGTCTCAGTAAGGTCCAAGTTGATTTTGAAGTTGCCTTTGCCTCCGGGGTGTTAGGATTACAGCGGGTGCCACTGTGCTCAGCTCCCAGTCTTTAGGTGCTGAAGCCACACACCTGCCTGGGGGACATGGCCCACAAGTGCTCTGGCCACCACTTTGGACAGGGATGAGTGCCTGTGGGACCAGGAGGTGGCACTGCTCTTTGGCCATGGGGACTGGCTAGTGGGTTGTGGCAGGTGGCAGGTGTGGGAGTACAGGCCTTACTCAAGTCTTAGCAGTCCTGCAAACATAAAGTAACGAAGTGGTGCTCAGCCCCTAAACCCAGGAGCTCACAGCCTAGTAGGGACGTTGGGTTGCTGGGAGGAGATGAGGGGAGGATGGGACAGACAAACACACACACACGCACACGCACGCCATCTCCTGACGCACTGGAATCAGAGCGGCTGTCCCTCATCCACTCGTTCAAGCATTGATTTGAGCACATGCAGTGAAATCATGGAGCTGAACCAGGTACTGTCCCTGCCTCCAGGGTGCTTCTATCCAGTGGAGTCATAGGCAGTCACAGTGTGAGCCCAGCAGGGCCCAGGACCTGGCCAGGCAGAAGGTGGCTGTGAAGGGCAGGGAATCAGGATCATCTCCCCAGGACTTCCTTTCTTGTCCTCCTTATTGATGCTCAGGTAATTCAGTAAAACGGACCCACTTCAAGCATAGAGGCCAATAATGAGGATGAGATGGCTATGCTGGATTATCACCCCAAAGCTTGTCTTGTGCCCCTTTCCACCCCACTGCCTTGCTCATAGCCCAGGCAACTGTTGATCTTTCCTTCTGTCACTATGCTTGGGACTCCCCCTTACCATGAAGTTCCATAAGTGAATACACATGATATGTGGTCGTTGGCATCTAGTGGCTGTCACTCTGACATGGCCTCACGTAACCCAGGCTGACCCCCAGCTTGCTTGCTATGTAGCTAAGTATGATCTTGAACTCCTGATCCTCCTGCCTTCACCTCCCAAGTGCTGGGATTACAGGTGCCTGCCTGGTTCCCTTTGCCTTTTCAGTACCCATCAGTTAGAGGGCCTGAGGAGAGACGTGGAGGGTAAGAGTTGGTCCCAGAAACAAGAGGAGGAAGAATATCATGGTAGTGGCCCTGCAGCCGCAGGCATGAGGAACATGGGCTGCATGGAGTTAGGGTCTCCCCTCAGCTTGGGCTTCATGACCTGGTACAGTCCATTGGTTTTCACTGGGAGCTGAGTTCCCTCTGTCCAGACCTGACTGCTCAGATACTTCTGAGTACCGGCAGTGCCTGAGGCCCTGGACATCTGGACTGTTTGGGGGCCTTTGAATCTTGCATTCCTGTGCCTGGGGACTCGAGTTCATGGGTGTTTTCCCCCTCAGTTACCTGGATGTCAACATTGGAAACATCTTGATATTATCCAAGAAGAAACAAGCATTCACTGCCCACAGCCATGTCTGGGAAAAGCTTGGGTTATAGGTGTCAGGGCCTCTGTGCAGGGCCCTTCAGGCTCTCCTAGGACAGATGCCTCAGGCCAAGCTGTGCTGGGCTCTGTGTTAGCCTGAGGTCATGGGCAGTTGACTCTATGATAAGCAGCGGAACATACTGTCTGCAGCCAGGCTTCAAGACCAGATCAGGCAGAGGACCTGTGGTAAGCAGCAGTCCGATTGGTTCCCTTCACTTTTTTTTTTTTGGTCTTTTTGAGACAGGGTCTCCCTGTAGCCCCAGCTGTCCTAGAACTCACTGTGTAGACCAGGCTGGCCTCCAACTCACAGAGATCGGTCTGCCTCTGCCTCCCAAGTGCAGAGATCAAAGGTGTGCACCACCAAGCCCAGCATCTTCACTTCTTTAAAAAAAAAAAAAAAAATTAGCCGGGCGTGGTGGTGCACGCCTTAAGTCCCAGCACTTGGGAGGCAGAGGCAGGCGGGTATCTGTGAGTTCAGGGCCAGCCTGGTCTACATAGTGAGTTCCAAGACAGCTGAGGCTACAGGGAGACCCTGTCTCAAAAAGAACCCCCCCAAATTATTTATTTATCTTTATTTTCTGTGTATGAGTATGTTTCTTGCATGTAAGTGCACTACATGCATACAGTGCCCTCAGAGACCAGAAGAAGGCATCAGATCTCCTGGAACTAGAATTTTGGATGGTTGTTAGCTGCTGGGAACCAAACCCAGGTTGTCTGCAAGAGCAGCTAATGTTCTTAATCGCTGAGCCACCTCTCCAGCCCCAGGCTCCTTTCATTTCTGTGTCCCCTTCATATTTACACTGGCCGCCCTTCTACCTGTGCATGTCTCTTGTCCCTGCTAGCCTAGGTTGTTCCTTACCTGTCTGTGTCCCTTGCCTCCTTTCATGTCTTAGATGTCCCTTGCATTCCCCAAAGATAAAGAAGCCACCATCCTTTACCACTTCACTTTACTGTCAGCTGTATTTGAAGATTTGGTCAGAATTTGCACAGTTGGATTCTGAGGGGTTGATGGGGTTTGAGGAAGCTGAATCACAATGGCTCAGCCTTCTCCTGCCTCTCTTAGGCACGCTGAGCCTAACTTAACCCTGTGAGAACTTTGGGTTGCAATGCTGGGTCCCCTCTGAAGTAAGAAGAGCTCTGGAATTTGGCAGTTAACCGGAGAGGGTGACTCAGAGACTGTCATCTCCCATAGGTGACTCACAGTTTGAGGGCCTATGATGGCCTCTCTCTGCCTGAAGACACAGAGACTGTCACAATGGGCCAGGTTGGCTGGACCTACACGTACCTTTCTGATGATGAGGACCTGCTGGCCGATGATGCGTCAGGAGGTAAGTCAGGATTCCCCTCCTGGGGATGGAGTGGTGTCTGGCACAGTTCTGGTTTTCCCCACTGGAGCTTCACAAGACCCTGAGAAAGTCATCCCAGGTGGGGCCTCAAGAGATGAACCATAAATTGAATGTGGTAGCACATACCTGTAATTCTAGCACCTGGGAGGTAGAGGCAGAGGATCGGGCGTGCACCACCACACTTGGCAGCAAATTGTCCTTTGACTTAGACACACATACATATATAAGCAAAACAAACAAATAAATAAATGTAAAACAAATTATAAGTAAAAAAGGTGGGCATTTGTGTCCTGTGACCCTAGCATTCTTCACTTGTAATCTCTGTGACCTCCTCTCTGCAGCCTGGGACTGTCAGGACCAGCAGGGAAGAAAGATGGCTGGCAATGCATAATAGGGGATATTTCCTATCCCTGTACCCCACCTTCTCCTTGCCCCCACTTGGAGATCAGGCTGATCTGATTCCTCTGCCCAGAATTAAGTCCAAGCTGACTATAGGAGAGGGGTTAAGCATTCTGTGTTCATATGACCCTTCACTTCTGGGCCAGGGACCTACAACAGTGCCTGGTACCCCATACGAACACAATGAATCTAAGTTTCTCTTTTGCTTGCAGATGGCCTGGGCAGTGGAGACCTAGGCAGCGGAGACTTCCAGATGGGTAAGTGGCTGAGGGAAGTTCCAGAGCAGACCTCCTGGTTACAGAGGCCCCTATCTCTAAGATGAAGGTCCCCAGGGCTGCTTGGATTGCCCTGGGCGTTCCCTTCTGGGATCAGGGGAGTGGCTTACTTGCTAAGTGGCAGTTGTTTGGATTGATACGAAAGTGCCTGCAATGTTGGGGATGGCCAAATTTGGTGTTTGTCTGTGTCATTGGCACAAGGTTCAAGGCAGGGGGCAAAAACCAACCAGCATTCGTTGTTCAGAGTAGGTTGGGTGTCTCCAGGGCTGAGGTATTTCCCCTCAGCTGCTGAAGAGGGAACATCTGAATGTAAGAACTTGGCTTCCCACCTGGGCCACTGCAGGCAGGAGGGCTGACCCATGGCAGCCTGGCCAACTGTGAACTGTGCCCTCACAGCACCTGGACCTGACTGCTGCCTCAAGTTTTCCCACAAGTAGATCTATATAGGGCCACAGGAAGCCTGGCACCCAGCTGGGGTTGGGAACGGGAATGTCAGGTGGCTTTATGAACATAAGCCATATCCCAGAGTGGCCCATGCTGATGCATCCTGGGAATGTCTCCTACCGAGACTCTGGTCTGATCCACCTGTCCCTCTGGAGCACCTGTGTCCCACCAGGGGGATGCCCTCTGCTGTGCTCCCTCTGCATACTCCTTGTCAGCCACTTCTTTCCTGAGATGCAGGTGTGAAGGTAGCTGAGGCCAGAGGTAAAGGAGGGGAGGAGGGACAAGAAACAGATACTGGGCAGGCACAAGCCCAAGGCCTCCAGCCCCAACCCTGTACAACTGGCTATGCTTGGGACTCAGCCTGGGAGGCACAGTTGTGTCTCCTGATGCCCAAGGTCTTAGTATGCACCATATGAGCTTCCCAGGGGCAGTATCCTCATTGTGTTGGCAAGGAAGACTGCCCTGACTCTGACAGGGTCGTGCCTCGATGTTGCCCCTTGCCCAGGCCCCAGCTCTGCTGTACTCCTAGTTCCCTTCCAGCTGTTCTGTCATCCCCCACCTCTCCCCAATACCACCCTTCCCCCGCCATCTTCTCCCTACCTCCCTTCCACTCTTGGGTCCCAATCTGGCCACTTCCTGTCTCCCCGTTTCTCACATCTCTGTGAGAACTTTGCTTCCTTGGCTTCCCAACTGGGCCTCTATCCCCATCTCTTCCCTCTCCCTTTCCTCCCCATCTTTGCCACTGTCGAGACATTCTCTGCTCCCCCAACTCTGCTTTCTGTATGTGTCTCCCCCATTGTCTCTGGTTCTGTCTCCCTTGCTGTCCCTGCCCTTTCTCCCTCCGTTTATCACTGTTCTGTAGCAGACCTCCTTCTAGCTCAGCCTTAACATTCAATCCTTTTTCTTCTTGTGCTCCTCTACCTAGCCCACCTTGGAGGCTAGAGACACTTCCCTGGAGAGCTGAGGCCAGGCCAAACCCCATGCCTCCTCACGTGGACTCCAGATTAGAACACAGAGCAAGTACCCTACTGAGCTTCCCCCAGTGGTACTGGTTGGGCCAGGATGGAGCAGCACCCCTTCATGGAGCAAGGCATTAGAGCCGGGAGGAGGCTTGTCTCAACCTCCAGGCAGGCCAGTCTCCAGCCCACCCAAGGGACCCTAGAGACACATCCCAGTCATGGTGGTAGCCCTCGGTACCTCAGTGTTCCACAGAGCCCCACCTATCCAGCACCTACTTGGTCTGGATGCTGAGCAGGGATGTGAGTTAGGAGTTGGGGTGGTCCAGTCCGGCTTAGGGATGTGTGTCTCCCACCTACATCAAGATCCTCTGGGCCTTCCTCCACTCCAGCTTCTGGTCTCGAGTGAGTGCTCTAGCTAGGGGTCAGGAGACCAGCAGGGAGAGGCCTGGAGTCCCCTCCCAATGCAGCCTCATAACTTCCAACTGTCCCAGCCCCTCTGCTTTGGGCAGGTCTCCCTCCTGCCTCAGCCCATGGACATAGCACAAACTGATGGTCCAGGGTGCTTGCCCTGGCCTGCCTCTGCTCTGAGACAAGGAAAGGGGTCAGGCTGGAAGGTTCCAGCCCTTCCCAGGCCCCGGTAGAAAGGGGCTTTGTGGTGTTCTAGCCCCCTCTTTGGGAGCAGGCACATTCCTGGACAGAGGCCCGGCCTCCTCACCCACACTGGGCCTGTGGGCTGAGGCCAGGGGCCGAGTGGGGGCTCTCAATAGGCCTCTGTACCAGCTCACAAGAGGCCTCTGTGGTGGAGCTCATGGCCCCACACTGCCCACAGAGCCCCACCTACCCAGCACTCAGTCCCAGCCTAACCATTGACTGCAGTTCAGAGCAGACATGCAAGTACCCCCTCTCGGAATAGGAGTCCACTTTTGCACCTGGCCTGGATACCTAAAGACCCTCTTAGCCTGAGCGACAGAGGAGAGAATACCCTGGCTTAGGGTGTGCACTTCTGAGCCTAAAGAACAGAGAGAATAAAGGGGAAGGTGCTCCCTTCCGTCATCTAGCACTGGCCAGCTGCCTCCTGTGCTCATTTTGGCCTCAGGACCTTCCCACTTGCTGTGCCTCTGCCTGAAATGTTCTTCTCACACACACTGCCCATGGCTTACTCCCTCCCTTCAAAGAGAGGCCTTCTCTGCATGCCCCAACTCTGCCCCAGCAGGCAGTCTCCCCAGCCCACACTCCCTGTAGTCTACACATTTTTACCCATTTGGTTTATTTCCTTTTCCCCCCAATTTGAAAGTGATCTCCCTGGGATGGAACTTTACATTTGTTGGGTTCCTTGCTGTACCCCATGCCCTAGAGCACCATGTGGGACACAGTAGTCCCAACACACCGCAAGTTTCAGGAGTGCCTTTTTTTGCCCAGGGCCATTTCTGGGGCTTGCCCTGAAGACCAGAGCTAATAATTACCACCAACTTACTCCCTTGCTATGTATAGAACCCTCACCCCTGGGAGTGGGTACTGTTGTCCTCAGGTTATAGCTAACAGGCTGTCAGTGGGCATCCTGTCCCAGAAGTTAGGCTGCTAACTGACCACTGTGCTGCCCTGTCTCCATACAGCTATAGTACATAATGGATTGCACCTACTCTGTCAGACTGAACACTGTGAGCAGCACTTTTTTTTTTTTTTTTCCAGAGCTGAGGACCGAACCTAGGGCCTTGTGCTTGCTAGGCAAGCGTTCTACCACTGAGCTAAATCCCCAACCCCAAGCAGCACTTTAGACTCCTTTGTAACTCTCGTTAACTTGGTATTTATAATTTCTACTTAAACTCATGAGCATTCTCAAACTGAACACACAAAAATATCCTATCCATGATACGTGCTTAAGAAATTATTAGGGGGGCTCTGGAGAGATGGCTCAGTGGTTAAGAGCACTGACTGCTCTTGCAGAGGACCTGGGTTTAAATCCCACCCACATGATGGCTAACAACTGTCTGTAGCTCCAGTTCCAGGGGATCTGGTACCTTCTTCTGACCTCTGTGGGCATTGCATGGCACGGGTGCACTTACATACATGCAGGCAAAACACTTATACACATAAAATAAAAATAATTAAAAAAATTTTTTTTGAAGAAATTACTGGCTGGGCATGGTGGCACACACCTTTAATCCTAGCACTTGGGAGGCAGAGGCAGGCAGATCTTTTTGAGTTCAAGGCCAGCCTGGTCTACATAGTGAGTTCCACAACAGCTGGGGCTACAAGGAGACCCTGTCTCAATAAAAGACAAAAAAAAAAAAAGAAAAAGAAAAAAATTATTAGGGGATGTGTAGGCGATCTGGCTACAACATATGTCACCCCATTGATTGCCAGGGTTAATTTAGCTTATCTGGCCAGCTAGGTGGGTGTCTCCGTCCTCCCTCAACACTCCACGTGCATACCCTCCTGAAGCTGTGTACTTGGTTGAAGAGGATGACCTTCCTGATAGAGGAGGACTGGTTTTTGGTCTAAGCAAGCTCTCAAGAAATTATTAGGAAGGGCAGTTGGAGATGTAGCTCAGTTGATAGAATGCTTGCCTAGGATCCCAGTACCCTGTAAACTGGGTGTGGTGGCCTACATCTCTAATCCCATACTCTGGAGGTAGAGGCAGGAGGATCATCAGTTCAAGGCCATCCTTGACTATATAGCAACTGTGAGCCAGGCCTAAGCTACATGAGACCCTATCTCCAATAATAAAATTAAATTAAAAAGTTCAGAGCTGGGCGTGGTGGCGCATGCCTTTAACCCAGCACCCGGGAGGCAGAAGCAGGCGGATCTCTGTGAGTTCAAGGCCAGCCTGGTCTACATAGTTCCAGGACAGCTGGGGCTACAGGGAGACCCTGTCTCAAAAAGACCAAAAAAAAATTAAAAAGTTCATGGCCAGCTGGGCATGGTGGTGCACGCCTTTAATCCCAGCACTCGGGAGGCAGAGGCAGGCAGATCTTTGTGAGTTTGAGGTCAGCCTGGTCTACATAGTGAGTTCCAGGACCTCTGGAGCTACAAGGAGACCCTGTCTCAAAAAGACAAAAAAAAAAAAAAATGTTCATGGCCAACCTTAGCTACATATTAACACTAGCCCAAGATTTCAGACCCTGTCTAAAAATAATGATAATAACAGACACTGGGGAGATGGCTCAGTTTTGTAAGAGCATTTGCTTCCTAAGCATTAGGACCTGAGTTCAAATCTCCAGAATCTATGTTTAAAATGGCATAGCCACAGGGTCCTGTAACCCCAGTGCTGTGAGGGACAGAGACAGGATCACTGGGACTTTCTGTCTGTCAGCTTAGCTTCAGGTTCATTGAGAGATCCTACTGCAAGGAAATAAGGTGGAGGATGATAGAGCAGGATGCTTGCTGTTCATCTCTAGCCTCCATGTGTTCATGGGCATGTGCCCCGTACGTCCCCAAGCGTATGCATAGTAAGAGAAGTAATGGTTGGGTTGGGAGTGTGTGTGTTCTTATGTGTACACATACCATTCTCTGTGTAATGCAGTTATATGGCACAGGTTGATTTGGTCATTATCTGGCATCTACTATCTGCCAGACTCCATGTATGTATGTATGTGTACGTGTGTGTGTGTGTGTGTGTGTGTGTGTGTATGACTCTGGACTGGAAAGATGGCTTAATGGTTAAGAACACTGGCTGCTTTTGCAGAGGACCCAGGTTCGGTTCCCAGCACCCATGTGGTGACTAACAACTATCCATAAATCCAGTTCCAGGGGACCCAACACCCCTTTCTGACCTCTGTGGGCATTGCATGACACAGGCGCACTTACATGCAGGCATTACTAGACATAAAATAAAAATAATATATTTTAGGGGGCTAGAGAGATAGCTCAACAGGTAAAAGCACTGACTGCTCTGCTAGATTTGATTCCTAGCATCTACATGGTGGCTCACAGCCATTCCTAACTCCAGTTCCAGGGGAGCCAATGCCCTCTTCTGACCTCCAAGGACATTGCCTGAGATGGGTACACTTACACACATGCAGGCAATACACTCTTACACATAAAATAAAAAGAATAAATTAAATATTTTAAAATATATGACTCAGCCGGGCGTGGTGGTGCATGCCTTTAATCCCAGCACTGGGGAGGCAGAGGCAGGCGGATCTCTGTGAGTTCAAGGCCAGCCTGGTCTACGTAGTGAATTCCAGGACAGCTGGGGCTACAGGGAGACCCTGTCTCAAAAAGACCAAAAATATAAAAATAAATAAATTAATAAATAAACAAATAAATAAATAAATAAAAATATATGACTCATTGCTACTCAGTCTAATCCATGGGGCTTGTTGTTGTTGTTGTTGTTTTGTTTTGTTTGTTTTGTTTTTGAGACAGGGTCTCCCTGTAGCTCCAGCTGGCCTGGAATTCACTATGTAGACCAGGCTGGCCTTGAAATCATGGAGATCCACCTGCCTCTGCCTCCTGCTGGGACTACAGGTGTGCACCACCAAACCCAGCTTAATCCATGTTTCTAACTGAAGAACATTGTGCTACTCAGCCTTCTATCACTATGACAAAGTACCCAAGAATCTCCACTTATAAGGAAGAAAGGTTCATTTTGGCTCACAGTCCTTAACCCCTTAGCTCTGCTGCCTTGGGCATGTGCTGTGCTGGCACAGTTCACCATGGTGGAAGAATGTGGCAGAGGAGGCTGGTTCACCTAATGGTACCTGGGAGGCAAAGGGCCCAGAGTCCCAATATCCCTTTCAAGAGCAGACTCCCCTTCCAAATGACCTAACTTCCACCCATTAGGTACTACCTCTTAAAAGTTCCAGTACCTTCTAGTAGTGTTACAAACTGGCTACCAAGCCTTCAGCATGTGGGCCTTTGGGGCACATTCAAGATCCAGACTCTAGCCAATGTGAGATTCAGTGGCTCTAAACTGTCTTGTATATGGTAGGTGCTTAAGGAAACAATAGTTGCCTGTTATATTCACACCAGGATGATATGAATTTATTTGGGCACTGGCTGTGTCAGGCACCCTGAAGGTACTGGGGTCATGGGGTCGGTGGGATCCAAAGTGCCCTCATGGAGTTCCTGGTCTGGGGAAGCAGAGTGACAAGTGACCACAACTCTCATTCCAAGTACTGGTTCCACAGGGATAAAGCTGCACACAGGGAGCAGTGTGCGTAAGCCCAGCATCCTTTAATCCTCACAACAGCCGGGGGTGGGGATCAATGCAGTTGACACCCTCACCCCCTTTTACCAAGGGGGAAAAAGAAATTCATTGATGTAGGTCAGTGTATGAGGTGTCTGACTTGGAACTTGGTAGTTGGTGTACTGCTCATGTGGCCCTGGTGTAAGCGGCAGGATAGATGTGAGATGAAAGGTTCTCAGTAGGAAAAACAGAGGCATTGTGGGAGCCCAGAGGAAGGCCTCAGAGCAACCAGGGCAGCTGAGTCAAGAGGGAGTAGGAACTAGTGGGGGAAGGCTGGCGAAACACATCACTGTACCTGAGTAATCCCTGTGTTGGGCCAGTGTGCTGCAAGCCACCTCTTCATGTCCAGTCTACTCTGAGCATTGAGTCTTCCCTTCTGCACTGTCATTTGGTTTCTAGATCAGATATCTTTTCTTGCTAGTTGAACTCCTCACTCACGCTGGGGCCTCAGCTTTGCACTCTGGGTAGAACTGCCAGGCCACTGTAGCCTGTGTGAGAGCCCAGCACCCCATTTTCAGCCCTTCCAAACTGGGCCCTTTACTGTGATGCTCAACCTTCTCTTCCATAGTGTATTTCCGGGCCCTGGTAAATTTCACTCGGTCCATTGAGTTCAGCCCTCAGCTGGAGGATGCAGGCTCCAAGGAGTTCCGAGAGGTGTCAGAGGCCGTGGTGGATAAGGTACACTGGAGGGGATCCTTGGGAGGTTGGGGAGCTCCCCAGGTATGGCAGGGTAGGACTGGGATATGTGGGAGGCATCTGATGGTAGTGTGTCCCCACAGCTGGAGTCAGAGTATTTGAAGATCGCCGGAGACCAGATTGTCAGTGTGGTGTTTATCAAGTGAGAAGGGTCCCTGGGGATGGGAGGGGTGGGGGCAACCAGGAGGGGCCATGGATGGGAAAGAGCCAGGTACAGAGAGACAGGCAGGGAAGGCTTGGTGGGATGAATCATTCTTTGTGAGGATTCAGGGATCACAGGCAAGACTGCCTGCATCAGAAATGGCCCAGTGCTGGGTACAGGCTGCCTGGGAATGGGCCTAGACATCAGGGAAGGTATGCAAAATACAGGCCTCTTTCTCCCCAGGGAGCTGGATGGCTGGGTCTTTGTAGAGCTGGATGTGGGCTCAGAAGGGAACGCAGATGGAGCTCAGATTCAGGAGGTGCTGCACACGGTGGTCTCCAGGGGCTCCATCGGCCCCTATGTCATCTCCCCCCGGGGTTTTCAGTTCCGACGCCTGGGCACAGGTGAGCCTATCCTGCAGACTGGGGCCATTCTTCCAGGTCCCCAGTCCATGTTTCTACCATGGACTCTGCTAACTTTGACTTGCATACCACTGGAGACAGGGAGTTCACTATCTCCTGAGCCTCCCATCAGTCTTTACAGTTTCAACTTGAGTAGAGCCAAACTGCTTCCTTTAACAAGCACCCATGAGGCCCGCCCAGGTTCTACTGTATTCTTACAGACCTCTGTACAAGAGACTTGCATTCAGGCATTCAGTAAAACCAACAGTTGTGGGACTGGGAGATGGCTCAGTGGGTGAAATACTTGCCATGCCAGTTTGAAGACTGGAGCTCAAGATCCCCAGCAACTGTATAAATGCCAGGAGGGCATGGCAGCCTCCCTGTAACCTCAGCTCTTAGGAGGCAGAGATGAGGGATCCCCAGAGCAACTAGCTAGCAAGACTAACCAAATCAGCAAACTCTGGACTCAAGTGAGAGACCATGCCTCATATAAAAGTTGGCAATTGCCGGGCGTGGTGGCACATGCCTTTAATCCCAGCACTTGGGAGGCAGAGGTAGGCGGATCTTTGTGAGTTCGAGGCCAGCCTGGTCTACAGCCAGGACAGCTGGGGCTACAGGGAGACCCTGTCTCAAAAAGACAAAAGACAAAAAAAAAAAATGGAGGAGGATATCTGATGTCAGCTTCAAGCCTCTACACCCACACACGTACATGTACATGTGCGCATACACACACACACACACACACACACACGCACACACACACACACACAATACCAAGTGAGCACAGGCCTGGTACTAAGGCCCTAATATGCAGCTCCCTGCTGGGACTTCCTGACAAATTCAACGGAGTGTTGCTACTGATTTCAAGATGTGGAAACTGATGCTCTGAAAGGAAAGCAGCCATCCACTCTGATGCAAATCAGACCCGGTGTGGGTACTGCTCTTGCCAGAACCCAGGATGGGTAAAAAGAAGAGAGACAGGCTCAGAGAAAACAGGAAACTGGCCTAAAGCCACATAGCTGTTAGATGGAGAGGCTCAGCCAGGTCGTCAGGGCTGGCCTAGGATCCCTGTTGTTCTGCCCGCTTTGTCGTTTCTTCTCTAGACTAGTTCTGGTTCATTCCTCACAAGCTGTGGTACTCAGTCCATCTCCATCTCAGCTTCCTTGCTGAGCATGCTCTTACCTGTAACTTATGTGCCTTTGACTTAGTGGAGCCCCAAACAGGACAAATTCCATCCTGTGTCCATGGTGTCTAGTCCAATCAAGAAAAAACAAACAAACAAAATAACTAGTGAGCTACTTCCTCCCTCCCTTTTACTGCACATAAACCTCCATTAATGTATCCAAAAATCAAACTTGCTCTGCTGGGTCCTCAGGCCCAGTTCTAAATGTTGCTAGGGGTCCAGACCTCCGCTCCTACCTTTGAGTGAGTCCTCCCAACTAGTGTGGTGGCAGACTTGGTTTAACCCTCAGCTTCCAGGTCCCAGGTGGGATGGTTGCTGACTACAGCTTCCTTTCCAGCACAGACCCCCCCGCTGCCCCCAGCTGCTGTGGGGGTCGCAGTGACATCAGGTGAGCATGTGAGCCTGGCCAATGTCCTGGGGTTCCTAGAGAACCTTCTGGTTGCAAGGACAGAAAGAGCAAAGGCCAGATGGCTTGGCCCAGCCTGAAGGCTAGCTACTGTCACTGTTCCGTTGTCCTCGCCTGGCCAGGCTGTGGTCTGCACGTGTGTGGCATGGTAGCAGCATGTGTGTGGCATGTCACCTGTGTGAAGGTCCACGTAAGGGGTGGTTAAGGCCACTGGCACATGTTCCGTGGGTGCGCCCACCTGGTGCTTCTTGCTCTTGCTGTCTACCACAGTGGCCTGAAACAGGGCACCAGAGCCACGCTTACCAAGCATTGCCTGTGCTCCCTGTCACAGCCCCAGCTTCCTTAACCTGCTGCCTGACTCCTTCCTACTCTCCACAGTGCCCCAGTTCCCAAGAGTCTGCACTGAGACCGAGTTTGCTTGCCACAGCTACAATGAGTGTGTGGCCCTGGAGTACCGCTGTGACCGGCGGCCTGACTGCAGGGATATGTCTGATGAGCTCAATTGCGGTGAGGGACTATGGGGGACCATGGTGGTCTGCCCAGGGACAAGGCTACAACTGAGTCTCTGAGAGTGCAAGGGGTTGGTACAGCAGAGAGGTCTGGAGAGGGTAGGGACAGAGAGAAAGTGGCGGCAGAGGCATGGCAAGGGGTGGATTCCAGGGAGCACTGGGTACTGTGGGGCAAGAAGTGAGAGCCATCCCTCCACTAAGCATCAAGGAATCCTGCCCACAGAAGATCTGGTCCCGGAACTTGGCTCCTTGCCACCTGCTGTGGTAAAGACGTCACCTCTACCACTCTGGCCAGAGGCAGCCACCACACGGCAGCCACCATTCACGCCTGGGCCTCAGCCTCTGTTACCCAGTGTTGGTGAACTCATACCCTGTGGACCCCAGGAGGCTGCATGCCACAGTGGCCACTGCATCCCCAAAGAGTACCTCTGTGATGGACAGGAGGACTGCAGAGATGGCAGCGATGAACTGGGCTGTGGTGAGCACCAGATGGGATGGGAGAACAGGGACTGGGCTCTGGTCAGCAGAGGGCCATTGTGAACTCCTGCCTGGTTTACACAGGGCCTCCTCCACCCTGTGAGCCTAATGAGTTCCCCTGCAGAAATGGGCATTGTGCCCTCAAGCTGTGGCGCTGTGATGGTGACTTTGACTGTGAGGACCACACAGATGAGGACAACTGCCGTGAGTGCCCCTGTCCTGTCAGGCTATGTATTTCTGTCCCCTTCTTAAACAGGTGTGCTGGTCTCTCTGGTCACTAGGGACTTTGGAGACAAACATCAATGTTCCTTGTGACTGGAGCCTGCAAGTCACTGGGTCTAAACCACTTTGGAACAGCACATAGACCATGTCTCTGTGGCTCCCCTGTATTTTGGTGAACATTAGTCTTTTTTTTGTTCCTGTGTTGGTGTGAGGGTCAGATGAATGACTAAGAGAGCTGGATATATGGGTCTCTGTAATGATGGTGTCCTGGATGGATATAGGAGTCATAGTCCTATCCATGGGCTGCCTAGTAACAGAATGCCCCAAACCTTGACACTTTATAAGCTATTATTGGGCTGGAGAGATGGCTCAGAGGTTAAGAGCACTGGTTGCTCTTGCAGAAGACCCAGGTTCAGTTCCTAGTACCCATATGGTGGCTAATAATTATCTATAATTCTAGTTCCAGAGGATCTGACACCCTCTTCTGGCCTCCGTGGGCACTGCATGACAGAGGTGCACTTACATTCTTTCAGGCAAATCATCATACACATAAAATAAAAATAACTAAATATATAAAAATAAATCTATTGTATTTTGCTCCATTCTGGAGACTGTGAAGTCCAAGATTAGGGACTGCATCTGGTGAGGGCAGATCACCAAATGTAGCTGCATCTAAATATAGCAGAAAGCATCACATTGGCAAAAAGAATGAGGGGCAGACCAAACCATTGGGAACCTGCTCCTGTGGCAGCAGCATTAATCCACATGTGAGGCACAACTCTGGGAACCTAAACATCTCTTAAAGATCCTGCCTCTCAATGATTGCATTAGGGATTAAATTTCCAATACATGAATGTTGGGGGACCTGTCCAAACCATAGTGTGGTCATAGAGATTGTTCAACTAAAGCTGCTTCTGAGCTATTTGTTTCTCTACTAGCTCTTCTCCTTTCTGTTAATCCATTGAATCATTCAACCGTCTACCCACCCATCCACCCACTCATTATCCATCTACCTAGCTCTTCGTTTCCTTATTAGTCCACGTAGCCATCTATCAGCTATCCCTCTGTTCATTATACATTTCACCAGCCCTTCATCAGTCTGTTCATTTATCTCATCATCTATTCATCCATCGACCTGTCCATCCATCCAGCCATCTATCTGTCAAGCTCTTCATCCAGCTACCCAGCATCTGTCTGTCTTCCTTCCTCTCATCCATCCATTCATCCATCTATCCACCCTCCCACCCATCTAGTTCTCCTGTCTGTCCAGCCATTCTCCTATCTGTCCATCCACACATCCATTCATCCATCCATCTATCAAATGTGTTCATCCATACACCTACCCATCCACCCTTTCTTCCTTCCATCCATCCACCCATCTACCCTCCCATCCATCCAGTCCATCTACGCATCCATTCACTAATCCATCCATTCCTCTATCCATCCACCCACCCAATCCACCATTCCTTTCATCCATCTACCCATCCACCCTCCCATCTATCCAATCCATCCATTCACCCACCCATCTATCCATCCATCCATTTATTCATTTACTCACCCAATTCACCCTTCCTTCCATTCATCTATCCACCCATCTACTCTCCCACCCAGCCAGTCCATCCATCCACCCATCAAATATGTTCATCCATTCATGACCCACCCAACCCACCCTTTCTTCCATCCATTCACCCATTCATTCTCACACCCATTCATCTATCCATTCATCCATCCATATTTCCAGCTCTCTACTCATTCACCATCCTCCTTCCCTGCCATCCATCCACCTGTCCAACCATCTGTCTATTCATTGGCCCCCATCCATCTTGTCAATGCTTCAGACATGATGGGTGCTATGACAGTGAAATAGGTGAGGAAGGCTAGAGAATCAGAGGCCACACCAGGTAGTAAGATGAGAAGGTGACCCTAAGAATACCTGGAGAAAAGGTAACTGGGCTATGTGGTGCTGCGGGCAGTGCCCTGTGCTCACTTCACACGGATTTGTCTCCAGCTGCCAAGCACCCCGAGGAAGTGTGTGGGCCCACGCAGTTCCGCTGTGTCTCCACCAACATTTGCATCCCGGCCAGCTTCCACTGTGATGAGGAGAGCGACTGTCTTGACCGAAGTGATGAGTTTGGCTGTAGTGAGTAGGGAGCTGGGGGTGTAGTACTGAGTGGGTTCTTTTAACTGCTCTCTGCTCTCTATTCCCAGCCTCTACTGCCCAGGCCCTTCCTGCCCCACTCCCTTCCCAATTAAACACCTTGCTTTTGCTCTGCTGTCCCCAGTGCCTCCCCAGGTGGTAACCCCTCCCCAGGAGTCCATCCAGGCTTCCCGCGGCCAGACAGTGACCTTCACCTGTGTGGCCACTGGCGTCCCCATACCCATCATCAACTGGAGACTCAATTGGGGTCACATCCCTGTTCATCCCAGGTGCAACTCAGGGCCCAGGTGGGGGTGGCAAATGTGTGGAAAAAGCCGGGTCTGTGGCTCAGGCCTGACCCACTGTTGTTTTGGGGCCTACCAGGGTGACAATGACCAGTGAAGGTGGCCGTGGCACGCTGACCATCCGAGATGTCAAAGAGTCAGACCAAGGCGCTTATACCTGCGAGGCCATGAACGCACGTGGCATGGTGTTCGGCATTCCAGATGGCGTGCTAGAGCTCGTCCCCCAGCGAGGTGCAGTGGGAGAACGGATTCATGGCGGGTGCCAGGCACAGGTGCAGCAGGGTCTCCCGCTAGTGGCCAACTACAACTCCCTCCCCTGCCACCCAGCAGGCCCCTGCCCTGATGGGCACTTCTACCTAGAGGACAGTGCCTCCTGTCTGCCCTGCTTCTGCTTTGGTGTGACCAACATGTGCCAGAGCAGCCGGCGCTTCTGGGACCAGATCCAGTTGCGTTTTGACCGGCCTGGTGACTTCAAGGGTACGTGGATAGGTGGACTCCAGGCTCCTGGGATCTCAGAATAGAGATGTGGAAGGACAGGGGCTAAAGTGTAGGGAGGGACCCAGAAACACTGAGTTCTGCCAGAAAAGCCTTTCAGGAGAAATCATTTTTATGACAAACCTAATCCTTGCTTGACATTTTTCCTGCCTCAAAACATGGGACAGACTCTGAAGTTGGGGCCCTAGTTTGAACCCTGATCCTGATCTTTTCTGCCTGTATGCCCTTAACCATGTTATTACCTTGGGTTTCAGCTTGCCCATCTATAAAATAGAGGCTCAGCAAATTGGGTGTGGTGGTGCATGCCTGTAATCCCAGCTCTTGGGAGATGGAGACAGGAGGATCTGATATTCAAGGTCATCCTCAGCTACACAGAGAGTTTGAAGCTAGCCTACACTAAAGACTCTGTCTCAAACAAAACAAAACAGAACAAAACAAAAAACAGGGATATAACTAGGTTTGGTAGTACACATGTTTATTCATTTGGGACACCAAGGCAGGAGGATTGCAAGTTTAAGACAAGCCTGAGATATAGATATAGATATAAATAAATATATGTGTGTGTGTGTGTATATATATACGCACTCATATATATATACACACATATACATATATGTGTGTATATATATGGCAAGACCATCTCTAAAATATTTAAAGTAAAATAGAGAAGGCATTACTGCTTCTCCCAGGCTTTTGAAAGGACCTAACAGATTAAAGCATGGAAGCACTTCAGAGTAGCATATAGCCCATGGTCAGCGCCCAGTAAGAACTTGCTAATGTCATCCTTGTTCTGAGAGACAGAGGGAGGGGCTGCAGTTCCTGATGTATAAGAGTGTAAGAGCCCAGGTTTGGCCATCTTGCCAGCCTAGACTAATTTATTGCTGTTTTGGCTTATCCAGGCCTCTTCTCCCAAATGTAAAGACTATGATACTCTGCCCCCATGGCTCTGAGAGACAAAATGGAGGGCCACTAAGAGAATGCACTAAGGGTCAAATGAACCTGGGCTCACATCCCACCTGTAAGATGTCAGGTATCCTCCCATCTTACTGAGTTTCACTTCTTTTTCTATCATGAGCATTAACTGTGTCCTAGGGTCACTGCTTGTACAACAAGCCCCTATCATGTCCTCCACTGGTGGAGTGACCACAAAAGGTTGTGTATAAAACTTAGTTACTGGGGCTAGGGATGTAACTCAGTTGGTAGAGTTTTTGTGTAGCATGCACAAGGCCTTGGGTTTGACCCCTGGTACCACATAAAAGCCAGGCATTGAAACAGGAGGACCAGGAGTTCAATATTAGTCACCATTACACAAGCAGTTCCTAGGTTAGCCTGGACTACTACATGAGAGCCTGTCTCAAAAAAGCCTCAAACTTAATTACCTCCAACATCATCCTTCAGTATGTTTAGAATACCACTGGCCACTGTTTGCCAAACACAGAGTTGGTAGTACAGCTTCATGGATGGTCATTGAATGGTCAGAGCAGGTTACATCTTTCAGATGAGAGCTCTGTGGCTCTGGAGGTCATGGGGCCACACTGTTCCACCATTTCCAGAATCTGCATGGTTGGGTGGGTAAGGACCCCAGGGCAAGTTGGTGGCCTGTGTGAAGGTGACGATCTGAGTGGAGGGTCCTAGAAACATCTGCTGAAGAGAAGAGGAAAGGCTCCAGAAGCAGCCTAGACCTGGGGCTGAGTGAGTTAGGGCCCTTCTGTGGTCACAGGGGATCATGTTCAGGATCAAGGGGAGCATTTTGAGCACACAGACCCAAGTGGACTCAGTGTAAGGAAGATCATTATAAAAGTCAAAACTATCCAACATGTAAAAAAAGGCAGGGGTGGGGTGCTGGAGAGATGGTTCAGCGGTTAAGAACACTGGTTGTTCTTGCAGAAGACCTGAGTTCAAATCCCAGCACCCACATGGCAGCTAACATTTGTCCGTAACTCCAGTCCCAGGGCATCCGACAGCCTCTTCTGACTTCTGAGGGCATTGCATGACATGGGTGCGCTTACCTACATGCAGGCAATACACGCATACACATAAAATAAAAATAATAAAATTTTTCTTTAAAGTTTAAAAAAAAAAACCTATCCAGCCTGAGGAGAAATCCTGGAGATAATTTATTAAAGCCACATATCTAGTGGGGACTCAGTAGTCACTTGAGGTTATTGAAAACAAACTGGGTGTGGTGGCACATGCTTGTAATCCCAGCACTCGGGAGGCTGAGGCAGGAGGATGGTAAGTTTGAAGCCAGTCTCTCATCTACATGATGAAATCATGTCTCCAAAAAAAAAAAGCAAAAAGAGGACAGGACGGGGGAGTTGGCAAAGTGCTTGCCATGCAAGCATAAGGACCTGAGTTCGATTCTCCAACACCCTCATAAAAGCCAGATACAGCAGTGTGAACCTGTAATCTCAACCCTAGGGAGGCCGGATAGGAAGATCCTCAGGGTTCACTGTCTAGTCAGTCTAGCTGAACTGTTAAGCTCCAGGGTCAATGAGAGACTGTCTCAAAAAAATATGTGGAGGGCTGGTAGATGGCTCAGTGGGTGAAGGTACTTACCACCAAACCTGATAACCTGAGTTCAGCCTCCTTCACCCACGTGATGGAAGGAGAGAGCTAGTTCCTGAAAGTTGTCTACTGACCTCTACACTCATGCTATGACATATGTACACATACACTCGTAAATAAATGTAATTTTCAAAAAGAAGGTGATGGTGATTGAGGAAAACACCCAGTGTCAACGTCTGACCTCCACAGGCACATACTCCACACACAAAAAGCAAGGGTTGTATTGCCGCTAGTGGTAAGCAGGCATCATAGGGCAGAATACACAGGCACCCATCCTTCCCTATGCCACAGGAAGTGGTGCTGCCCTAGGGACTGGGAGGGTGCTGTTGGGGGAGTTCCTGTGGGAGTGACTGTGCATGTAGGGAGAGGACTGGACCAGTGATTCTTGAAAAAGCAACAAGAACTAGCCCTTTTTTGTGTGTCCCCCTCGTCTTTGAGTATTTTAAATCAATTTGCACATTTTATCTTTATAAGAACTCCATGAGTTGGGCCACAATGAGCACCATTTTACAGATAAGGAAACTGAGGCCTCTGTCCAAGACACCTGGAGCATGGTGTAACCAGGGCTAAGGCTCAGGTCTTCAGTCCTGTGTAGCTCTCTACTGACTCTAGAGGGCTGTTCCCAGCCTGACTGTCTAGGATGGCTCTGAGAAGTCCTGCTACACTGAGCTTCTTGACCCTTCTTCGACCCCATGGCTTCCAACATGGCTCCCAGTTGTCACTGTGCAATGCTGGTTTTTCGCTAGAGTATACACTGCTTTGTGGGGGAGGGGCTAAGGGGGAGGTTGGGAGGGGCTTGAGACAGGGTCTTCTGTAGCAAGGCTGTCCTCTAACTTGATATGTAGCTCAGGGCCTTGAATTCACGATCCTCCTTACTCTGCCCCCTGAGAGCTGGGATCATAGGTGTGCACCACCACACCAGGCCAGATTTCCATGCTTAACTTCAGGAGAGGCCACGGTTTCCTCTCAATCACATTCCCCACCTTCGGCCCCCCCCCCCCACCGTGCCTTCCCACATTCCTGTGTCCTGGCTCTCTTGAGTGTTCTCAGGTGGGCGTGGGCAATGGTCCTCACCCTCTCATTTGCCTCTGCAGGCGTGAATGTGACAATGCCCTCACAGCCTGGAGTGCCACCCCTGTCCTCCACCCAGCTGCAGATTGACACGGCCCTGCAGGAGTTCCAGCTGGTCGACCTGTCTCGCCGCTTCCTCATCCACGACTCTTTCTGGGCCCTGCCCAAGAAGTTTCTGGGCAACAAAGTAAGGAGAGCCACCCTAGTGAAAAGAGGCAGAGCCCCGTCTGTATGCTGAGGTCTCTTCTCACTCTGAAGCATGTGGCCCAGGGCAGCTGCTGCTCTGGGAAGATGTCCCCAGCAGCTCCTTCCTACAAGGTGGAGCCTGTTGGCGCTGGCTGATCTTCTCCCACTTTGGAAAGAGCAGGCATCACCTTCCCCAGAGAGCCTTCCTTGACCACCGCCACTCTGGGTTGGGTAATACTCCAATGCTAGCCTCCCTTTGGGCACAAATTATACTCTGCTGTGAACTGGGCCCAGTTCCAGTTCAGTGCCAGGCACTCCATAGCCTCAGGTGGGCAAAATGAAGGGGGATTAAAGGATGAAATGCAACTTTTTGAAGATGACTGCCTGCTATGATCCCCTGTCCCTGCCAGGTGGACTCCTATGGTGGCTTCCTACGCTACAAGGTGCGCTACGAGCTCGCACGAGGCATGCTGGAGCCAGTGCAGAAACCTGATGTGCTCCTCGTGGGTTCGGGATACCACCTCCTCTCCCGAGGCCACACACCCACCCATCCTGGAACTCTAAACCAGCGCCAGGTCCAGCTCTCAGAGGTGGGTGCAGTCATAGTGGCAAGGACCAGTGGAGTTAGGGGCAAAATGATACAGGTGTTAACATGCGACACACCCTTGTCCCCTCCAGGAGCACTGGGTACATGAATCTGGCCGACCAGTGCAGCGGGCAGAGATGCTGCAAGTGCTAGCTAGCCTAGAAGCTGTGCTGCTGCAGACTGTATACAACACCAAGATGGCCAGTGTGGGGCTAAGTGATGTTATCATGGACACCACCGTCACCCATACCACCAACCACGGCCGTGCTCACAGTGTGGAGGAGTGCAGGTGCCCATCCCACCCAGCAAGGCTATGGACTATGGAGACCCAGGCCAGGGTAGAGGGGAAACAACAAGGGTGTGCAATTCCTGTAGTCAATCTCGGTCCTATCCTCACAGATGCCCTATTGGCTATTCTGGTTTGTCCTGTGAGAGCTGTGATGCCCACTTCACCCGGATGCCTGGTGGGCCCTACCTGGGCACCTGCTCTGGCTGTAATTGTAATGGCCATGCCAGCTCCTGTGACCCTGTGTATGGCCACTGTCTGGTGAGTAGTACAAGCTACCACTTGAATGTTAGATAGGGGTGAGACTCCCCTTTGCCCACGAACTTTGCACAACCTCTCAAGTGACTTACATGGTTCCAGATGAACTACTGTGACCACTGGATGCATTATCAGAGATACCATGTCCAAATAAAGGAGGTGAAGGTCTCTGTCCCCCAGAGTGCTGTGAGAAGCATGGCCTATATGTCACACTTTATCTTTTGGGAATATTGGTGAGATATAGGATTGTGGAGCTGGCCAAAGAAAAGGCACAGGGGGCTGGAGAGATGGCTCAGCAGTTAAGAACATTGACTGTTCTTGCAGAAGACCCGGGTTCAAATCCCAGCACCCACATGACAGCTAACAACTGTCCATAACTCCAGTTCTAGGAGATCGACAGCCTCTTCTGTCCTCTGAGGGCATTGCACGATATGGGTGCACTTACCTACATGCAGGCAATACACACATACACATAAAATAAAAATAATAAATAAAATATATTTTTAAAAAAGAAAGAAAAAAGGCACAAACTGGACAGAGCTGCTGTCCCCAGATCCTCAAGCAGCTAGCTGTCCCATGGTGACAGGGGGCACCTGGGTAGAGGTGGCCCTGGGTGCATCCTGGGAGAGTTTGGTGGGTTTTGTTATGAATCAAGCAGACACTTGGAACCATTTGTGGACTGGCTGCCATTGCCAGGGGAGGCAGTTAGTTGCTCCCATTTGCAAAGCTGTGGAATATTCTAGAGCCCATCTGGTCCAGTTCTTTAGGATCTGAGCCACTCCCTCCCTGCCTTCCCTCCTCCCAGAACTGCCAGCACAACACAGAAGGACCTCAGTGTAACAAGTGCAAGGCTGGCTTCTTTGGTGATGCCACAAAAGCCACAGCCACTGCCTGCCGGCCCTGCCCCTGCCCATACATCGATGCCTCCCGCAGGTCAGACCCCACTCAGGGTGGGGCGGTGCCTCAGGTGGGGACGTGCTCTGTCAGGCAAGTAGGGGACCCATGTGGAGTCAGTCCTGACCAGCCCACTAAATTATCTTGTGTTCTTAACCTCTCAGACTGTTTCCCTTTTGGTATAACAGATCCATCTGCCTTCCTACAGCTGCTATGAGGCCACAGACAAGAGCAGGGGCCAGGAGATGGCATCATGCCTCTGCATGTCTGTGGGGACAGAAGTCATTTCCTGGGACAGGCTTGTCAGGCCTGGCCCCCTGATCTGTCCTTCTACCCTGCCCACTTTGATACCCACAGATTCTCAGACACTTGCTTTCTGGACACGGATGGCCAAGCCACCTGCGATGCATGTGCCCCAGGCTACACAGGCCGTCGCTGTGAGAGGTGAGGGAGAGCCAGCGGGGCCTAGGGGATCCTGGCTGGGGCATGGAATGGCTGCTGACAGTACTCTCTTTCCCAGCTGTGCCCCCGGATATGAAGGCAACCCCATCCAGCCAAGCGGGAAGTGTAGGCCAACCAGTAAGTACCAGGGCCACCTCCTCTTGCAGGGGTAGGCACCTCTCTTCCTTCCCAGCCCACACCCAGCGTCCCTGGGAAGCCACTCCATTCTCTGTCCCATCTGTCCTATCAGTGTCCTCCTTCTACCTCCAGACCAGGAAATCGTGCGCTGTGACGAGCGGGGCAGCCTGGGCGCTGCAGGAGAGGCTTGCCGCTGTAAGGTATGTGTGTTATCCCCATTTACCCCAAGACCTTGGGTCTGGTGGCACCACTGTGAGCAAAGGAGGAAGGAGGCCCTACCGTCTCCTACTGCCTTGGTCAGTGGGCAGTGGCCTTGCCTGAGGCCCATGGGCCTGGTTGACTGATCTTATTCATCAAGAGGAGTGGCCTGGCCTTGGGTGGGAGCACTGGTTAAGGAGTCAGCTGCCCTGAGTTCAAGTACCAGCTGTGCTTTAGTAGTGGTTGTCTGTGTACTGAGCTCATGTTGACATCATATCAATAGTGGGAGAATCAGATGTCAGTGGAGAAAAGAACCAGGCAGGTTTTGCAGTCAGGCACTCCTGATCTTAAATCTCAGTGTAGCTAAGTGTCCTGAGTGACCCTGTGTATCTTTTTATATCCCTGAACCTCACTGTCTTCATTAAGAAGGATGGGGTGATCTCTGCCTCCCTCTGAAAGCTCCAATGGGAGTGAAGTGAGGTGGCTGCAGGGCAACTAACACTTGCATGAAGTTCTCCATAAGTTGTAGCTGTAATTATTTCAGTCAAGTTGCTTTATTTCAAATCTATACCTAGTTATGAGCCCCCTAGCAGTTGAAGAGAAAAGGGAGAACTGGTTCTATAAGCAGCCGTGATCTGGCAGTGACTATTGTGACAAGGGCAGTGCCTCACACACATGCACTTTACAAGACACTCTGGAGCCCATCTAGGCTATGGGTGGAGTCATCTAGACTATGGGTGGTGGCAGCTCCAGGTGGCCCCTCTCGAGACATCCTACAGCTCCCAACTCTGTCCACAGAACAATGTGGTGGGGCGCTTGTGCAACGAGTGCACGGATGGCTCTTTCCACCTGAGCACGCAGAATTCCGACGGCTGCCTCAAGTGCTTCTGCATGGGAGTCAGTCGCCAATGCAGCAGCTCTTCCTGGAGCCGTGCCCAGGTACCCACAGGTGGCAGGTGGGTGGGATGGCCATGCCTGGGGCTGGAGGGATGAAAAGTGGGTCCCCCCACACCACCACCACCCCATACCAGTGTTCTCCATTTCCAGGTGCTTGGGGCCTCTGAACAGCCCACCCAGTTCAGTCTGACCAATGCTGCAGGCACCCACACCACCAGTGAGGGCATCTCGTCCCCTGCGCCCGGGGAGTTGCTCTTCTCCTCTTTCCACAGCCTCCTGTCAGGTCCCTACTTCTGGAATCTTCCCTCCAGCTTCCGGGGTGACAAGGTAGGTGGGGCAGAGGAACAGCACCGGCAGGGGCTTGGAGGTGGGAGTGTCTTGGGCCTTGGAAGAACAGAGATACCATGGCTGGTGCAGCGACAGCCCTCACAGATGCCTCAACTGTGTCTCAGGTGACCTCCTATGGAGGAGAGCTGCGCTTCACTGTGACCCAGTGGCCTCGACCCAGCTCTGCACCCTTGCATGGGCAGCCATTGGTGGTACTGCAGGGCAATGGCATTGTTCTGGAGCACCATGCTTCAAGGGAGCCCAGCCCTGGCCAGCCCAGAGATTTCACTGTGCCCTTCCGAGAGGTAAGCTCCATCTCAGGCCTTCTTGCTCCTCGCTCTTGAGGCTTTGGTACCCAGGATGGCAAAGATAAGCCATTTATTTCCTTGGCAGCAAGCATGGCAGAGGCCTGATGGGCAGCCAGCCACACGGGAGCACCTGCTGATGGCGCTGGCAGGCATCGATGCCCTCCTCATCCAAGCATCCTTCACCCAGCAGCCAGCTGAGAGCAGGTGTCTGGGGCTGGGACAGAGCAGAGGGGGCTCCAGGCTTGGCAGAAGCATGGCATAGCCCATCACACTCCATCTGTAGACTGGACAGCATACTGCTGCCTCCCTCCCAGGCTCTTAAGAAGAAAAGCAGGGACCCGGTAGGGATGTGGCCTCTGTCAGGTCTTCTGCCCTCTGCCTACTGTGAGCTCTGGCGAGGAAACTACCTGCAGAAGTCTTCCTGTGTGAACTAGAAGCTGGAGGTGTCTCTTGTATCTGGGGATCTGGGTGGTTTGCCGTGTCCCAGGGAGGAGGGGTGGAGGATGATAGCTCTTTGGAAGAAGTTATGGGTATGAACTATCTGCTTCAGCTCATGAGGCTGCTTGGGAATGAAGCCACAGTATGATGCTAGAGGTATCAAAACTAGTGAGGTAATGGAGCCTAAGTCTCTAGGCATGCCTCACACAGAGTGAGCACCCCTTCACCATGAGCCTCATCCTATCCAGGGTCTCTGGCATCAGCATGGACATGGCTGTGCCTGAGAACACTGGCCAGGACCTGGCGCTGGAGGTGGAGCAGTGTACTTGCCCACCTGGGTATCGTGGCCCTTCCTGTCAGGTGAGCCTGCCCCCCCAATCCAGCCAGAACTCTCCAGTGTGCCCTAGCCCTTCTTCCTTTGGCTCTCTCCATATCCTCATTGCCTTCTGCCGTCTTTTTACCCCCAGGACTGTGACACAGGATATACACGCATGCCCAGTGGCCTCTACCTGGGCACCTGTGAGCACTGCAGTTGCCATGGCCACTCGGAGGTCTGTGAGCCTGAGGCAGGTGCTTGCCAGGTGAGCCCTGCCTCTTTATTCTCCACCCCCAGAGAGCCCTGGTTTCTGGGGACCCAGCCTCATCCCACCTCTTTCGCTCTAGGGCTGCCAGCATCACACAGAAGGTACTCACTGTGAGCAGTGCCAGCCAGGGTACTATGGAGATGCTCAGCGAGGCACGCCACAGGACTGCCAGCCCTGCCCATGCTACGGAGCCCCGGCTGCCAACCAGTGTGTCTGGGCCCCACTGTTCCCTGAAATGCCCACTGCCCCCCTCCACCTTTTCTACCCAGCCCTTAGAAAAGGCAGCAGTTAAATCCTATTTTGCTGTCTCCTCAGAGTGTCACTGGGGAGAGACACTCTTGTTTCCAGAGCCTCAGTTTCCTAAGTAGGGATGGTGTACTCACTTTAGCCCCTGAGTAGAACTAAGTGAGGTAGTGGGAAAGGAACTCTTGGCATAGGCTCCTCCCCAACTCCTCCATGGTCTTCTAGGGAAGGGTTCAGGGGGAGCAGTCAGTGAGTGCCTTACTGACTTGACCCTTACCCTGAACCCTCTCAGGGCCTCTCACACTTGCTTCCTGGACACAGATGGCCACCCAACCTGTGACTCATGCTCCCCAGGCCACAGCGGGCGGCACTGTGAGAGGTGAGGTGAATGATGGGGAGGGCAGCTGGGAGGAGCTACCTGAGAGTTCTCAGTGAGTCCTCTGTGACCCCTACCTTCTTTTTTCTTTTTTTTTTTTAATTTAATAACCACATACTTAGAAGAAGCATCTCATTACAACAGCATTGACGTATTCAATAACAATTTCCAGAGCTAAGATGCATCTCTTTCAAAATTAGCTGTAAATTTTTAGGCTTACAGTTGAATTATTACAGTTATGCAATATTGTACTCAGTATAAACCCTATAAGACATAAAATTAAATCAG
>NW_008351649.1:0-23504 GCF_000622305.1 Nannospalax galili | reverse complement strand
AGATGTTTGCACATGCATTTCTAATCTCTATATATCTGATTATTACTAGTTTTGGTCAGTTACTTTCTGAGCTCCTTGGCATCTGAGCATGGATAGAAAGTCATCAGGTAGACGTCAATGGTAATTTTTTCACATCTACTAATTATTAAGGAGCAAATTTTTATGCTTTGAAGAATTATTTTTTTCTCCTTTTTTAAAAATTTAATAACCACGGGGCTGGAGAGATGGCTCAGAGGTTAAGAGCACTGACTGCTCTTGCAGAGGACCCAGGTTCGATTCCCAGCACCCAACATGGCAGCTACGAACTGTCCTTACCTCCAGTTCCAGGGGAATCTGACACCCTCTTCTGACCTCTGTGGCACTGCATGACACAGGTGCACTCTACATGCAGGCAATACACTCATACATATACACATAAAATAAAAATAATAAAATATATTTAAATTTAATAACCACATGATTAGAAGAAGCATTTCATTACAGTTTTAACATATTCAGTAACACACTCCAGAGCAAGGATACATCTCTTTCAAAAGTGGCTGTAAATTTTTAGGTTCACAGTTGAATTTATAAGGTTATACAACATTGAACTCAGTATAAACCCTGTAAGGTATAAAATTGAATGAGTTTTGAACCTTTAAAAAAAGATCTTGCCCTTTACTTCCCTGGGCTGCACAGCCTCCAGTATCCTGGTCCCAGCACCTTCCTTCGGTAAGTCCAGCATGTCCACACCTTGACTCCCCCAGCCTCTTTTATCCTCCCAGCTCCACCTGCAAAGTCTCTCCTCCCACCTGCCTCTGCCTCCCAAGTGCTGGGATTAAAGGCGTGCACCACCACACCTGGCCAGTTTCCTACATTTTCAATACACTCAGATGTTTGCACGTGTGTCTTTAATTTCTATGTATCTGATGATTACTAGTCACAGTCGATTACACTCGGATCCTTAGTACCTGAGTATGGATACAAAGTCGTCAGGTAGATTTCACTGGTAATGTTTATCACCTCTACTATTTAATATGAAGTAAATTTTTATGCTTCCTCCTCAAATATGTCTTTTTTTAAATTTGTTGATTTTTCTGTGTGTATATCATACAGAACATCCCACACAATCTTATTCATCTACATACCCACTTCCCAAATGGGTCCCTCCCATAGCCTCCCCCCTCCCACATACTGGAGCCCACATACTCTGTCATCCCTGTTACTGTCCTCTGTGTTGTTGACACCCCCAGCCATTCTCCAGTGCTTGTCCATCTGCTGAATCTAGTCAGCCTATCTAGAGATCCTTGTTTTAGGAAGATCAGGAGTTCCTCATCTAGCAGCAGTCAGTTGTCAATATTCCTTGCTGGGTTACTGTCTGGGAGTCTCTTGAGTCACCTTGGCCAATAACTCAAAGGAAGGTATCTCCTGTCTGGCATTGTTTCTTGTTACGTAGTCTTTAGCTATACATATGGACTCTTAAAAGTTATATTGATCCCATTAATCTTTGGTTATACGTTCCTTTTGGGTGTTTAAGACCCTACACTTGGCCCAGATAAAACAATTTAGTTTTAAGGTCGTTTGGGGATCTGTTCCTCAGGGGTCACATGGGCTTGGGAGGAGCCCTGGCTCCTTTCTTTTACCAGTTCCATCTATGTGAAGATAAGTCAAAGGTCCTGCTCGACCATGGTTGACTTTGCTTGGAAGCATGGAGGAAATGATTCCTCTGAGTTGACCCTCCTCTTTGTAGACTTGGCACTGGTTCAGGTCCATCTGGCGGGGTCTCCACAGACTCCTTGATCAAGAGGACAGGTGACCCACCACAGTTACAGGACGACCCCTACCTTCTTACCCATAAACAGCCTGTGACTCCTGCCCCTTGTTGCAGGGGATTTCAAAGGTGGTCAGCTCCTTCTTTGGGAGCCTTATCCTGCAGCTTGGCATTGGCCTGCAGCCCGTCTCCCAATCCGGCCCCTTACCCATCCAGGCCAGAGTCCTCCTACCAGACCCCTTGCTTTTTTAAATTTTGTTTATTTTGAGAGAAGATCTTATGTAGCCCAGGCTAGCCTCAAATTTATTATGTAGTTCTGGATGACCTTGAACTACTGATCTTCCTACTTGCATCTCCTGAATCTTGGGATTATAGATTTACATGACCACACCCAATATTAGACCCCTTGATCTTGACCCTTTGGGTCAAGGCCTAATAGAGCCAGTTCTCTGGCTGTGGTCTTGGCCTCTGTTCTTGTTTACCCATCTCTTTGTCTATAAAGTGGGTGTGCTGTGGGATGGAGTCCAACCCTAAACTCCCCTTGGCCTAGGCTCTCCGCTGGCTTCTCATTACTCCACATTTTCTCTCTCTGCAGGTGTGCCCCAGGTTACTATGGCAACCCTAGTCAAGGCCAGCCCTGTCGCAGTGAGTACAGTTGCAGGCTTGGGAAGGTATTGGGTCGGACTGCTTTTCTCTCCAGGTGGCTCTAGGATAGAGCCCTTGTTCCCTTGGGACCCTGGGATGGTGGCTCTGTGCCTCATCTTCTTCCACCTGATACATGGGAGTAGGAAGAGGTCCCACCTATGTCTCAAAAGTAGAGGCAGCAGTCTTCTTAGTGCTGAGTGACAGAGAGGGCTGGGGTGCTTGGTGGTGCATTTGAGGATTCCAGCTGTGCCTTCTCTCCATCTCAGGAGATGGTCAGATGCCGGAAGTGCCAGGCTGTGGCTGTGACCCCCAGGGCAGCATCAGCAGCCAGTGCGATGCCTCTGGTCAGTGCCAATGCAAGGTCAGTTCAAAACCCCGCCTTCCATGAGGCCTAGCTCTACCCACTACTGGCTCCTGGAGCAAAGTCTGGTGGCACCCAGGGGTCTTGGAGCCTAGTGTTGGGTAGGCTGGACTGCCTATAACTCCAGAAATGGTTGAGAAGGCTGGTCTTAGGGACTGCTAGGAAGCAGCAGACCCCCAAAAGTCCCCTCACACATCATTTTGTCTGTCTCCCCCAGGCTCAGGCAGAAGGCCTCACTTGTAGCCACTGCCGGCCCCATCATTTCTACCTGAGTGCTAGCAACCCAGACGGCTGCCTGCCCTGCTTCTGCATGGGTGTCACCCAGCAGTGTACCAGCTCTTCTTATACACGTCACCTGGTAAGAGCCAGTCTGCCCCCTGCAGGTCAAGAGCACTGCCCCACCTGGGTCCTAGCTGCCCAGGATACACCAGATCTCCCAGTCTGTGTTACTCAGCACCAAGCCCAGTGGCTTGATCCCTCTACCAAGACCTCCCCAGGCCTCTGTTACTCCTCACATCAGCTCTGAGCACACTGCATCATCCTCCTGAGATCCTGGGGATGTCGTTTCCCTCCTAGCCTGGTCTCAGCAAGCCCCATGTCCTCCTGTTTTGACATTGTTCTATGCCCTAGCCACCCCTGAGGTGCCTGCTCCATTACCTAGCTAACCCCACCTCTTCTTTCTGTTTCCAGATCTCCACCCGATTTGCCCCTGGGGACTTCCAAGGCTTTGCCCTGGTGAACCCACAGCGAAACAGCCGCTTGACAGGGGGCTTCACCGTGGAACCAGTGCCCGAAGGGGCCCAGCTCTCTTTTGGCAACTTTGCCCACCTCGGCCATGAATCCTTCTACTGGCAGCTGCCAGAGACATACCAGGGAGACAAGGTGGGACATGAGTGGGGCCTGCAACCCCTCCCTGAGTGCCAACTCTAAGCCAGGCCCTTGTCAAGCACAAGGTCAACAGAGACTCAGACACAAGTTCATCTGCCGTGGTCTGCCGTGTGGCTGCCACATCATGAGTGTGTGGCCTTTGGGGTCCAGCAGACCTCAGGCTGCATCTCAGCAGATGTTCACCAGCTGGACACCTGACTTTCCCAGCTCAGAGTCGCTGGGAAGATTGGATCTTGCCTGACGCATACTGGGTGCTCAGCTGGTGATGATTGAACTTTCAGACCAGGTCTCAGGACTTGCACAGTGAGATGGTTTCAGTCATTCCTCTGTGCACTCATCCATGCTGCAGCTGGGTACTGGGTGCTGGTGTGTGTGATTCTCAAGAGGTCATTTTTTACTGAGTTGTGACTACACACTCATTTGTGCATCTTAAGTCACCACTGCATGAACCAGCCAGCCCCACTGCCTTTCTTAACAGAGGAAAATAAAACCAGAGGGGTCAGGGAACTTACTTGAGCCCCACAACTAGTGGGTGGCAATGGTAGGATTCACATCCAGGTCAGAGCTGCCTTTCAAAGCCTGGGCTAGTCAGAAAGGACTTATCTTTTCTACTCTGGAATGAGGCCTACTAAGGAGGCAGTGGTGCCCAGGATGGTGTCATAAGGGGCAGAGCTGAGAGGTGAACTCCAGGGCAGCCTGCCTACATGTGCTCCTCAAACAGTCATGGCCATGGTTTCAGGGGAAGCAGGAGTCAGCATGGGAACCCCTACTGACTGAGGCCAGTGCTCCCACAGCCATACCCCAGTCTGCTCAGGAGTGAGGCCCAGGGGCCTCCTGGTCACTGCTTCTTGGACAGATCCAGGTGGCAGCCCTCTAGCCAGCCCAACTGCTTTCTGGTGTCTTCTTCCTCTCCATTCTTTCTTTCCTGGCATCCCTCAGACCTTTATGTCTCTTCCCCTGGCACTTCTTGGTGCCTCACAGAGGGAGGCATACTTTGCGAGGCTGCGCCGGGCTCACCAGGTATGCCCCTTTGCTGAATGGTGTGAAATGGGAGTACCTTGCATGGTGTGTTCATGGTTTCCCTTAGCCCTGCATAGGAGATGCCCTGTATCCAGGACAAGGGCTGTACTGTCACCATGAGAGCCTAGAGAGGTGTGTGCTACTCTGTGCCCCTCCAGCCACATGGTCTGGTTCTGGTGCCAACAGTTTGAGGTCTGAGGCTAAGAAAACTAACTTAATGCTAACGCTCGTGACTATGCCTGACCCCTCAGTTTCCCCATGTATCGCCTTGCAGGCAGTCATCATTAACCTCCATGCATGTGCCCCTCCAGTAGCCTGGAGTAAGCCTGTGTTCCAGCCACAAAAGGGGGCATGCTCCCTCACCAATTAGTGTGGCCCTCCTACCACCATGTCCATGGGGAGAGACTGTCCCCATGGCTCTAGGTCTGAGCCCTGTGAGGTTGAGCTGGCCTGTGACCTCCATCCATCAGAACCGTACAACCCTCTCAGAGGAGCAGTGGCGGGCAGCTGTGGCAGCAGGGAGGATCCCGGGGCCCACAGAGGTCAGGGGCCGGGCACAGCAGGCATCACAGGTAACTCAGGGCCTGGCAGGGCAGACTGCATCTGGGGCCCTAGGAATCAGTCCTTGAACCAAGACCCTGGCCTTCATGGGCCACCTTCCCCCTGCCTGTCCAGGCCCAGTATGCAGCCCAGCCTTCTCCAGTATTCTACAAACACCATAGAATGGCACAGGCTGGTACTGTGGACAGTCCTCCTTCCCCACAAACTCACACACTACTTGCTGCCAACCTTTGCTGCACAGAATTTTCTGCCTCTCCCTTACTGGGCACCCTTGGCAGGGCTCCTCCCCAGTAGTCTCAGCTCATAGTCAGCTACTTATCCCAGGATCCCCACCTGATGCCTAAGAGTGAGAAGGTGAAGGGCACAAGGATGGAAGAGTCGGGGGCATCAGCACAGGTACATGGGTGAACTACACTGAGGGACTGGCTAGGTAGGGCTAGCACAGCCTGGGGCAAGGTAGAGCCTCATGGGTGTCCTTCTGTACCTCTCCCCTGTCCTCTGTCCTTCCTTTCCTGGTCCCCCAGGTGGATGAGGCCCAGAGGCGGATGGATGCTGAGATCTGGCAGCTCCTCTCCAACTTTGCTGCCCAACCCCCTCCCCCTCCCCATGGGCTCCGCCCTCACCCCCACTCCCAGCCTGCTTCCGCTCTGCGAGCAAGTCATCCCTCCTCCTCCTCCTTCTCTTCCTCCTCCTCCTCCTCTTCCTCCTCCTTCACTTCTCTGTCCCCAGCAGGTTCTCAGGTATGTACCGATCACTCACTGAGGGACCCATCCACTGTGCTTTCTAGTCTACAATCATTTCTGAATCAGGTTGAGATTTCCTGACACTCCCTGGACCATTATTGACCTCAGATGTCCCCTTGATTCCACCATATACCAACTCCATTATAATTATGCTTTTGTTTTGAGACAGTCTCACTGAAGCCTGAGCCGACTTCAAACTCAGGATCCTCCTCCTCAGCCTCTTGAAAGCTGGAATAACTCGGTGCCTGCCTCCTATGTAGACCTTTTTTTTTAAGAAAGTGTCTCCCTATATAGACCATGTTGGCCTTGAACTTGTGTTGATCCTCCTGTCTCTGTCTCTCAAGTGCTTAGATTATAGGCATGCACCACCACATCCAGCTACATTTGTATATGTGAAAGAGAGACAGTTTCATTCAGCCCAGGATGCCTTCAAAATCACTATGTAGCCAAGGATGATCTTGAAGGTCCTCCTGCTTCTACCTCCTGAGTGCTGGGATACTGGGTGTGTGCAACCATGCCATTTATCCCGTATTCAGTATTAAAACCAGGACTTCATGCATGCTAGGCAAACACATCCAACTAAGCTACAGTTCTAGCCCTTTGGCTAAGTTTTTTATTTATGGCCACTAAGTTTTTTAGTGTTTACCAGTATGCCCCATTAATCTTGAGGTCCACCTGAAGGACACACTGGTAAAAACTGACCAAGATCATGCCGACCTGGAGTGTCCTGTCCAGAGAGGAAAGCAGGCAGCCCAGAGAACAGGGTGGACCTATGCTGCCGGGTTGGGGCAGGGGCTCTGGGACCCTGCTGGGGTGTCTGCCCCCGCTCTCACCTCTTGCCCTTCTGTTTTAGTTCTCACTCTCCTACAAAGGCTTCTCTCTGCTTCCCGGGAGCCTCTATTATTGGCAGCTACCCCGAGCCTTCCTGGGGGACAAGGTAACCAGATTGGAATGCTGCAGGTGGTCAAAGAATCTTCAAAGGGTGGGGGATGGGGCAGCCCCTCTCCCTGTGCTTGGTGTGCACTTATTAGGCACTTGCAGAATGCTGTGTTGCCCCTACAGAGGAAGTGTGGTGCTGGCCTCCCAGAACCCTCCATTGGTCTGGATACCAGTCTGCATTCTGTGTATTACTGTCTTTTGTATGTGTGTGTTTATGTTCATGTATGTGCAGGTGTATGCATGTGTACTGGGGTGCATGTACACATGTTTATGTGTGGAGACCAGAGGACTACTTCAAGAGGTGTCATTCAAGAGGCACCATCCCCTTTTTTGAGACAGGGTCTCTCACTGGCCTGGAACTTGCCTAGCAGATGAAGCTGGCTAGAGATCTGCCTCTCTCCTCCTTACCAGTGCTGGGATTACAAGCATGTGCCACCAAATCCAGCTATTTTTTTTAATGTGCTTTTGTTGTTGTTTTGTTTCTGGTTTTTGTGGGTTTTTTTTGTTGTGTTTGTTTTTGTTTTTGTTTTTTGAGATGAGTTTCCGTGTAGCCCCAGCTGGCCTGGAACTCACTATGTAGACCAGGCTGCCCTTGATCTCACAGAGATCTGCCTGCCTCTGCCTTCTGAGTGCTGGGATTAGTGCACACCACCATGCCCAGTTAATGTGGGGTTATTTTTGGGGGGGGGAGAACCTCAAGTTCTCATGTTTGTGAGGCAAGCATATTACCAACTGAGTCATCTCAACAGTCCTGTTGTCACTATCACCCTTCACATTAGTCTTGACAGTGCTCTGGCCTTGCCACCTTGTTCCCCACACGACACAAAGAGCCTCTTCAGAGTGTTATAACGAGGGCTGGGGGTTGAGCTCAGGGGTGGAGCACTTAGGGTTCTGGGTTTGGTCTCTAGCACCAGAAGAAGAAAAAAAGAGACAGAGTTGCATAATATTCCTAAGATTGTTTTCAAAGGCCAGGCAGGCAGGCCTCGGGGAAGTGAAGTGGGGTTATCAGGGTTGGTACGGAAGTAACGGAGAGCTGCATCAACATGTGTTCTCTGTGGGACACTGAGGGTGTTGTTATGTTGTTACATAATCCTCATGGTACCTTCAAAGTCTGATTTCTACTCCTGTGTCCAGATGAGGAAAGTAGGGCTCAGAGAGCTGAAGTGACCCGTCCATGGATATGCAGCTGGCAGAGCTGGCGTCTGAGCCCAAGCCTTTCACACTGTAGTCTTCCTTTCTTCTCATTCCTGTGTGGCATACGCCTTCCACCTCCTAGGAAGCTGGTTCCAGACATGGCTATGAACTCGCTGGCATCCAGTGCAAACAGGAAACCAGTTGTTTCAGTTGTAATCTAGTTATGCCCTTGAGTTCCTTACCACACCCTTAGCTGGTGGATAGCAGCCCCGAGACTTTTGTCACTCTGGGCCTTGGCATGTAGTCAGCAGGTGCTTCATAAGTGCTCACCCACTGAATGAACACATGTAAACCAGTGGAAGTGGCCCCTTTGCTGTGTGATATTCAGCTGGCTGTCTGCCCTGGTGAAGGAGGAGAGAAAGGAAAGTCCAGTGGGCAGAGCTGGGGCCTCATCTGCCAGGATGAAAGCCCTTTGCAAGAAACAAAAACACTCTTCCAGTTATGCCTACAGATACCAAGTCCAGCTGGCTCGTCCACAATAAAGAATGTATTGATTTGTGCAACTGTAGGGTTCAGGCATATCTAGTATCATGCATGGCTGGATCCAGGGGCTCCTTACAGCTTTTTCTCAATTGGCTTTATACAGTACCTTCCCATCTGATGGCTGACGGGAGTTTCTCTGTCCTAGATAAAAGACCATGTGCCCTGGTCCATCCCTAGGTGGGGAGAGGTGCACATGGCCACATCGTGTCTGTGTTTGACTCTACATAACTGTCTGACCCCATCCACAAGAACTGTTGGCGATTGGGCAGACCTGGGTTGCTGTCTATTGCAGAGGAGGAGGGGCCTGCATGTACAGGAAGAGTTATTCTTCAAAGAGACAAGGATATAGTTTACAGACAGTGGGAAATAAATTCTGGGTAAACCAAAAGCCAGCTGCCCAGGAGTCGAGGCCATAGGGTCCCCACAGCCACAGGGTCCCCGCAGCCCCATGCCCTGGGCTGAAAACTTCTGAACCTTGGCAGCCTCCTCATGGGGGGTTACTGTCTGTACCCCAGTCACTCTATGGGAAATGCCTATGCATGAAAAGGGACTTGGAGCTTATTGTCTGGAATTGCCAGGAAGTTGGGGAGGGGGAGGAGGTCTTCATCATGTGTGAGACTGGGGAGGGACTGGTGGAGGAAAGGGCGTTTCCCAGGCAACCACAGGCCAAGCTCTGGTCTCTGGGGTGAGGGTCCAACACAGGAGCCAAAGTCCTCAGGAAGCTTGGTTCCTCACCTGTATATTCTTTCCTCTCTGCAGGTAGCAGCCTATGGTGGGAAGCTGAGGTACACCCTCTCTTACACATCAGGGCCTCAGGGCAGCCCACTCTCTGACCCCGACATCCAGATCACGGTGAGCTTTTATTAGAGTCCAAGGCCTGTGCAGAAGGGAAGGCGGGAGCTGACCAAATATGAGCCTCTTCCCAAGGTCTAGCTGGCCACTTCCCAGGCCTCAGCCTGGCTGCTGGCCATGGGGGCGGTGGGTGCGTACCTGACTCTCAGGCACATAGGCTGAGGGGTGTGGACAGATGGGAGGCCAAGTGGTTGGGAAAGCCCGGAGCTGGCAGGCATCTCCTGTGTCTAGGAGCCCTGAGTGTCCCTTCCAACTTTGCTGATGTCTCTTCAGGGCAACAACATCATGCTGGTAGCCTCCCAGCCAGCACTGCATGGCCCCGAGAGGAGAAGCTACGAGATCATCTTCCGAGAAGTGAGTGGCCCTTGGTCATGCCCCCAGCCCAAGGAAGCCTGACTTTGGTGCCCATCCTCCCCTTAGCAAAGGGTTGCAGGCTGCAAAAGCAGTGGTCCAAGCCCAGGACCTTCACCCACACTTGATGTCCCCCCACCCAGGAGTTCTGGCGGCGGCCGGATGGGCAGCCAGCCACCCGTGAGCACCTGCTCATGGCACTGGCAGATTTGGATGAGCTCCTAGTTCGGGCTACGTTCTCTTCAGTGCCACGGGCAGCCAGTATCAGCACTGTGAGCCTGGAAGTGGCCCAGCCGGGTCCCTCTAGTGGACCCCAAGCTCTTGAGGTGGAGGAGTGCCGCTGTCCCCCAGGCTATGTTGGTTTGTCTTGCCAGGTAAGTAAGTATATGGCTGGCTAAATCCACTCTAGTGCCACAATCTTGTTGGTCAGTAACCATTGCTATAGGCTGTGACTGCTCTCAGACTCAGGTGACCCCTACCCTCCACATTACTGCAGTTATTCCCTCCACAGCCAAGCTACACCTTTAACTAATAAAAGAATTGCCACAGGATAGGTGGCTTACCGAAGACATGCAGCCCGTGAGCGGCAAAAACTAATTTGAGGCCCAGATCTGATGGACTCCAAATTCTAGCACATACTAATCACTAGGAGGCACTCTGCCTCAAGCTTGGGGCATCTCTAGCAATTAGGATACAGCCCATACCCTCAGATTGCACACCGGAGACCAGAAGACCCACACAAACAGAGCAGAGCAGGGACATACCTCAGGTGCACAGTAAGGAATGGGTAGCACTGTAGGTACTGCGATCCACCTGCCTCTGCCTCTCCTGGCCTATCTGTGAGTTCAAGGCCAGCCTGGTCTACGTAGTAAGTTCCAAGCCAGCCAGGGCTACAGGAAGACCCTGAGACCCTGTCTCAAAAAAAAAAAAAACTTGACCAACTGAATGTTCATCTCAGGTGTCACCCCAGGACCCACATGGTGGGAGGAAAGTTGCCCTCTGACCTCCACACTTGTGCTGTGGCACATACACATATGGGGGTGAAATTGAGATGCCTGATATTGACCTCTGGCCTCCACATGCATGTATACATACATACATACATACATACACACACACACACACACACACACACACACACACCCCACACCCAATGGGGGGGGAGGGAGGGAGGGAGGGAGGGAGGAACATCAGGGGTCCCAACCTTCCCTAGTCTCCCCAGCCTGCTTCTCCATAGCTGTGAAGTTTTTCCATAGAGACCTTTCCCACCAGAACTTTCAGGAACAAGGGTCTGAGATGAAACAATTTCCCATTCTGGGTGCACTCCTGTTAACACTAAGCTCACACACTACTGGGCATACCAAGCTCTACCTGCTTCTGGAGCTATGGGAGATGGGAGTGAAGATGAGAGGTGGACAGACGGCTGAGAGAGGTTGCAGTTGGAGGCTGACCTGGGATGCCCCATTAAAGAGCCGCAGGAGAGCCAGCAGACTCAGCCTCCTGTCCTAAACACAGCTTTGTGGGAATCGGAGACCAATGTTTCTCTGTCCCTCAGGACTGCGCCTCAGGGTATACGCGCACTGGGAGTGGGCTCTACCTTGGTCACTGTGAGTTGTGTGAATGCAACGGCCACTCGGACCTGTGTCACCCGGAGACTGGTGCCTGCTCGGTAAGATGCAAGCAGGGCTAGGCCAGGGGTGAGCTGCTGGGCTGAGTGCGGAATGGGGAAGGGTCTCATTGGTAAGGTGGGCGAGTTCACAAGAAACAACGCCCAGGCCAGTGGACCATGTAGACATGGTGGGGAGGCTGAACTACGGACTGCCATCCTTCTTTGTAAAGAAAGTGGTGGCTCTGTGCTCGTCATTATTCCTTTCTTTTTTTAGATGCATTTATTTTTATTTTATGTATATGAATGTTTTGCCTGCATGTGTATATGTATACCACATGTGTGGAAGAGACCAGAAGAGAGTGTCAGATTCCCTAAAACTGGGCTTACAGATGATTATGAACTGCCCTGTGGGTGCTTGAACCAAACCTAGGTCCTCTGCAAGAGCAACAAGTGCTCTACCTCTGAGCCATCTTTCTTCATTTCTTCTACCAAATAGCAGGTGTTATCTGTCAAAGGCAGATTATAGTTCTTGTCGTATTTTTATTTTTATTTTGTGGTGCTGCGAATCAAGCCCATGACCTTGTGCAAATATTTAAATTTTTCTATACACTTCTCAGAGTTGTGTGTATATGGCCTCCTGGATGCATGGTCAGGGCATAGGTGGTTAACAGAGCCCTAAACAACACACTATGTTAATACCACACACATGACTCTCTTTGGAGGAGACTCTACACCTCCCATACACACTATACATGTTTTTACCATGAGCCTTTATCTTCAAGGCTCTGTGCCCAAATTGCTTTCTTTTACTGTCACAGGTTTTTAACAGAAAAATGTAAAAAATATGATCAGTGTTGTCCTTTTGATGGCCATCTGGGTGGTGGGGTGAAGATATATATTATATGTATTTTTTTTCCTGAGTCAAACTCACTATGTAGCCATAGATGACCTTGAACTCCTGATCCTCCTGCTTCCACCTCCCAAGTAGTGAGTGGGATTATAGGTTTTCACCACCACACTCAACTCTGGATATACTTTTTTGGTTTTGTTTTTGGAGACAGAATCTCACTATGTAGCCCTGACTAGCCTGGAACTCAGTATGTAAACTGGGCTAGCCTCGATCTCAGAGATCTGCCACATAGTGAGAGCTTGTCTCAACAAAAAAAAAAAGTCCACAGATCAAGTGATTAAATCAAGGGGTTGCTACACTGAAGGCCTTTGGTCAGTTTGGCTTCATTGCTGGTGTCTGACACCCTTGTACCCCACAGCAATGTCAGCACAACACTGCCGGAGAGTTCTGTGAGCTGTGTGCGCCTGGTTACCATGGAGATGCTACAGCCGGGACGCCTGAGGACTGCCAGCCCTGTGCCTGCCCTCTGACCAACCCAGAGAACATGTGGGTGCCCTTACCCAAATCCAAGGGTGAACTCCCACTGGAAGGTGGGAGGTAGGATGGGGAGGGGACTCCAATGACCTAATATTTGTCTCCCCTTTCCCCAGGTTCTCCCGCACCTGTGAGAGCCTGGGAGCTGGGGGGTACCGCTGCACTGCCTGCGAACCCGGCTACACCGGCCAGTACTGCGAGCAGTAAGTTTGCAGACAGGATGGGGGAAGGGAGGAGGTGAACGATAACAACCAAGTGGGAGCCCTGAATGGTGTGGCTCAGGAAAGGCTCTACTAGGATCATGTCTTTTCCCTGCCCAGAACCCTTCTAGACTCATGGTGTACAAGCAGGCTCATCCCACGTCACATACCAGCGAGGCCAAACTCCTTGAATGATATGGGTTTTTTGCTTTGCTCTTGTTTGTTATGACACAGAGTCTCACTATGTAGCCCAGGTTGACCTTAAACTCACTATGTAGCCCAAGTAGCCTCCTCCTCTACCCTGCTCTCCAGTGTTGGGATTTCAGGTGTGTGCCACCATGTCTGGTAGCTTCTTGAATTCTTAGTGTTCAGATCTTGATGTGCTCTTCCTTGTGTATAATTTTACCCCCCAAACCCTCCCCTTTCTGGCCAACTCCCATTTGGTCTTCAAGATTCAACCCCATGTAACCATTCCATACTTTTTTGGGGAATGGGCAGGTTGAGACAGGACCTCATGATACAGCCTAAGCTGGCTTCCAACTTTGTATAGTCTAGGCTGGCCTGAAACCTCACTCTTCCTGCCTCAGCCTCCCAAGTGCTGTGATGACAGATATGGGCCTCCATGCCTGGCTTGCCATGTTTTTATTGAGCATCTACTGTATGCTATGCCATGTGCTGAGGCATTAGGGGATAAAGTGGTAGACAGATTCTGTGTCAGCCCTACAGAGTCTGCAACCTGAAAAAATGAACATGAGATATGTGTTTCCAAAGATGACCAATTTTCTGGAAGGAGCATGCAGCCTGCTCTAGGGACCTGGAGAGGCATACACACCCCCAACCTCCCAGAAACCTCTCTGACCTCAGTTCTGGATTAACACTCCTCTCAGGGTCCCTGTGGCCCTCGTGCCCTTCTCTCGCTCTTGTTTTCCATAGCATTTCCATGCTGAGTTTCCAGCTAGTCCACAAGACCAGAGCCCTCACCATGTTCCTTGTAGCTCCACACCGAGGCCAGTGACCAGCAAATAGTAGCCAAATAAGCATTTCTTTGGATGAGTGCTTCTCTGGAGAATAGCAGGCTTATCTCCTTCATTCCCCTACCTGCTAGCAACTCCCTTATACTCTCTTGTCTCAGTTCACTGAGGCCCAGTGTTGGGGCCTCTCAGGTCCCCAGAGCCCTTCTAGAGCCATGAGCTTTCTCCTCATCCCACTGGGGAGTTGGCTTCCCAAATTTACCATGAGGCACTGAGTCCCTTGGGGTTTACAGAGCTGGTTCCTGTTCCTCCTGACAGGTGTGCTTCAGGCTACTCGGGTAACCCCAACGTGCAAGGAGGCCAGTGTTTGCCACAGAAGGGAGACCAGGACACGGGTGAGGGATACGGGGCTGAGGTTGGGCATCTGAGGCTTTGGGAGAGCAGTATCTGAGATACTTGCTGCATGCTGGAGCCCTCCTGGCTAAATGGCTTCTTTTCCCACTCCAGCAGAGGGAGCCTCGCTGGTGGTCCAGGTCCATCCCTCTCGGAGTGTGGTTCCCCAAGGTGGCTCGCACTCCCTACGGTGCCAGGTCAGTGGAACTCCACCCCACTACTTCTACTGGTCCCGAGAGGATGGGCGACCCATGCCCAGCAGCGCTCAGCAGCGACATCAAGGTACGCACAGCCCCAGACTTCTCTACTGTGTGTCAGCCCTATCCCATGCACACTGGGACATGTGGAGCTGGTCCCTGACAAGCCCCTCCTATCACCAGGCTCTGAGCTCCACTTCCCTAGTGTGCAGCCCTCTGATGCTGGTGTCTACATCTGTACCTGCCGGAACTTGCATCATACCAGCAATAGCCGGGCTGAGCTGCTAGTCACTGGTGAGTCTCTGCTTCTCTGTCCCTACCAGTACCTCTTCTAGGCTGGGATATGGAGTAGTTACCTGCCTGGAGGCCTCGTGGAGATGGGAGACGTGATGGATTCAAACCTATTTCAGAGAGAAAATCCACAGGACACATTGTGATCCATGAGGATGAGGGGCAAGGATGCTGCCTGGGATCTGGGTGCCTTTTACCAAGATGAGGAAGGCTCCAGCTAGAAAGTGCTTTTATTTAGCATCCCACACTGCAAAGCAGAGTCTGTGATAGGACTGAGGAGAGGAGGTGGGAGGGAACAGGGAAGAGAAAGCATCCAATAGCAAGGATGTCATCGAGTGACTGGCCACCATACGCAGCTTTTGCTGAATGACTTAATGTGACCAAGGAAATTGGGAACCTCAGAGTCACCCAGCCCTGGTCTGTGAACACCAGCTGCTCTTGGCCATTGGCTGAGGCATGTTCCAGAAGCAGTACTTTCTCTGTGCTTCTCTCTAACCATATGCACGTGCACAGTTGGCACCTCATGCTGAGAAACTTACAGCATCTAGTAGGAGTCAGACGGGGGCACTGGAGTGACTGGGTAAGGGCACATGGTATGGCACTGGCAGCTCATGCTGCCAATGAGAAGGAGGAGTCTCAGGCATGCTTTGGACTTGGGGAGGTTTGAGGTATTAGGAGAAATACCCAGATGGGCTTGTTGGTCAGACTCTTAGATATGAGGCTGAGCTTGGGAAAGAAGGCCTTTGGGAGAACTGGATTCGGGAGTTTTTTGTACTGTGATGGTGTGGAAAGCTGAGGCAGGATAAACCCACCCCCGGGGAGTATGCCTACAGGAGAGGGCCCAGGCCAGTGCCTGAAGGAGCTCCAAGGCTAAACTGTCAAGCTGGAAAGGAAGAGCAGGGAGTCAGAGGAATAGACAGTGAGATGGGAGGAACTGAGGGAGGGGAGGGGTGTCCAGAAATGAGCAGGGGCAAGGGCTTCTGGGAGACCAGCTCACCTACTATCACCACTAGGTAGAGAAATGACCTGGGAGGTCAAGTTTGACAAGATGGTTGACAGTGGAGAAGAAAGCAGAAGCTCAATGGGAGTGAAGCGGAGTAGACGCAAGGGGCATACGGGAGCTCTTCCAAGGGCCTTGGCTCTGAAAACAGTGTAGTGTCTCATACCTGTGATGCTAGCACTCAGGAGGCTGAGGTAGGAGTGTCACAAGGTAGAGGCCAGCTTGGGCTAGGTAGCAAGACCCTGTCTAGAAAAAATAAGGTTTTGGCTCTGAAGAGAAGTCAACCAATTTGGTAGTATCTGGTAAAGCATGAGGCTAAAGTAGCCATTTTCAGACATGGAAAATTCTAGAACATGTTGGTCTGTGACGCCAATGGCAGGAAGAAGAGACTGATGTAGCATAAGAAAGAGGATGTCCTCTGAAGGGGTCTGGTGCTCTGAACTGCAGGGTGGGATGGGGCAAAGACCCGGGAGGTATGTGGGGGCATGGATTGGGGATTTGGGAAGATGAAGATGGGAACGTGCCTGACTGGAGTTTCTGTTTTCTCGTAGAGTGTGAGTTGAAGCCATAGGCTGTGAGATGGAAGCGTGGGTAGGGAGGGTACGGGAGATGGGAGGAGGCGAGAAATTGTTGTCTGGAAACTGGAAACAGATGGAGAAGCCAGTTGCAGTGAAATGAGAAGTGTTAAGAGCTCATTTGTGGCCTGGGATGATGCACTGGGGCCAGAATGCTCCCACTAACCACACTGCACGTGCATGGCAGGCTTCTCGGTGCCAGCAGCAAGAGACATGGGTGGTGGGGTTCAGCCAGGAAGCCGCAGGGAGGTACCAGGGAGTGGAATGCCATCCCACCTGGACTTCAAAGGGAGAGATGTCCAGGAGGTGGGCTGGGCATGTGCCTCAGTTGGTGGCGGGCTTACCTAGTATGCATGAAGCTCCAGATTGGATCCCAAGCATCATGTGAAAATCAGGTAGGGGAGTGGGTGCATACCTGTAATCCCAGCACTCGGGAAGCAGAGGCAAGAGAATCAGGAATTTAAGGTCATCCTTTGCTATATAAGGAGTTTGAGGCCAGCTTGGGATATATAAGACCTTGGGGAGAGAGAGTTGGGGGAGGATGTGACACAAAAATAGAACACAGAGCCAGGCATGGTGGCGCATGCCTTTAGTTCCAGCACTCAGGAGGCAGAGGCAGGAGGATCTCTTGTGAGTTCAAGGCCAGCCTAGTCTACACAGGGAGTACCAAGCCAGCTGGGGCTATAGGGAGACCTTTTCTCAAAAAGACTGAAAAAAAAAAAAAAAGAAAACACAGAATGGGGCCACTCACTGGGGGCTTCCCATCCACAGAAGCTCCTAGCAAACCCATCATAGTGACGGTGGAGGAGCAGCGGAGCCAGAGCGTGCGCCCTGGAGCTGACGTCACCTTCATCTGCACAGCCAAGAGCAAGGTGGGCAGGCAGGCAGGGGGTGGAAAAGTCTGTCTTCTAGGTTCCCTGAACCCATGCATGCCTCTTACCCAACCCTGCACTGCAGTCTCCCGCCTATACCCTGGTGTGGACCCGCCTACACAATGGAAAGCTGCCCTCACGTGCCATGGACTTCAACGGCATCCTGACCATTCGGAACGTGCAGCCAAGTGATGCAGGAACCTATGTGTGTACTGGCTCCAACATGTTCGCCATGGACCAGGGCACAGCCACACTCCACGTGCAGGGTATGCCTTGTTGTGACCTGAGTGGCCCCAGGGTTCTCCCTACACACCCACTAGGGCTATGGGCTATTTCTAATGCATGAATTGTTTCTGAGCAACTGTTGCATTTGAGACTCAGGTCTAGGCTCTAAAAAAGCAGGGCACAGGACAAACAAGTTCTTGTTCCTCCTGAAGTGTGTGTTCTAGTTGAGGTGACTCTAGTGAGGGAACAGAAATAAGATACTTTCGAATGGTGATGAGTGCTAGGGACGAGAGTGACCAGTGCAGAGAGCAAGAAGTGAAGGGGATCTGGGTGTGGTGGTGCAGACCTGTAATCACAGCACTCAGGAGGTTGAGGCAGGAGGACCTTGAGTTCATATCATGACTGGTATGGACTACATATTGGGAAAAAAAAAAAGGAGAAATAGACTGGGTACTGTGGCTGCCTCAAGGAACCACCTCTCTAAGGAGTGCCATCTAGGTAGAGATCTGAAGAAGGTACTGAGTCAGTTTAGAGAGCTGAACAGCACAGCACTGTTATTGGCAGAACCTGCTGCATGTGCAACAGCCCTGAGGCAGGAGCATGTCTGTGAATTTGAGGGGCAGTAAGGCCAACCTGGCTGGAGTTGGAGGAGGAAGGGTAGATAGGAACTTGAAGTTCCTGTTTGGTAAAAACAGGCAATTTATGGGTTGGTCAGAGTTGGGAGTTTAGTCAGGGGAAGGCTGGAGAAATGCCTCAGGGGTTAAAGGTATTGCTGCTCTTTCAGACTACCTGAGTTCAATTCCCAACACTCATGTTAGATAGCTTACAACCTCCTGTAACTCCAGCTCCAGGGTATCTGTGCCCTCTTCTGCCCTATGAGGGTACCTGCCATGCACTCGTGCTTGTACACACATACTAAAATAAATACATATTTTTTTAAATCATGGGAAGCTGGGCATGGTGGCACACACCTTTAATCCCAGCACTCAGGAGGCAGAGGCGGGCTGATCTCTGTGATATCAAGGCCTACCCAATCTACATAGTGAGTTCCAGGCCAGCTGAGGCTACAGAGACCTTGTCTCAAAACAAAAAACAAAAACAAAACAAAAGTCATAGGAACTAGACATGGTGGCACATGCCACTAATCCTAACAGTTGGGAGACTGAGGCAGAAGGATTGTGAGTTCAAGGAGTCTGAACAACATTGTGAAACCCTTACTGGGAGAAAGAGAAGAACTGAGGGATTGGACGTACAGATGGAAGGTGGGAAGGAAAGGAGCAATGGGCAGGTCTTAGGTAGGGAAGCAGCAAGATGCTACTGGTATTTTCAAAGCTCTGTCTGGTTACTGTATGGACAAATGGCTGTTCAGAGCTAGGGTAGCAGCAGAAGGTGACAAAGCGGCTGTAGTTGTGAGTTGGACCCTGACCACATTTCCTTGTTCCTCCCTTGTCAGTCTCAGGCACTTCAACTGCTCCTGTGGTCTCCATCCACCCACCACAGCTCACCGTGCAGCCTGGGCAGTTGGCTGAGTTCCGCTGCAGTGCTACAGGGAACCCCACACCCACCCTGGAGTGGACAGGTAAGGACACAGCAATAGAGACACTCAGCCTCCAGCTCTTCTGGATGTGGAGGACAGGAGCAGGACTCAGCTAGTCCCATGGGGTACTGATCTCATGTCTCTACACCAGGGGGTCCTGGCGGCCAGCTCCCTCAGAAGGCTCAGATTCTTGGTGGCATCTTGCGCCTGCCAGCGGTTGAACCCTCAGATCAGGGCCAGTACCTGTGCCGTGCCCTCAGCAGTGCTGGGCAGCAAGTGGCCAGGGCTATGCTCCAGGTGCATGGTAAGGTGGCAGGGTCGAGGTGGGGGAGGGGCTGGGAGTGGCCCAGAGAGGTGTCCTCATGGAGTTCTGTCTACAGGGGGTAGTGGGCCCAGGGTCCAGGTGAGTCCTGAGAGAACACAGGTGCATGAGGGCCGCACCGTCAGGCTGTACTGTAGAGCTTCAGGTGTGCCCAGTGCCAGCATCACCTGGAAGAAGGAGGCGGGCAGTCTGCCCCCACAGGTGAGTTGATGTGAAGCTCAGTAGAGGTCCAGCACTTCCCACCTGCCCCTCCATTCCTCCTCTCTCCTTAGGCTCCTTATACTTCAACTCATTCCCTGCACCCCAACAAGTCTCCCTGACAGTCCATTTCCTTTTCACTGCCCTATCCTATGCACCCCCCAAATTTAATGGTCCTTGGAGCCCCACTGGGCCTTGATTTGGTGCCTGTTCCTCCCCAGTCTGCCCTGTTTATACCTCTTTGCCCTGACCAAACACCTTTCCCTCCCCCTTCCTGAGCTCTGTCTCCATGTGGCAGGCCCGGTCAGAGAACATGGACATCCCCACACTGGTCATCCCAGCCATCACGCCTGCCGATGCTGGTTTCTACCTCTGTGTGGCCACTAGCCCCACAGGCACCGCCCAGGCCCGCATTCAGGTGGTGGTACTCTCAGGTAAGGGGCCTCTGGGGCTGAGGACATGGGGAGGATGAGCCAGGACTCCCTAAAGTGTACTTACAATACTGTGACTGCAGCCTCAGGTGCTAGCTCATTGCCAGTCAGGATCGAGTCCTCATCACCATCTGTGACTGAAGGGCAGACACTTGATCTCAACTGTGCAGTGATGGGGCTGACGTATACCCAGATCACATGGTACAAGCGAGGGGGCAATCTGCCTCCCCATGCCCAGGTAGGAGGTTTTCCCAGCCTGGGGGAGAGTCTAGGGGGCAAGAGCTCTGGCTAGGGGTGTCCTATGTGCAGGGGGCATGCCTTCTGCTTCCCAGCACTCCCATGCTACAGGACCAGGGCAGTTCCATCCTTCCCAGCTCCTAGCCTGGCATGTATGGCTCAGAGTGCAGAGCCTGGGATTTGGATGACTGAACCACCGAGGCCTTGAGGAATCGGTGACCACAGCCCCATCCTTCACATACATCTGTCCCACCTGGTCCAGGTCCACGGCTCCCGGCTACGGCTACCCCAAGTCTCACCAGCAGATTCTGGAGAATATGTGTGCCGAGTGGAGAGTGACTTGGGACCCAAGGAAGCTTCCATTGTGGTCTCTGTTCTCCACAGCACCCACTTGGGCCCCAGCTACACCCCAGGTGAGGTGCCAGTGGGGCTGGGAGAAGCAGGGCTGTAGGCTCTTCCAGTTTCAGGGAAAGGTGCTTGTGTCTCTCCAGGGCCATTAGGACACAGAGGTGTCCTGTGTGACTCTCTGCCACTGGTTCTGGGAGCCAGAGGGCTGGGAATGTGGTGAATGTTTCTCCATCCAGCTTACCTCAGGCCCTAGTGAGAGTACTACTTCGGAATCTTACAGTAAATAGCAATGTCACTGGCCACACTGAGCCAGGAGTTAGGGTGACCTGAGTTCAAATCCTGACCGTGTCCTTTATCATCTTTGAACTAGTTCTTTAACCTCTAGGGACCTCAATTTCCTTGTCCCAGATCATACCATTTGTAGGTTACTTGTTGGTTGTGAGTGTGATTTGAACACCTACTAAGTGAGAGTATGCTTAGGTTAGATGAGGCCAGTGGAGAGTGTAGGGAGACTAGGGTAGTGCTCTGGGAAGGGAGCGGCATCATTACTATGCACCCTCATGCCCAGCCTGCCAGAGAAATCCCTTGAGTGTCTGCAGCCTGTCACCTCGAGGTCCTGAGGGCAGATAGGCCCGGAGCTGGAGGTGTGGAAGGAAGGGGCTCTCTCAACTGGTCATGCCAAGGCAGAACGACTGTTCCAGTCCTTGAAAGACTCCCATCAGTCCTTCTGAGTGAAGCCCTGTGCCAAGGCTGTCAGTGAGGTTCAAGGATGGACCTCTAACCAGCCTCTCTGTGCTCAGCTACTGGCGGCACTCCACCCATCCGCATTGAGTCTTCCTCCTCCCATGTGGCCGAGGGACAAACCCTGGATCTAAACTGTGTGGTGCCTGGACAGGCCAAAGTGACATGGCGCAAGCGTGGAGGCAGCCTTCCTACCCGACACCAGGTAGAGCCGCTCCCAGGGCCAGCCTGCTAGAGGGGATGGATGGCTAGGGGCACTTGGGCCCTGCACAACCCCCAACTCATCCCATCCACACAGACCCACGGCCCCCTGCTGAGACTACACCAAGTATCCCCTGCTGACTCGGGCGAGTACGTGTGCCATGTGGTCCTTGGCTCTGAACACATAGAGACCTCTGTCCTGGTCACCATTGAACCTTCTGGCTCCATCCCTGGTGAGTGGATCCCAGTGACACAGAAAGATGCAAGAGGCTGAAACCTTCTAGGAAACGAGGTTCACGTGACTCCTGTACTAGCTAGGGCCAGAGGCCATTCAAGCTCTGGCTGCAGGGCCCTACCCTGAGTTACCTGCACCATCTCGTCTCACTGTCCTTGGCCTCGTCACTCCCTTGTTTCTGCTCCTGCTTCCCTTTCCTCCCTCCTAGCCTCACTGCCTCATCTCTGGTTCTCTTCCTCCCTGCTGTGAGGTTCTGCCCTACGTCCTCTAACAGGGTTACTGAGCTGAGGGTTTCAAGGCAGGGTCACCAAACCCCGGAGACAGGGGCTGGCCCCAGATCACAGGGCTAAGCCAGCTGCAGGTGAGCAGTTCTTGCCCTGTCTCCTGGAGAGCATCCACTACCCTCCCCCTATCCCCACAGCCCCAGGACCCATCCCACCTGTCAGAATTGAGTCTTCATCCTCCACGGTGGCTGAAGGGCAGACACTGGATCTCAACTGCATGGTGGCAGGGCAGGCCCACTCACAGGTCACATGGTATAAGCGTGGTGGCAGTCTTCCCGCCCGGCACCAGGTACTTGGCTCCTGGCATCCATCAGGGGCCATGGGTGGTGGGCTATAGGGGTCACTGGCTGGGGGACAAGTATGGGGCCCCTGCTGGACTCTCGGAAGGCCTCTTACAGCCCTGTCATGGCTGCCCAGGTCCGTGGCTCCCGCCTATACATCTTCCAGGCCTCCCCAGTGGACGCGGGAGAGTATGTCTGTCAGGCAGGCAGTGGCCAGGAGGCCACCATCACAGTTACAGTCACAGGCACCCAGGGGGCCAACTTTGCCTATCGTAAGTGGAGCACTGGGCTGGACTGTAATGTGAAAGGAGGAGAGGCTGGGAAGGCCTTGGAGAACCTGTGTAACCATGGCCTCTTATCCCCCAGCCCCAGGTAACACCTCACCCATCCGCATTGAGCCCTCTTCCTCCCACGTGGCCGAGGGGCAGACCCTAGATTTGAATTGTGTGGTTCAGGGACAGGCCCACGTCCAGGTCTCATGGCACAAGCGTGGGGGCAGCCTGCCTGCCCGGCACCAGGTAGAGGGCAGGGGGCAAACGGGTCAAGAAGAGTGGGTTCTGGGTGGTGGAGAGGACTGGAAGCTTGGGCCCCATTTGCACAAGTGTGTCCTGCAGTGGTTAGACCCAAGATCTAGATCAGGCCAGCCTAGGTGTCAATCCTGTTCTGCCACGTCCTGGCTTACCACCTTAGGGGAGTTGTTCAGCCTTCCTGTGCTGTAGTTTCAGTGTCTGTAAGATGGTAGGAGTCTCTGTTTTGAGAGTTGTTGCAGGATCAGGTTCAGTGGCATATTCTCAGAGCACTGAGAGGCAATCCTGAGCTGTTGTCATCACAGTTGTCAGCTAGTGTCCTGCGTTACGGCTTAGATCCCACTGACCGCAGCATGCAGTGTTTTATGTGCCTCTGAGGAAAAAAGTATTGGTAATGGTCAGAGTGACTGCCGGACAGGGTCTTAACTTTAGCAATGTGTGCCTCTGCACTAGTGCAATTTGGGAAGGTTCACACCCAAGGCTCCTCTCACTCAGCCCCCACTCCTAGGACAAGAACAGGGCTCACCCAGACCTGGCAGCCAAGCCCTGGGGCAGCAGTTTGCAGGTTATGGGTGCTGTGTTAGGGTCCTGACTCCCCCTGACTCCTCCCTCTTTTGACCAGACCCATGGCTCCTTGCTGCGGCTGTACCAGGTGTCC